>NC_082719.1:85264856-85864856 GCF_030144855.1 Hypanus sabinus
TAATTGTAAAGTAAGTTATGAGTTGCTTGGAGATTTCCAGCTGTTTATCCCCCCCACAGGCCATTAACATCTTGCAATTTCAATAAGAGCAGTTGGACTGAAATTAAATCATAGCTTGTTGCTGTCTTCAATCTGTTCATCTGCACCTGCTCTCATACTAACAATGGGAATTAAGACTCTTCCTGCACCTGCCATCTTTTCAATGATATGTTTGCAATGTGCAAATACTGTTTACTTTACACTTTGTTGAATTTAAATGAGAATTATAATATAATGAATTTAGATGAGGTAATCAGTGAGTGACAAATCAGCATGTATTTGCTGTTGGGAATCATTATTTGGTGGGCAAACAATCTTGGATAGCAAAATTAGGCATTAACTAAATTAAAAAGCAGTCTTCGGGAAATAAAACCTATACGCAGATTAACATACAACTGATAGTTAGCAGATTTCTGTCCCACTGAAACTACAAAGGGAAAGACAATTGAATGTTACCTCTATCAGCACATGTTGTTGAAGGTGAATCTCTGCTGCTTAAAGCACATTTCAGAACAGGTCTGTTTTGTCATTTAACCTTCTGGTTAGTTGTATATTTGTGGAGCCATACTTCAACATGGTAACAAAATGGGTATCTTTTGAGAGTCTGATTTTTGGAACAAGCACCAGCGTTAAACATACATAGGGGATATGCTAGCTGGGATGTGCTACCATTGTAAATATGTAGATTCTGTTAATTTATCTGACTATATTCCAAACATTGAATATAAGTAGGTGATTGTAGCAATCAAAATTGTAATTAATCATTTATTATTATCTTTGTATTGAAGGGTAAAATATTATTCAAGATTTGAGATTATTTAACATCATTTCCACTGTAAAGGAGAAGAAAATAATTGTTACTCTGGATCCAATGCAGTACAAAAAACACAATAAGTAACACAATAATAAAAAAACACAGTAAATATAAATACATAAGATAGCTTATATACATTGATTATATCTCATAAAGTACATACAGTGATGCCTGGCACATGAGTGTCTGGAAAGTGGAATTCTCTTGGATTCACCTGGACTCTCTCTCTCTCGGAGGTTTGCTGTATTAATATAAACATTTATATTTCCCTGGTACAGCTTCCATGTGGCTTAGTTTTAGTCAGTCTCAATACTTGATAAAAGAGTATGCTTTGATGAGATTTCCCATATCTCTTTGCTAATTTCTAATTCCCTCTTAAAATATGTTGATTTGTCCTTTGGTAGTAAATAATTTGCCATCTAAAAAGAACTCTGAATTAAGTAAGAAGCTGTCCAAGGTTTGAAAATTGGAGAAGGCATTCCAGTAGCTCTCTTCATTCTTGTGTAGGAGTGGCGTAAAAGCTATTTGATCAGTAGTTCTTATTTCAGCAGAAAGCCCTGTTCTCCCCTATTCAGTTGTGAAGCAGGAAAGAACAAACTTGAGTTTATACAAGACTGCTTACAGCCTCGGGGCACTCAGAACACTTACTGCCGAATCATGGAAAATTTATGATGTGGAAGGAAGCCCATCATTTCTGTGCCAGTCATAAATGAGCTGCTCAATCGTACTCTACCTTTAGATTGTGACCCTGCAGTTCACGGCCCTTCAAGTCCACACCCAAATACATTTTAAATCTGATGTGGATTTCTAACCTTTTCAGCCAGCAATTCTTGACTCTCATTATTTGTTATGTGAAAATATTTTTGCCTCTAATATTTCCACCAGTGAACTTGCAGAAATAAATTTAGTCTGAATATTATGCATCTCCTTACATGTGTCTAATCCCCTGAGACTAATTGCCTGCCAAATATCTATTTCAAATGTGTTTTTTGCTAAATGATACATATTTGGTAAAACTGGCTTCAACCTAGATTAAAACCATTTTTGTTTTAAATTTCCCAGTCTTCCACAGCAATGCGGAACCCAGCTGAATTTTGATCAGTACCAGAAAATGTTTCCTAAATTACGTTCCTTGCAGCTAACTAGCTACATTTCCTAAAACTATATCCAGTGTAGTAAGCACTTTACAGTACAGACGACCCGGGTGAATTCTTGCTGCTGCCCGTAGCCAGTGTGTATGTTCTCCCTGAGACCATGTGGGTTTTGTCCAGGTGCTCGGGTTTCTTCCCACAGTCCAAAGACCATAAGATTTAGGAGAAAAATTAGGCCATTTGGCCCATCGAGTCTGCTCTGCCCTAGTAAGTGCTACACCTGTCCCTACACCTCCTCTCTTATCACCATTCAGGGCCCCAAACAGTCCTTCCAGGTGAGGCAACACTTCACTTGTGAGTCTGTTGAGGTAATCTATTGCATCCAGTGCGGCCTCCTCTACATCGGTGAGATGCGACGCAGATTGGGGGACCGCTTCGTCGTGCACCTCCGCTCCGTCTGCCACAACAGACAGGATCTCCCGGTTGCCACTCACTTCAACTTTGCTTCACATTCCCTTTCGGATATGTCCATACATGGCCTCCTCTACTGCCATGATGAGGCCAAACTCAGGTTGGAGGAGAAACACCTCATATACCGTCTGGGTAGTCTCCAGCCCCTTGGTATGGAAATCGAATTCTCCAACTTCTGGTAATTCCCTCCTTCTCCCTTCCACCATCCCACTTTCACTCTGCCTCCTCTTCCAGCTGCCTATCACCTCTCTCATGATTTTGTCTTCTTCTACTACCCATAGTGCATTCTCCTTACATTCTTTCTTCACCTTTCCTATCTATTCCCTCCCTGCTTCCCCTCCCCCACCCCTTGATCTTTCCTCTGATTGATTTTTCACCTGGCACCTTCCACCCTCCCCCCACATTATTTATAGGGCCCCTGCCCCCTCCTTCAGTCCTGATGCAGGGTCTTGGCCTGCTCGTTTCAGCGGATGCTGTCCGACCTGCTGAGCTCATCCAGCTTTTGTACGTGTTGAGTCTGTTCTGCCATTTCCTCATGATTGATCCAATTTTTGTCTCAATCCCAATCTCTTGCCTTCTCCCTGTATCCTTTCATGCTCTGAACAATCAAGAATCGATCAACCTCTGCCTTAAATATACATAAAGACTTGGCCTCCACAGCTGCCTGTGGCAAAGTATTCCACAGATTCTTTGACATACTGGTTGGTAGCTTAATTGATCATTGTAAGTTGTCCCCTGATTAGCTGTGTTTAAATTAAGAATTGCTAGGTGGTGTTGTTTAAAGGGCCAGAGAGGTCTATACCTCAATAAATAAGTAAATAAGTAATTTTACTATCTCCTACATACCATCTTGTTAGGTTTGTTCACAATGCTGAAAGTAAGTGTTCCTTAATGCAATTTAGAAATCCATTCAAAATTCAAAGTTTGACAAAAATTTATTATTAAAGTACTTACAAGGGGTGATTGATAAGTTTGTGGCCTAAGGGAGAAGGCGATGAGTTATACAGCTCTCTTTATATACACATACAGACAACTCTTTGACTGATTACGCAGAAAGTTTGAAGTTAATAACTCATCAGGAGTGATTAATAAGTTCATGGTCTAAGGTAGAAGGAGATGAGTTATTAACTTCAAACTTTCTGCATAATCACTCAAACAGTTGAACTGCATGTGCATGTGATGAGAGCTGTATAACTCATCTCCTTCTACCTTAGGCCATGAACTTATCAATCACCCCTGCTGTGGACACTTTCTGGAGGTCCAAGATCCATATGCTACATGACCGCTGGACTAAGTGTGTAAATGTAGGAGGGGACTATGTTGAAAAGTAAATGTGCTTGGTTTTCTAAAATTGATTCCTTCTACCTTAGGCCATGAAAGTTTCAATCACCCCTCTTATATCTAACTATATGCTACACAAACATTCATTTTCTTGCAGGCATTCATGGAGAAAAAGTAATACAATGGTAACAATGAAAAACTATACACAAACAAAGACTGACAAATGTGCATAAGAAAATGCTTTCTGCACTCTCTTCATTCCTGAAAAAAGCACCTGGATTTATAATTCTCCTCCTATTCTCTGTCCAGGTACCATCCAGGGCTTCTAAGAGAGGACAGGATATGCAGTCCACAGTTCTGAAGTCCCCTACCATGCTTTTCTACCCCATACCAAAATTCCTTCTGTCAACTAAATCCTGAGTTTCATGTCATGTTATCATTTCTAGTTCTGGTGGAGTTTCTGTGACTTGAAGTGTTAGCTTTATTCTCTTTCCACAGGTGTTTCCTGACTTCCTGAGTGTTTCCATTTTTTTTTTGCTCTTTAGAACATAGGACATAGAATACTACAGGCCTTTGGCTTTCAATGTTGTGCCAATCTTTTAATTTACTATAAGATCTAACCCATCTCTCCCACAAAGATTTCCATTTTTCTTTCATCCATGTATCCTGGACATTCTGTTTCAGAGTTCCAGAGTTTCATTACTTTGCGGTACTCATGTAACAAGACTATAGAAACACAGAAACATAGAAAACCTACAGCACAATACAGGCCCTTCAGCCCACAAACTAGTGTCGAACATGTCCCTACCTTAGAAATTACTAGGCTTACCCAAAGCCCTCTATTATTCTAACCTCCATGTACCTATCCAAAAGTCTCTTAAAAGACCCTATTGTATCAGCCTCCACCTTGGTTGCTGGCAGCTCATTCCACGAACTCACCACTGTCTGCGTAAAAAACATGTCCTCTGTACCAGCACCTTAAACTTGTGTCCTCTTTTGGCAACCATTTCAGCCCTGGGAAAAAGTTTCTGTCTATCCACATGATCAATGCCTCTCATCATCTTACACACATCTATCAGGTCACCTCTCATCCTCCGTCACTCCAAGGAGAAAAGGCTGAGTTCACTCAACCTGTCTTCATAAGGCATGCCCGCCAATCCAGGCAACATCCTTGTAAATCTCCTCTGCACCCTTTCTATGGCTTCCACATCCTTCCTGTAGTGAGGCAACCATAACCGAGCACAATACACCAAGTGGGGTCTCATCAGGGTTCTATATAACTGCACCATTGCCTCTTGGCCCCTAAATTCAATTCCACAATTGATGAAGGCCAATATACCGTACGCCATCTTAACCACAGAGACAACCTGCGCGACTGCTTTGAGCGTCCTATGGACTCGGACTCCAAGATCCCTCTGATCATCCACACTGCCAAGAGTCTTACCATTAATAATATATTCTGCCATTATTTTTAACCTACCCAAATGAACCACCTGACACTTATCTGGGTTGAACTCCATCTGCCACTTCTCAGCCCAGTTTGCATCCTATCAATGTCCTGCTGTAACCTCTGAAGCCCTCCACACTATCCTCAACATCTCCAACCTTATTTTCATCAGCAGACTTACTAACCCATCCCTCCATTTACTCATCCAGGTTATTTATAAAAATCACAGAGAGTAAGGGTCCTAGAACAGATCCCTGAGGCACTCCACTGGTGACCGCCATCAGTGTAGAATATGACCCATCTACAACCAGTCCTTGCCTTCTGTGTGCTAGCCAGCTCTGGATTCACAAAGCTACGTCCCCTTGGATCCCATGTCCCCTTACTTTCTCAATAAGCCTTGTATGGGGTACCTTATCAAATGCCTTGCTGAAATCCATATACACTACATATACTGAACTCCCTTCATCAATATGTTTAGTCACATCCTCAAAAATTTCAATCAGGCTCATAAGGGATGATCTGCTCTTGACAAAGCCATGCTGACGATTCCTAATTATATTATACCTCTCCAAATGTTCATAAATCCTGCCTCTCAGGATCTTCTCCATCAACTTACCAACCACTGAGGTAACACTCACTGGTCTATAATTTCCTGGACTATCTCTACTCCCTTTCTTGAATAAAGGAACAACATTCGCAACCCTCCAATCCTCCAGAACATCTCCTGTCCCCATTGATGATTCAAAGATCATCACCAGAGGCTCAGCAATCTCCTCCCTCGCCTCCCACAGTAACCTGGGGTACATCTCATCTGGTCCCGGCAACTTATCCAGCTTAATGCTTTCCAAAAACTCCAGCACATCCTCTTTCTTAATATCTACATGCTCCAGCTTTTCAGTCTGCTGCAAGTCATCACTACAATCATCAAGATCCTTTTCCATAGTGAATACTGAAGCTATATATTCATTATGTACCTCTGCTATTCTTCCGGTTCCATACACACTTTCCCACTGTCACATTTGAAAGGTCCTATTCTTTCACGTCTTATCCTCTTGTTCTTCACATACTTGTAGAATGCCTTGAGGTTTTCCTTTATCCTGCCCACCAAGGCCTTCTCATGGCTCCTTCTGGCTCTCCTAATTTCCTTCTTAAGCTCCTTCCTGTTAGCTGTATAATCTTCTAGATCTCAAACATTACCTAGTTCTCTGAACCTTTTGTAAGCTTTTCTTTTTTGCTTGACTAGATTTATTACAGCCATTTACAGCACGGTTCCTGTACCCTACCATAACTTCCCTGTCTCATTGGAACGTACCTATGCAGAACTCCATGCAAATACCCTGAACATTTGCCACATTTCTTCCGTACTTTTCCATGAGAACATCTGTTTCCAATTTAAGCTTCCAATTTCCTGCCTGATAGCCTCATAATTCCCTTTTCTACTATTAAACGCTTTTCTAAATTTTCTGCTCCTATCTCTCTCCAATGCTATTGTAAAGGAGATAGAATTATGAAAACTATCTCAAAAATGCTCTCCTACTGAGAGATCTGACACCTGATCAGGTTAATTTCCCAGCACCAAATCAAGTACAGCTTCTCCTCTTGTAGGCTTATCTACATAATGTCTCAAGAAACCTTCCTGAATACACCCAACAAACTCCACCCCATCTAAACCCCTTGCTCTAGGGAGATGCCAATTGATAGATAGGAAATTAAAATTTCCCATCACGACAACTCTGCCATTACTACACCTTTCCAGGATCTGTTTCCCTATCTGCTCTTTGATATCCCTGTTACTATTGGGTGGCCTATAAAAACACCCAGTAAAGTTATTGACCCCTTCCTGTTCCTAACCTCCACCCACAGAGACTCCGCAGAAAATTCTTCCATGGCGTCCACCTTTTCTGCAGCCATGACACTATCTCTGATCAACAGTGTCATGCCTCCACCTCTTTTGCCTCCCTCCCTGTCCTTTTTGAAACATTTAAAACCCGGCACTTGAAGTAACCATTCCTGGTTCTGAGCCATCCAAGTCTCTGTAATGGCCACCACATCATAGCTTCAAGTACTGATCCACACTCTAAGCTCATCCGCCTTGTTCACAACACTCCTTGCATTAAAATAGATATATCTCAATCCTTCAGTCTGAGCGCGTCCCTTCTCTATCACCTGCCTATCCTCCCTCTCGCACTGTCTACAAGCTTTCTCTATTGGTGAGCCAAACTCCTCTTCCCCAGTCTCTTTAGTTCGGTTCCCACGCCCCAACAATTCTAGCTTAAACTCTCCCCAGTAGCCTTAGCAAACCTCCCTGCCAGGATATTGGTCCCCCTCATATTCAAGTGCAACCCATCCTTTCTGTACAAGTCACACCTGCCCCAAAAGAAGTCCCAATGATTCAGAAATCTGAAACCCTCCCCTGCTCCAATCCATAACACCCAGGAACTTGAGCAGTTTCAAGGTCCTGGGTGTCAGCATCTCTGAAGATCTATCCTGAATTCAACATATTGATGCAATTACAACTGCAGCTATATATTGATCTTCACTGCTGATCCTTAAATGAGAATTGGTGTGTGTTTCCACCACTTCCCTTTCCTGAAAAGCACAATCAATTCCTTGGTCTTACTGATGTTAAATGCAAGGTTGCTAGTGCGACACCACTCAACCGACTGATCTATCTCACTCCTGTATGTCTCCTCTTCACACCTGAAATTCTGCCAACAATAGTTGTGCGACGGGCAAATTTATAATTGGCATTTGAACTGTGCTTAGCGACACAGCATGGGTGTAGAGAAAGTAGAGCAGTGGGCAAAGCACGCATCCTCGAGATGCGCCAGCGTTGATTGTCAGTGCGGAGTAGAAGTTATTCCCAATCTGCTCTAAGTGTGGCCTCCTGATGAGGAAGTCAAGGAACCAATTGTAGAGGTCCAAATTTAGAGCTTGCTGATTAGTACAGATGGTAATGAATACTGAGTCAAGTGATCAATCTAGAGCAGCCTGACGTTAAGGTATTGCTATTGTCCAGGTGATCTAACACTGAGCAGAGAGGCAGTAAAATTGCATCCTTGTAGACCTATTTTGATGACAGACAAATCACAGTTGGTCCACGTCCATGCTCTGGCCATGACTGACCTCTCAAATCACTTCATCAGAGTAAATGTGAGTGCCAATGTGTGATAGTTGTTGAGGCAGCTCACCCTGCTCTTAGATATGAGACCATAGGATGTCAGAGCAGAATTAGACCATTTGACCCATTGAGCCTGCTCTGCCATTACATCCTGGCTGATTTATTATCCCTCTCAACCCCATTCTCCTGCCTTTGAAGCCCTAATCAAGAACCTATCAGCCTCCACTTTAAGTATTCTCAATGACTTGTCCTCCACAGCCACCTGTGACAATGAATTCCATAGAGTCATTACATCCTGGATAAATAAATTACTCCTAATCTCTGTTTTAAAGGATTCTTTCTGTTCTGAGACTGTGTCTCTGGTCCTATAATCACCCACTATACTCCTCTCACTCATTCTATCTAGACCTTTTAATATTCGATAGGTTTCAAAGAGATCCCCTCATTCTTCTAAGCTCCAGTGAGAAATGGCCCAGAACCATCAAACATCCTCCTATGTTAATCTTTCCATTCTTCTGAACTTACTCTGGACCCTCTCCAATGTCTGCATATTTTTTCTTAGATAAGGGACCTAAAACAGCTCACAATACTCTCTGTGTGGTCTGACTAATGCCTTATATAGGCCTACACTTTCTCTTACATTCTGGTCCTCTTGAAATGAATGCCAAAATTGCTTTTGCCTTCCTTACAGCAAACACAACACATAAGTTAACTTTTAGGGAATCCTGCAGGCTCATTGGCTCGTGGATGTGAACTCACTTTTGGCTATGGTTTGATGTTTAATATCATCAGCGATAAATGCACTTTACTTTTTTGGCGATTTGATTGAGGCATTTTGGTGCGGAATTGGTCCTGTGGCTGTGGCCTGCAGCCATAGGCACAGCACTGAACTGACTGACCTGGTGACTGTAGCTGTGGCTATTGGCTCCTGGATTGGCTTCGTTTGTCCATTTGTATCAATGGCTTGAGCCTGTGGATTCACTTTTGGGGATTCAGCGGTTTGATATCTAATGTTCTGTCTTTTATTAGTTCACCTTTTGTTATTTGCATGATTTGATCTTCTTTTTGCACGTTTGATGGTCATGTTGTGGGGGATTCTATTGTGTTACTTTGTTTTGTGGCTGCCTGCAAGAAGACAACTTTCAAGGTTGTATACTGTGTACGTACTTTGTTAATAAATGTACTTTGAACATTGCACTTTGAACAAGATCTTCCAAGTTCTTTTGCACCTCTGTTTTTTGAATTTTCTCTTTTAGAAAATGTTCTTCACCTTTATTTTTTCTGCCAAAGTGCATGCCCATACATTTCCCTTTACTATGCTCCATTTGCCATTTCCTTGTCCATTCCCCCAGCCCTGGCCAAATTCCTCTGCAGACTCCCAGCTTCCACAATGCCAGTCTGCCCTTTCATCTATCTTTGTATCGTCTTCCACAAAGCCATCAATTCCATCATCCAAATCACAGGCTTACGGTATAATGTGGGAAGCAGTCCCACCTGCAGAACACCATTAGTCACCAGCAGCCAATCAGAATAAGCCCCTTTTATTCTAATTATTTGCCACTAGCCCATCAACCAACTTTCTATCCATGCTAGTATCTTTCCTATGATATCTTGGGCCTTTATCTTGTTAAGCAACCTCATGTGCAGCATCTTATCAAAGGCCTCCTGAAAAGCCAAGTAGACAACATCTACTGACCCTCCTTTATGTATCCTGCCTGTTATTTCCTCAAAGAATTCCATCAGATTTGTCAGGCTAGATTTTCCCTTAAGGAAACCATTCTGACTTTGGCCTATTTTCTCATGTGCTTCCAAGTACCCTGAAACCTTATCCTTAAAAATGGACTCCAACATCTTCCAACCACTGAGGTCAAGCTAAATGGCCTATATTTTCCTTCCTACTGCCTCCCTCCCTTCTTAAAAAGTGGAAAGATATTTGCAATTTTCCAGTTTTCTGAACCATTCAGAATCTATTGATGTTTGATAATAGAGTGGTGGTAAAAGGGCTCTGCCTTTCAATCTTACTTGCAGAGCATTCTCTCCTCATTTCCTTAAAGGGAAACTGTAACCCAAGTCTGCAGTCCGGGGTCTACCGATTCTGAAGATGAATAGATTTTTTAAATATCTTTAAAACAATGTTCATTACTGAACTATCCATGGCTGTGACTGGATTTCTGCTGTAGTAGTCCTGACTAGGCATATTTGATGATTCACTTTGGAACTGCATGCATAGATTTGCCAATTATTGTCATCATCTTGATCTGGATCAAATTAAACATGCTGGCCACTTCCATATGATCCAAATATCCTGCATTTGAGAAGTGTGCCTATACTGTTCTCTGCTAATTACTGGGTGGTATAGGCAGGAGATGAACTGTTCTGCTCCCCCCCGTGATCTGAAGATGATGTGTCCTCACAAATGCCTTCCAAACTGAGTTGAGAAGAAACAATATTAAATGAACCTAAAAATGGCAGGTCATCTGTTCTATCTCAAAGATGGCAAGCAGTTTCCAGATTCAGACTCAAAACCGCTGATGTTGTAGAATGATGTAAAAATTGTATTCCTTTAGCCTCTCTCCTCTCTCTCAATAAATGAGAAAAGAAAAATTCTCTGTAATTCTTTGCATGTTGAAAATAAAAGATTGATAGAAATTAATCCATGTCAGACCATCGATGAGGCCACAAATACCAATTTTCTCTCACTTAAATTTGGTTCCCCTTTGTCAAAAGGAAGTCGAGGGAACACATATCAGTCCTCATCAAGGGATTAGCAGTTTCAAGCTTGTGGGTGTCAATATCTCTGAAGGTCTATCCTGGGCCCATCGTGTTGATGCGTCACAAATAAGCAGCTGTATTTCATTAGAAATTTGACACCAAAGTATGTCACCAAAGACTCTCGCAAACTTCTACAGATGTGCTGTGAAAAGCATTCTAACTAGTTGCATCATTGTCTGGTATTGAGGAGTCACTGCGCAGGATTGGAAAAAATTGCAGAAAGTTGTAAACTCAGCTCGCTCCATCTTGGGCACTAGCCTCCCAGCATCGAGGGCACCTTCAAAAGGCAGTGTTCATCATTAAGGACCCCATCACCCCAAAATTCCCTCTTATTGCTACCATTAAGGAGGAAGCACAGGAGCCTGAAGCCCCACACCCAACATTTTTGGAACAGCCTCTTCCCCTCTGCCATCAGATTTCTAAATGGACAATGAATCCATGAATAAAAGCACAAAATGCTGGCAGAACTCAGCAGGCCAGACAGCATCTACGGGAGGAGGTAGTGACGACGTTTCAGGCCGAAACCCTTCATCAGGAGTCATGAACCCATGAACATGATCTCACATTTTTTCCTCAACTTCACTAATTATTTAATTTCACTTTTTACATATACTTCCTATGGTAATCCATAGCTTTTTAAAATGATTTATTATGTATTGCAATGTGCTGCTGTCACAAAGCAATAAATTTCACGGCATATGTTAGTGATATTAAACCTGGTTCTGATTATACCTGTTTTCTCCTTCTGGATCAATTCCTAAGTGGAAAACCTGATCACTTATCCAAATGCAGAGTCCACCTTTGGAACTTGGGAGTGTTGAAGTTGTTAACTGACTACTCAGGTCTTGCTGAGTAGTTTCATGCCAGTGTTGCACAGGGGATGGTGCAGAGTAACGTGGGTCTCCTCTCCTTTGCAGAGATTTGCTAGCCGGTTGTAAACCAATTCACCAGGGTGTGGTATATTCACAAATCTCCCAATGGCTCACATGAGTAAAATAATCCACAACTAAATAAACATTGCTGATATTCTTTAAACCAATAGAGATAAGATAATGACATTTACAATGGCCTTGGAGGTACTAAATATCAAAATGGATAGTTTTTTTCAAAATAAATTCCTTGCTGATAATTCTGTAGTTGTCTGCAAATTTATAAAATGTACAAATTCTACTTTGTTTTAATGTGTTAGTTAAATATAATGTCTTCCTAATTCCAGTACAATAAGACATTGACCTAGAATATCAATAAGGAAGATCTAAGAAATACAAAGAAATGTGTCCTGTTTAGTAGAATTTGCCATGCAATGAGGCAACAAAGTAAACTTCAGACAGATGTTTCCCATCAATATAAAGTCAAGGTCAAGCTGTGCACAGCCCTCATGGTGTTCAGTGTAAGTGCTGGAATTCTTGTAAAACTGATAGAATAGTAAAAATAGATACTTATAAACATTTACGTATAACTTATCAATGGCTTTTGAGATGATAGTTTTGTTTTCACTAAAGTTCTTAATGAAGCAGTTTTAGGCTATGATAGCTGGATCCAGAGAGAAAAACAATCGCTGGATAATAATTGCACTGCTAGTCTGAAGGCTGATAGCAATTTAATAGTGATAAGACTCTCATGTTTGAGGCCTGGGTCAACACTTACCTTGAACCAAATAGCACAATACTTAGGACCCTTTTTTGATGTGTTTATACCCTAACAGTGAAGCCTAAGGATTAGTGGAGATTTGATCTCAGTCCTCATGGTAAACATGTTTTAAGGTGCCTATGCGGGTCATGTATCTGTGACAGCTTATCTGAGCCACAAGATCAAAATTGCCTTCTACCAGGTGAAAATCAAAAAAAAGCTGCAGAGCTGGAAATCTAAAATAAAATCAGAAAATGCTGGAAGCGCTCAATGGGTTAGACTGTATCTGAGAAACTGAGCTAATGTTTTAGGTTGAAGACACTTCACTGGAACAAATGTCTTCACTTAGACAGCAAAGTTAGATGTGGTGCTTCATGGATCACTCTGTAATTCTTAGCATGCTGAAAATAAAAGTCTGATCGAAGTTAATTCATCTCAGACCATTAATGAGGCGTGTTATCAAAGTATTGTAAAAAGTGCTTAGAGTATTAGAAACATAGAAAACCTACAGCACAATACTTTTTTGGTACTTTTAAAAAGAGAACATTTTGAAAGCTCAGCAGTGTAACTTGCATAGAATGTAGAATATTACAGCAGAGTAAAGGTGTTTCAGTCCATGATGTTTGCCAGCTTTTGAACATGAGGGGTAGTCACCATGTCATGTATTATTATATCATATATCATTTATTGTTATGATGAAGGAAGATGGTACATTTGTAAATAAGTTTTCGTGGATTACTTCATAGGCCACATACAGCTGCTGCTCAGTTTAACCAAGTCAGTACTGATGATGGGAGCAATCATCAGATTTAATTCATTATAGCTATCATTAGCAGCACAGGACATATGACAAAGATTGATCATATTAGGAATCATAGCAGATAGTCACTCAAGACATTAGCTTTCTTGGATGACCTTCTATTGATCCATAATCACAGCTTTTCCTTTCATAGAATCAGAAAATCATATCAACCTCTTTTATGATAAGATGGACTCTTGACCTCCCAATCCATCTCGTTATGATCTGGCACTTCCTCGTTTACTTTCGGTGTAGTTATTACACTTTATTCTTCTTCTTCTTAGCCCTTAACTCTGAGTGGAGTCATCGGGACGCCATCATGAAGGCCAAGTTGCTAGCTTGACGCTTAACCCAGCATGGATGGAGAGCATGCAAAGGAGCCAGCTGGATTCTAACTCGGGAACCTTCACTCCAAAGCCCGGCACTGATGACACTACGCCGGCAATTACACTTTATTCTTAATTGAAGATTAGCTTTATTTGTCACATTTACATCAAAGCATCAAAATTTCAGCCTTTGATCTCCTGTGTACAAAGTGGATTGTAGTCTGCACTGTGTATGCTGTTTCCCATTTTAATTGAAAAAGATACATTTTATTTCTTGATTTGTTGTACCGGTTGTGATTGGCAGCTCGATTAGTTTGATAATATCACCGCTTTCTGTTACCAGAGGTCCTGCTGAAATGAAACTTGTTAGAACTGGCTTTGGAGATGACGTCCATTAGAAATTTGGGAAAAGCTTTCTTCAAGTTAAGCAACATTGCATCCCCATTGAAAGCAAAATCCAGCATGAGGTTTGATAAGGGGCTATCCCGTTTTATGATCAATATTCATTATTTAGCCACACAATCAAAAAAGGAATTGAACAGTCGCCTCATGTACTGTATATGACACACATCTGTTCTGAGTGGCAGCACTTCAATAGGGAAGCATGGATATGAAGTGCTGTGTTTTGCGTTCCCCAAAAGATCTACTAAAAGTTGAGTCAATGTAAGGTGCAGTCTTCCTGATGTCTTTTCAGTGTCATTATTAATATCTGGAAACTTCCTCCAGTGAAAAACATCATACAGATACACACAAAATACTGGAGGAACTCAGCAGGTCAGGCAGCAGCTATGGAGAGGAATGAAGAGTTGACATTTCCGGCTGAGACCTTCATCAGCACTGGAAAAGAAGGGGGAGGAAGCCAGAATAACAAGATGGGGGAAAAGAATGAGTATGAGTTTGAAAATGTTAGGTGAATCCAGGTGAAAGGTAGGTGGGTGGTGGCGGAGGGATGAAGTGTGAAGCTGAGGGGTGAGAGTTGAGAGGTGGAAAAGATTAAGCACTGAAGAAGAAGGAATCTGATAGGAGAAACGAATGGACCATGGAAAATAGGGAAAGAGGAGGGGCATCAGAAAGAAGTGATAGGCACAAGAGTAGAAAAGAAGAGATGAGAGTCATAAGGCCACAAGATATAGGAATAGAATTAGGCCATTTGGCCCATTGAGTCTGCTCTGGCAGATCCACTTCTCCTCTCAGTCCCTATCTCCTGCCTTCCCATATCCTGTCATGCCCTGCATGGAGAATGGAAGGAAAGAGAAGGGGAAGGTGGGAAATTTTACCTGAATTTAGAGAAATCAATGCTCATGCCATCAGGTTGGGAGCTGCTCCCCCACCCAAATACCTTCCCCCTCACCTGGCTTCCCCCATCACCTTCTAGATAGTACTCCTATCCCCTTGTGCTGCCTGACCTGTAAAGATCCTCCAGCATGTTATTTTTTTTTTCTGTATTTCCAGCCTCTGCAGAATCTCTTGTGTTCAAGGAAATCATGCTAATTACACCGTTTTTAAAGCAAATATTTATCCCTCTGGTTCCTTGAGGTTGTCATTAGTCAGGAGTGGTCATGGGGAAAGCTCCCACCACCTATGAAATGCTCCCAATGCTGAGTGTCTCAAATAACCTGACAACTACATTCACCTCTTGGCCGTCATGTATGGTTTAGCTACTGAGCCCAGTGGGATTGTTTCTGCGGACAGGAGAAGGGGCAAAGGGAGGTTACTGGCACCTTAAACCAAGTCACTTCATGCAGATAGGGCTCACCAGCTGTGGTTGGCTAGGAGAAGGAAAACTCTGATCTCCAATCTCCACTGCCTTGCAGCTATCCCCACTCATGTGGAAAGCTTCGAAAGTAAACCCTAAGGGAAAAATCTGGAGCTGGAGTCCCTCAAGCAGTCCTACATTGAGTTCAATGCTGACTGCTGGTAACAAACTGTATCAGTATCTACCATTCCTTTGGGTTCATCAGTTGCATAGAGAGGGGGAGCTTGTTGCAAGGGCAATAGCTTGCTCTCCATATTGTACTGTCCTGGCATGTGTACTGACATTTTGTCCAAAGACATCTAGGGTGCAGCATCCGTGGTCCACAATGGAAAGCCTCAATACATTCCTCTTCTAACTCTTCAATTGCTTTTGTAATGTTTTAATACAATAATTAATTAAACTCCTCTGTCCATTACTCCGCACTGTCGCTATCAAGTGACATTTTGATGTGCAATATTTTTCAATTGTCTGCTGTGCTGTTTACTATAGAAGTGTGCTACACTTTACTCTATGCATTTTGAATTATATTTTATTGACTTATAATAGTTTGATTAATGTGCTGTTGGTGTCAAATATGGTGTGGGTGCCCTATGGTCTGGAAGAATGTTGTTTCCTTTTGTTGTATAGATGTATTTATTTATTTATTTATTTATTGAGATACAGCACGACGTTGTCCCAACAACCCCCGATTTAACCCTTGCCTAATCATGGGACAATTTACAATGACCAATTAACCTACTAACCAGTACATCTTTAGACTGTAGGAAGAAACTAGAGAACCCAGAGAAAACCCTCGCTATCATGGGGAAAATGTACAACTCCTTACAGACAGTGGCGGGAATTGAACCTGGTTCACTGGTACTTTAAATTTTTTGCCAATGATTTGCCCCGTATACTGTATGGGCTTATTGTACAATATTGATTCATTCAGTCACAGAGATTTGCTAATTTACTGCAACTTTTGAAGAACTTTGGAACTTGAATACTATTGACTATATTCCTGTTTGGTGTGAAGGAGGATTCGAGGTGACTTGTTAGAGGTTTCCAAGTTGATGCAAGGTATAGATAGAGTGAACAGTCAGAAATGTTTTTCCCATGTCAGAAATGGCTAATATGTTGATGCATAACTTCAAGATGATTGGGGGACAGTATAGTGGGGGATGTCAGAACTGGGTTTTTTTCACAGGGAGTTTTGTGTATGTGGAATGCATTGCAAAGGATATTGATAGAGATAGACATATTAGGGACCTTGTAAGAGTCTCAAGTAGGCATAGGGATGGAAGAAAAATTGAATGTTATGGAGGAGGGAAGGGTTATATTGATTTTAGAGTGGGTTAAAAGGTTGGCACAACATCATGGGCCAAGGTACTGTTCTGTAATGCTCTATGTTCTATATTGTAAAGGCATATCAAAGTGCAATTAAATATAAATTGCTCTTCTACTAACTGTTCTACAAAACATAGCATCATTGAAGATTTACTTCTCTTGATAGACAGGAGAAATTGGTGTTGTTTCTTCCATTACAAGAAGAGTTTACAAGGGAACCTAATGAAAGAGGAATAACGTTAATTGGTAAGGAAACACCGTCGTTAAGAAAGCTTTTGGAAGCAGCAAGTGGTCAGGATTTGGATAAAAAAGTGGGCAGATTTGATGGTCACATATATCTAACTAGGAGGGAAGAATTAATTAGGAAATGGAAGAGGGGTGTACACATGGTAAACACAAGCAGGCTTTTTCCACTGAGGCTGGGGAAGTCGAGGGAACCTGCAACACTTGTCATCGTGGGATCAGCTGTGGAAAGGGTGAACAGTTTTAAGTTCCTGGGTGTCAACATCTCTGAAGAGCTATCTTGGGTCCAACATGTTGATGCAATTATGAAGCAGGTATGTCATCGGTTATATTTTGAAGAGATTTGGAATGTCACCAAAGACAAATTTCTACAGGTGTACTGTGCAGAACATTCTAACTGGTTGCACCACAAACTCGTATGGAGGGGCCACTGTACAGGATTGGAAAAGTTACAGGAAGTTGTAAACTCAGCCAGCTCCATCACTGGCACTAGCCTCTCTAGCATCAAGGACATCTTCAAAAGTTGATGCCTCAGAATGGCGGCATTCATTACTGAGGACCCCACCAACCAGGATGTGCTCTTTACTTTTATTACCATCAGAGAGAAGGTATAGAAGACACACACTCAATGATTTGGGAATAGCTTCTTCCCCTCCACCATCAGATTTCTGAACTGACAATGAGCCAAACCATGAACTCTATCTCCCATTTTTGCTCTCTTTTTTTTTTGCACTAAATCTGATTCTGATCTTGAGTTCATTGGTTAAAGGTGAAAGGTAAAATATTTAAAGGGAGCTTGAGGGGGAACTTATCCACTCAGTGGAATTGTTGAATGTGGGTTTAATTGCAACATCTAAAAGAAGTTTGGTTAACTATATGATTAGGAGGGTAATAGAGGGCTATGGACCAGCTGTGAGTCAACGGGACCAGGCAGCATAATAGCTCAGCATGCATTAAATGAGCCGTAGGACCTGTTTCTGTGATGGAGTACTCTAAAACTCTATGACTCTAAGTGGAATTAGCTTGATCACTTTTCTAGAACTAGTATGCTCTCAACAGGCTGAATGGCCTACTTCCATGCATACTCATTTTATGATTTTGTGAAAGGCCCCATCCTTACAAGAGAACAAACAGCCCTTACACTACCTTGAGCCCTCCTCAAGCAAACAAATACACCAAAATAAGTGAATAGCTTGGATGAACCCTTGTGAAATTCAGTTCTATCATTATAAAAAGCAATCAGTCAAAACCACAATGTGATTCACACATTTCGGTTTACATTAAAGCACTCTGATTTTAAGGATGGAATTTCATGGCCCTCTAGTGAATTTGCTCTGCTGTGGCTATGTCTCGCAAACTCCAAACTTGATTCATCCAGCTCATTTTACAAGATGAATTCACAAGCACTGCATTTTTTTCTGATAAGGGCTTATCTGTCAGGACCAAAGACTTTTTTTTTCAGATCAGTATCCTGGAATGCAGCCTTGCCTGTATGAAATACAAGTCAGCAGATAATGGAGAAAGCAGAGCCATAATTTCCAATGGCCGAGGCTCGAAGCCAGCACTGTTATCCCTCTAATATCTATTTCTCTGTGGGCGAAAAAAATCTTCCATAATGCTTGAGGCTTTGCAATTTTATACTCATTTTAAAAACTTGGGTCACATTTTTCAGTTGAATAAACTGCCTACATCCTTTTGGGTTAGGCTTCAGGGCATCTTCCTTTCTGCATAGCCAATGCGTTCCTTGAAGATTGTCAAGTTAGGAAACAAGGAACAGGAATTTTGCTAACTAAGCAAAGGGTAAGTTAATGAAGTGCAGATGGTTTCTTTTATCAATCTTATTTTAAAATTATTAATAGAGACTCCCAGCTCAGCAAGGATTTGCCCATTTTAATATACTCCTGTACGTCAACAGAACACACATTACATGTAACCCTAGTTGATCACCATAACAGCTGTCTTAATTTAGTGTGTGTTTCTCTGATTAGTGACACTCTTGAACAGATGGGTTTTAACTGTGTGTGAGGTTTTGTTGTGACTTTAAACCAAATGATATATGAACTAGGTTCAGCATTGGTGTAAAACAGACAAGATATTCCTAATCATGAAACTGTACAACTTCTGTGATACTTATGAGTTTGGCACTAAGACTACACCATCTGCATGAGGCATATTCTAGATTCGAAAAACTTAACATAAAGGATATATTTTACAGGAAAGACAATATTATGTGGGGTGAACAGTTGTATTAACCATGGTATTAGTATTGATGCTTTTGCTGCTGCTTGTGTGTGAGGGGGGAGGATGGCTTTAGGGTTCTAACATTCCTGTCATTCATTCTTTGTTTTTTTTCTCTGTTTTGCAGATGTCTGTGAAGAGCAGGAATTTCAGTTTGTATACTGTATACATTCTCTGATATTAAATTGAACTATTTGAACCATTCAATCATTTGAATGTGGTAAATACAGATTGCTTTGTAATGAAAAGCATGCTCTACAAATTTATTATAAGCTTTATATCACCATTTGCAAATGTCTTGCCACATTTCAACTATTCTGCTGTTATGCTCCTTCCCATAACCTCTAACTTCTTAACTTAGACAAGGCCTCCATTTTGTATTTCCTGTACTCCTTAGTACCGGAATCTGACACTGGTTGATCCTCTCTCTTTTTAACTTTCTTCCAATCCCATCAGTCTCTCCGTCTTCCTCCTGAAGTCAAAGAAGTCAATTTGATAATGGGGTTGGTGTCGTAATGTCGCAGTTAGCAATAGTAATCACTAATCCTGGTTCTATTTCCGCCGATCTCTGTAAGGAGCTTGTATGACTATGTGAGTTTCCTATAGTCAAGTTTATTGTCATTTAACTATCTGCATATATAACATCGAATGAGGCAACATTCCTCTGAACTATGGTGTAAAGCATAGTGGTACATGTAACACATGTATAACACACAATAACTTAGGGAAACAAGGATAAAATCTACAGCTGAATTACACAGAAATAAACAAAGTAAAGTGCAGAACAGATTAACCAATAACACTTCAAATGCGATACAGTAGGGAGTTCAGAAGCCTAAAACCTGAGCGAAGAAACTGTTTCCCATCCTGACCATTCCTGTCCTTATACATCGGAGTCTCCAGCACGATGGTGGAATGTTAAAGAGTACGCTGGTGTTCCTCTTCCCCTCACACTCCAAAGATGCATGGTTAAGGTTTAGGTTAGTGAATTGTGGGCATGCCAGGTCTGTGCCAGAAAGGTGGCGACACTTGCAGGCTGCCCCCAGCACAATCCTCAGAATATGCTGGTCATTCAGGTAAAATTATGCATTTCACTGTATGTTTTAATACACATAACTAAAGTTAATCTCTTTACTGTTTTGTCCATGACTTCAAAACCCTCTAATCCTCTCCTCTCCTTTTACTATCTGTAAATGAAACAAGTTACATTTTATTGGTATTTTGATAAGCATATCACTCTTCAACAATTTTATTTTACTTTAAGATTGTCTTCAAAGGTGGTTTGCACCTATCTGAATGTGACTAAGTGGTGGGTTTATAGTACTAAATCAAGTCGTTTTGGTTCATAATTAAATGACCTTGACAAGCTTTCAATCTTTCAACAGCCCTGTTGATAATAGTTTCATATTGACTGGATACTTTTATAAAGCAATCAATATTAACCTTTACATTTTAGTTAAAGAACAACCATTTATTACCTACATATTTCAAGCATTAATATACCCAATCTTACATCTATCTACAATATATAATATTTAACTTTCTACTTATGATAGGTTGGAACACGTGTACAAATTTGATGAAAGCATTTAAGAAGGACTTAAGGTAGATTCAAGATTCAAGATTGTTTCAGGTCATTTCCAGTTCACAAGTATAGAGGAGAGTAAAATAGTTATTACTCCTGATCCAACACAAGCAATAAGATAAAGAATAAACAAGAGAAAATCTGCAATCGCTGGAAATCCAAAACAACACATGCAACATTCTAGAGAAAATCAGCAGGTCAGGGAGCATCTATGGAAATGAATAAACATCAGGATTAAAGCACTTTGGGCCAAAACATCGACTGTATATTCATTTCTGTAGATGCTGCCTGACCTGCTGAAATATTCCAGTGCTTTGTGTGTGTTGACTGAGATAAAGAACACAATAATAATAAAATGGAAAAACACAGTACTGTACAAACGTCTTAGGCACATTCATATAGCTAGGGTGCCTAACACTTCTGCACAGTACTGTAGTAATTTTATTTATTGCACTGTACAGCTGTCAGCAAAAAAACCAAATTTCATGTCATGTGTGAACAATTATAACCCTGATTCTGATATGTGTCTCTGTTGTGGACTGAGAGTGGGAAAGGAGCAGGGAGTGGGGAGTCATGGCTGGGAAAATGGGAAGGGAGAGGAGAGGGAGCAGGAAGCACTAGAGAGACTTTCTGTAATGATCATTACACCAAATGTTTGGAATCAAATGACTTTGCCTGGTGTCTCAGGGCTGGGTGTGTCTGCACCCACACCCCCATCCAGCCCTGGCACTCCTTTGCTGCTGCCTGTCCCAAACCTCTCCCATGTTGCTCTACCCTTGCCATTCCCAACACACTTTGCTCCCGCCAGATTTATAAACTTGCTCTCCGCTCGGTGTTGACAAAAGCATTACTGTGCAAATGTCTTAGGTACCCTATCTACAGTATACATATATTTGTGGGGACGAAGTGTGGAGTCGGGGTTAAGTAGTGTATTAGTGGGTAGAAGTGTTGACCAGCTTTACTGCTTGGGAAAGGTAGCTGCTTTAAGTCTGGTTGTCTTGGCATGGATGGTAGTAGCCTACTCTCTGACTGGAATGGGACAAACAGTTCAACAGTCGGGTGACGGGATCCTTTACTATGTTGCAGGTCTTTTTCCAGCACATTTCTGTATATAAGGGTAAGCTTGTGCCTCTGATGTCTTGGACAGTTTTGACTATCTGTTGTGGACCCTTCCCATCCACTGCATGCAGTTTCAATACCATGCAGTAATGTTAGGCATTTGAAGGGAGTATAGGGTAATGGATCTGCCTCGATCACCCCTCTAGTGTCTGACAAAGTTTTCATAGGCCAGGAGTCCTCAATCTGCATTATACTAATTTGATGGTTTAATGATCCCAAGTAATTGCATATCCAACCAAAATCGGTACAGTCACACATGCTAATGTACAACACCTTTAGCAGGTGTCTGCTGTTAATAATCAAGACTAGAACCTAGTGTTTCTTATCATACTGTTATAAAGCTATCAGTGCTATAAATCTTATCTCAATTTCTCACAGCCAATATACAATGCCTATTACTCAGCCACTGGCACGTCACCCAAATGTACTGCATGACAAACACACTTCTAACTTGTGAAACTGGCACCAACAGTAATAAACCAGTGGGAAATGTAGGGGCAATAATTTCTCACCCCACCTGAAGGAGAGTTCTGGTTATAACTGAAAATTGAACATAAAATATTACAGCCAAGTGCAGGCCCTTCTACCAACCTTTTAACCTACTCTAAAATGAATCGAATCCTTCCCTCCTACATAACCCTCCATTTTTTGGTTATCCATGGGCCTACCTAAGAGTTTCTGAAATCCCCCTAATGTACATGCCTCTACCAGCAGCCCTGGCCGGACTTTCTATGGTTAAACCACTCTCTGTGTTAAAAAAATACTTACTTCCGACATCTCCAAAACATTGACTGTTTATCTCTCCATAGATGCAGCCTGACCTACTGAGATCCTCCAGCAAATTAGTATGTTTTTCCCTTGTAGTAGCCATTTCCACCATAGGAAGAAAACTCAAGGTTATCCATTTGATGTATGCCTCTTATCATCTTGTACACCTCTACAGATGACCTAATATCCTCCTTCACTCCAAAGAGAAAAGCCCTAGCTCACTCAACATATCCTCATAAAACATGCTATACAGTCCAGGCAGCATCCTGTTAAAACTCCTTTGCACCCTCTCTAAAGCTCCCACATCCTTCCTACAAAGGGGTGACCAGGCAACACAATATTCCAAGTGTGGTCTAACCAATGTATTATAGAGCTGCAACATTACCTCACCGTTCTTGAACTCAATCAATGACTAATGAGCATCAACACATCATAAGACTTCTTAACAAACCTATTAGCTTGTAGGCCAACTTTGAGGTATCTATGGATGTGAACCCCAAGCTCCACAGGGATGTGAACCCCTGTTCCTCCACTGACAGGATGCAGAGATGGGCTGAGAAACAGCAGTTGGAGTTCAACCCAGAAAAGTGTGAAGTGTGAACTCACTTTGAAAGGTTGAATTTGGAACCAGGATGCCATGTTGATTGTTAGGCAAGCATGGATGGAAGCTATTTCAACAATCAAGTCTGCACTGGTGAAATCAAACAAGGAAAAGGGATTGTGAGTTGAAAAGTGTGATTGTAGAACCATAGAGTTCCAGTATCATGAAAAGTTCCAAGAGACAATATCGAATGAGTTTGGAGAAGATATCGGATGCACAGCAACTCTGGCAGGGTTTGCAAGACATTACTTCCTACAAAGTGAAACCCAATAGCATGAATGACAGCGATGCTTCACTACCAGAAGAACTCAACACCTTCCATGCCTGCTTTGAAAGGGAGAACACAACTACAGCTGTGAAGATCCCTGCTGAACCTGATGACCCTGTGACCTCTATCTCAGAGGCCGATGTTAGGCTGTCTTTAAAGAGAGTGAAACCTCGCAAGGCAGAACATCCAAATGGAGTACCTGGCAAGGCTCTGAAAATCTGTGCCAACACAAGTATTCAAGGACATTTTCAACCTCTCTCTTGCTTCAAAAAGGCAACAACTAGTGCCGAAGAAGAATGACGTGAGCTGCCTTAATGATTATCGCCCAGTAGCACTCACATCGACAGTGATGAAATGCTTTGAGAGGTTGGTCATGACTAGACTGAACTCCCGCCTCAGCAAGGACCTGGACCCATTGCAATTTGCTTATTGCCACAATAGGTCAACTGCAGACACCGGGACAACACAAGCTCCTATGTCAGGATGCTGTTCACCGACTATAGCTCAGCATTTAACACCATCATTCCCACAATCCTGATTGAGAAGTTGCAGAACCTGTGGCTCTGTACCTCCCTCTGCAAATGGATCCTCAGCTTCCTAACAGGAAGACCACAATCTGTGTGGATTGGTGATAACATATCCTCCTCACTGACGATCAACACTTGCACACCTCAGGGGTGTGTGCTTAGCCCACTGCTCTACACTCTATATACACATGACTGTGTGGCTAGGCATAACTCAAATACCATCTATAAATTTGCTGACAATACAATCATTGTTGGTAAAATCTCAGGTGGTGACGAGAGGGCATACAGGAGTGAGATATGCCAACTAGTGGAGTGGTGCCGCAGCAACAACCTGGCACTCAATGTCAGTAAGATGAAAGAGCTGATTGTGGACTTCAGGAAAGATAAGGCGAAGGAACAGATACCAATCCTCATAGAGGGATCAGAAGTACAGAGAGTGAGTAGTTTCAAGTTCCTGGTTGTCAAGATCTCTGAGGATCTAACCTGGTCCCAATATATGAATGTAGTTAAAAGGAAGGCAAGACAGTGGCTATACTTCATTAGGAATTTGAAGGGATTTGGCATGTCAACAAATACACTCGAGCTCACGGTAGATGTACCATGGAGAGCATTCTGACAGGCTGCATCACTGTCTGGTATGGGGGGGGGGGGGGGGGGGTTGCTACTGCACAGGACCAAAAGAAGCTGCAGAAGGTTGTAAATCTAGTCAGCTCTGTCTTGGGTACTACCCTGCAAAGTACCCAGGACATCTTAAGGGAGTTTTGTCTCAGAAAGGCAGTATCCATTATTAAGGACCTCCTGCACCCCGGGCATGCCCTTTTCTCACTGTTACCATCAGGTATGAGGTACAGAAGCCTGAAGGCACACACTCAGCAATTCAGGAACAGCTTCTTCTCCTCTGCCATCCCATTCCTAAATGGACATTGAACCCTTGGACACTACCTCACTTTTTTTAATTTATAGTTTTTCTGTCTTTGCATGTTTTTTAATTCAATATATATATATATACTGTAATAGATTTACTTTATTTATTATTATTATTTTTATTTTGCTCTTCTATATTATGTATTGCATTGAATTGCTGCGGCAAAGTTAACAAATTTCATGTCACATGCCGGTGATAATAAACCTGATTCTGATTCTGAAGTTAGCTCATTGACCCAGACCCTGCACTGGTTTTCTTGCAATGGTGAGCCAGTTTGTCCCACTCCTTGATTCCTCCATTCAAATTCTGCAATTTTAATTCAGTTTTTGAAAAGCAAAGGCAAGGTTAGCTTTATTTCTCACATGTACATGCATTGAAACATTGGACCAGAAAGGAACACTTCGATTATGTCACGGAATACGGAATACGGAATTACGGAAAAAGTCAATGACTGCCACAGTCCAAGGATGTACCGCAGGCAGCCTGCAAGTGTTGCCATGCTTCCAGCACCAACAGAGTATCCCTACAACTCACTAATATGAACCCAAACATCTTTGGAATGTGTCAGGGAACTTAAGATCCTGGGAAAAAAAATCACGCATTCACAGGGAGCATATACTGCACAAACTCCTTACAGGACAGCGGCAGGAATTGAACCCCATGTGCTGGGACTGTACAGCATTGCACTAACTACAATGCTACCATGTCACCCCCATTGCTTCCACTATACCTTCAGATATTCACTCCTTTCTTGAAAAAGTTCTTTCGCATCTCAAAAGTATTTTTCATATGGATGATAAATAAGACCCTAATACATAAGATACATACTCTGGCCCATCGAGTCTGCTCTGCCATTCAATCATGGCTGATCCTTTTTTTTCTCCTCCTCCTCAACCCCAGTTCCCAGCCTTCTCTCCATAACCTTAGATGCCATGTCCATTCAAGAACCCATCAATCTCTGCCTTAAGTATACCCAACAATCTGGCCTCCACAGCTGCTTGTGGCAAAAAATCCACAAATCCACCACCCTTTGGCTAAATAAATTTCTTTGCATCTTTGTTTCAAAAGGGCACCCCACCTATCCTGAGGCTGTGCCCCCTTGTCCTACACTCTCCCACCATGGGAAATATCCTTTCCACATCTACACTGTCTAGCCCTTTAAACATTCAAAAGGTTTCGATGAGATCCCCCCTCATCCTTCTGAATTACAATGAGTACAGACCCAGAGCCATCAAACTTTTCTCATATGACAACCCTTTCATTCCTGAAATCATCCTTGTGAACCTCCTCTGGATCCTCTCCAATACCAGCACATCTTTTCTATGATGAGGGGCCCAGAACTGTTCACAATACTCAAGGTGAGGCCTCACCAGTGCTTTATAAAGCCTCAGCATCACATCCTTGCGGTATTCTATTCTGGACCTCTTGAAATAATTGCTAACATGATATTTGCCTTCCTCACCACCTACTCAACCTACAAGTTAAATTTTATGGTGTTGTGCACAAGGACTCCCAAGTCTTTCTGCATCTCAGATTCCTGGATTTTCTCCCTGTTTAGAAAATAGGCCACACATTTATTTTTACTACCAAAGTACAAGGCCATGCAATTTCCAGCATTGTATTTCGTTTGCCACTTTCTTGCCCATTCTCCTCATCTGTCTAAGTCCTTCTGAATCCTACCTGTTTCCTCAACTCTCCCTGCCCCTCCACCAATCTTAGTATCATCTGAAAACTTGGTAACAAAGCTACCTATTCCATCAACTAAATCATTTACAGTATATACAGCATAAAACAAAGTGGTCCCAACATCAACCCCTGCGGAATAGTCACTGGCAGCCAGCCAGAAAATGATCCTTTTATTCCCACTCACTACCTCCTACCAGTCAGCCAGTGCTCTAACCATGTTAGTAACTTTCCTGTAATTCCGTGGGCTCTTAACTTGGTAAGCAGCCTCATGTGTGGCACCTTGTCAAAGGCCTCCTAAATGCCAGCCTTACTGACCTGCTTGAGCTGAATAGAACATGTTAATATTGAATTTCCATGTTAGCTTCTGGTCCTCATTGATACATTTTTGGATTAGCACTTTTTTATGTGTCACTTCTTTATACGATTTCAATACAAGGAACAGGAGAGGCTGGGTGGGTTGTTGCGACGCCTGAATCAGAGTTGATGAGAGAAGGGGGAAATGACATGCTTCATTCTGACTTCCATAATAATGAAACTGTCTTGGTCAAGGTAAGAATACAACTCTGCTATGGACGGTCATAAGCCCACTGCAAAAAGAGCAAGGTTGGGCATGGGCTAGCAACTCCACCCTGTAAAAACCCAGTGCTACAGAAATGCAACCAACTGCTCCAAAGACCTCATTGCTGTGAGAGAAGATCTGCTACACCTGAAAGACTGGCCTGGAACAAAGGACTCTTGTGAGCTACTTACTGCCGGTGGCTTGTGCCCAGAAGGGATGGTGGTATAAGGGTGATGGGCTTACGTAGGTAAGTAGGGTAGGAATACAAAGAGAGTGAGGTCAGCTCAAGTCAACATTTTCCAATTAACTTGCTGCCCTAGTCATCCCTCTTACAGATCCATTTCTTGAAAGCTCCCTGACGTACTGCAGTCCAGTCATCCATTTTGTTTATTGCAGAAGTTGCCTATATCTGCCTGTGAGTCACTGGCTCAATAATAGTGATGCCCAGTCTCTACTGAGGGTGATCCAAGAAATGATTCACTTCTTGAATATCTGTGTGGCCTGATAAATTTGGAACTGGATAGGTCTTATGTCAGGAACTGTTTGACTAGGATGGAAACATGGATTAAGACTGGTATTGTGATTTTTTTGTGTGTAGAACAAGAGACAGAAAACCTTAAGCAATCCTGAACTGGCACACATTTGGGAAAGCACTATCTGTTGTTGACTGGCTGATATTATCAAATGAGCAAAATCCAAACGCAGAATAAACTCTGTTCTTTTGTCGGTTTGCCTGTTCAATAGTCATTGATTTTACTGACTTTTGACCTGTATTGTGAATACTCACACCCCAGACAACTATATGTCACTGAATATTTCTGTCTATTTTGTAGTGTGCACAAGTGGTCTGTCAATATTAATTACCGATACTATTTTTTCTGACCTTACTCTTTAACTATATCACTGATACTGTTAAGTTAAAGTGTTTAAATCAAATGGTCCCTGAAGGAGTAGTTCAGAGTAATGATATGAGATAATGAATCTCTAAGCAAGGTTTTATTATAACTCATGGAACAATTGAAACGCCTAGGGCTATGTCACAAGCATAATGCTTAACAGAACTATAAATAACTGATGGATGTGTCTAAGATCAAAACCTTCGTAAACACAACTTGACAAACAGTTTCTTGAGATCATTGTTATACAAATCATTAACCTGAACCAATCTAGTTTAGCAATGTTCAATTATCCCAGAAGAATAAGAATTGTTAACATGGACCAAATTTGAGTTGGATTTAACTATCACACATGCACTCAATGGCCACTTTATTAAGTACCTTGTATACCTAGTGAAGCGCCATTGAGTGTATGTTCATGCTCATTTTCTGCTGTAGCCCATCCAGAATCAGATTTAATTCACTGGAAATTCACTTCAAGGTTGGGTGTGTTGTGCATTCAGAGACGCTTTTCTGCATAATGCTGTTGTAACACATGGTTATTTGAGGTATTGTCACCTTCCTGTTAGTTTGAACTAGACTGGCTATTCTCCTCTCTCATTAACAAGGCATTTCCACCCATAGAGATACGATTCACTGATTTTTTTTTTTGCATTTTTGGCACCATTCTCTGGAAACTCTAAAGACTGTTGTGCATGAAAATCCCAGAAGATCAGCAGTTTCTGAATTACTCAAATCACCCCATCTGGCAGCAACAATCATTCCACAGTAAAAGTCACTGAGATCACATTTCTTCCCCATTCTGATGTTTGGTCTGAAGAACAATTGAACTCCTTGACCATGTCTGCATGCTTTTATGCATTGAATTGCTGCTAATATGATTGGCTGATTAAATATGTGTGTTAATAAACGGGTGTACAGGTGTACCTAATAATGTGGCTGCTGAGTCTAAAAGTAACTGAACAGAACTACCACAAAATAAAAAAAAAACAAAGGAATTTTTAACATGCAAATGATAATAAATAGAAAAATCTTACATGTTAGATTTCATCTCAGTTTTCTTGACTTCCTTGACTTCAAATGTTCTTTAATGTTTTCCTTCATAAATGTTTGGGTCACTTTTGCAATAGAAAATACCGGTGTCAACTCCTCACTTCTGAAGCTGATAGCTTGGTCCAATTGATTAAAATCCACTATTTCTCAGTATCTAAGATCTTTGAGGTTCAAAACAGGACTTTAATTAAAATTGCAAAAATTTAAAAATTTACATGTTTTGCAGGGTGATCACAGTTTTCCGTTTAAATTTCTTTTTGTAACATTGAAAGAATCTGTTCATTATATTACATTTCATGCTTGCCCATTATGCCGCTGGCATTTAGGGCAGCAATGAAGGTCCTCCATCTCCGGTGGTGTTCAGAGCTTCCTTCATCAGTCATCCAAATGCTGGGTGGAAGCCCAGAAATACCTTCACGCTCAGATGTAGAAGGAATCTTCATTGCTGTTTCCATAGCAATTTAGTTTTACCAATCAGGGCTGTTAGCCCTGAGTGAATCCCTGAACCTTGAGGAATGGTGGACCACTATTAGCCTGGCCTCTACTCTTTGACCTGTTTGGCATGAGTGACCCTACCAAGAGACAAAGCATAAAGCCTTGACTCCAGCCAATATAGCTTTCCAGGCCGTTGAGATGTGCAAGCCTCCAAACTCTACGACAAGTTTGTGGTCCTCTTGGAGGTGTTCATTATATACTATATCTTTACTGAAGCTGCGATTTCTCTGAATACTTAGAAGAACCTTCTCTAGGAAGTGTCACTGGTCCAACAAGATGAAACTAAAACTGCATGTTTTCGATTTTGAAATAGGAAATTTAATGACAATGTTCCTTAGGCATATTTTATCACTGACAGCCTGCCTGGTGCAAGACAAATGGACTGCTTGTCACACTTCCATGTTCAGAATGCAGAATATATGTGTCAGAATGATTCCAATATGTATTTCAAAAGAGTGGGACAGTTTCTGACCACCATATTGGCACTGAGTTGTCCATTTTGACACTAGTAATGCATCTAGTTATGTAGGCAAATATAAGAATTCTTTATTTAACAAAAATAACTAGAGGACTGGTGGTAAATTGTATAAGGAGTATAATTGTGATGCACTCTCTTTTTATACATCAAACGTTTAGTTTCCATTTTTTTAATGTTTCTTGCACCTGGCTGTAGTTTTAACATTTTAAAACAAGGGACTACACATACCAACTTGAAGAATGGCACAATTCTTGCAGGCATGGAATGTGCTCTTGTTCATTCGACAATGAGAACCTCTCTAGTCATCTGCAATTTGCAGGGGCTGGACAAATACACAGATGGCTGCAGAGGTCAATCCATGCTGAAAAAGTTCTTTGGCAGTGTGGACAATAGATGCCAGCCATGTTGGGTTGGGGGTCATTGGCTGGGTCTTTCCTGGAGAGCCTCCATTTCTCTGCTGCAATTGTCCTTTCTGCCTCATGTGTCACTGTACCCTTAAGAAGGGAATAACACCACTCAACCTGATCCTGGGCTGCTGGCAAAGGCTTATAGTGAAGTTTTCAGGGTGTCTTAAAGCACTTCTTTTGGGCTCCACGTGTAAGCTTTCCTTTCTGTAGTTTGCCGCAGAGCAGTCTGTTAGGCAGCTGATAGTCTGGCATATGAGTTACATGGCCTGTCCGATGTAACTAGGACTGAAATAGGATGGGTGTAGATACTAGGCAGGCCCACCTTGCTAGGTACCTAAGTGCAGGAATTCTGTCTTGCCACTTAATGTTGAGGAACTTGCTGAGGAAGACTCCATGGAAATGGTTAAATTTCTTGGCATGCTATAGGTACACTGTTAATGTTTTGCAGGTGTAAAGCAGAGTGGGAAGTACAATAGCCCTATACACCTTCAGCTTTATCTGTAGACTTATATCTCTTCTGTTCCAGATGTTGGTATAAAGTCTGCCAAGGCTTTGCCGATTCTGACTTTTACTTTATCGTCAATCACAATATTCTGGGACAGTGTGCTGCCAAGGTACATGAACCTGTTGTTCAGGTTGAGTCTTTGACCATTGATTGTGACGTTTGACTCAAATTATGATTTCCATGGAAATGGCTGGTGCATTACTTTAGTCTCCTTGGTGTTGATAGTAAGCCCAAAGTTGGTACTCACATCAGAAAACTTGTTGACACAGCGCTGCATGTCATCTTTTGAACCAGCACAGTCATCAGTAAATTGGAAATCTCTGATGATGTGTGTCATAACCTTAGTTTCTGCTTGGAGCCTCCTGGGGTTGAACAGCTTCCCAACAATTAGGAACAGTTTCCCAATTCAACTGGGCATCACTGAAAGTCATGGCAAGTGAACATCTGGCAGGCAAGTGGATTCCTAGAAGCATGGTTTTCTACAAACAATTCTATAATCGGATATATAGGCTTTGATCCCATTTATAAGCCAATGCAGGCTCTGAAATTCATCTTAACCACATAATCATGAAACAAAGAGCATGAAACTCATTCCGAGAGAAACAACAAGCCCATCACCACCGCCGCACAAAAACAAATGGCATCCTGATCAGCAACTCCCAAACCTCCCTCTCCCCACACAAAAAAAACAACAGAATGCAACAAGAACATCAACCTACAAACCCCTCTCATCGCACAACTAAACAGAAAGGAACAGGTGTAAAACACAGAATATAAAAGCAATGAGCCTGAGAAAGTCCACAGTCCATAATGCAATAGTCTAATCCATAAACGCAGAACCACAGCAACATCCCCCTTGATCATCCAAGTGGGGGACACCAGGCAAGCACAGAGAGACCTACTTGCCTGCCATATTGAGCCGCGCAGTGATAGGCCACTATCTCAGATTCCTTCTGCAACAGCAATCAGAAGGCAAGCAGTTGGCGCTGAAAGCTCACTCGCCTTCCGTATTCACCTCATTGTCTCAATCTCCCACTTTATTCGGCAAAATGGAGTCAACATTGGCTCACTCCCCATTTTGAAATTGCTTCATCTCAAGGCTGTCCTGTACTTGATCTGGTATTGGGAAATGAACCTGGTCAGGTGTCAGGTCTCTCAGTGGGAGAGAATTTTGGAGATAGTGATCACAATTCTATCTCCTTTACCATAGGAGAGGGATAGGAACGGACAAGTTATGGAAATGTTTAACTGGAGTAAGGGGAGAGATGAGACTATCAGGCAGGAACTTAGAAGCATAAATTGGAAACATGTTCTCAGGGAAATATACGGAAGAAATGTTGCAAATATTCAGGGGATATTTGCGTGGGGTTCTGCGTAGGTATGTTCCAATGAGACAGGGAAAGGATGGTATGGTACAAGAACCGTGGTGTACATAGGCTGTTGTAAATCTAGTCAAGAAGAAAAGAAGAGCTTACGAAAGGTTCTAAAAACTAAATAATGATAGAGATCTAGAAGATTATAAGGCTAGCTGGAAGGAGCTTAAGAATGAAATTAGGTGAGCCAGAAGGGGCCATGAGAAGGCCTTGGTGAGCAAGATTAAGGAAAACCCCAAGGCATTCTCCAAGTATGTGAAGAGCAGAGGATAAGACGTGATAGAACAGGACCAATCAAGCGTGACAGTGGGAAAGTGTGTATGGAACCAGAGGAGATGGCAGAGGTACTTAATGAATATTTTACATCAGTATTCACTATGGAAAAGGATCTTGGCAATTGTAGGGATGACTTGCAGTGGACTGAAATGCTTGAGCACGTAGATATTAAAGAAGATGCTGTGCTAGAGCTTTTGGAAAGCATCAAGTTGGATAAGTCACTGGGACTGGACGGGACATACCCCAGACTATTGTGGGAGGTGAGGGATGAGATTGCTGAGCTTCTGGCGAAGATCTTTGCATCATCAATGGGGATGGGGGAGGTTTGAAAGGTTGTGGATATTGTTCCCTTATTCAAGAAAGGGAGTAGGGATAGCCCAAGAAATTATAGAGCAGTGACTCTTGCTTCAGTGGTTGGTAAGTTGATGGAAAAGATCCTGACAGGCAGGATTTATGAACATTTGGAGAGGCATAACATGATTAGGAATAGTCAGCATGGCTTTGCCGATGGCAGGTCGTGCCTTACAAGCCTGATTGAACTTTATGAGGATGTGACTGAACACATTGATGAAAGTAGAGCAGTAGATGTAGTATCTATGGATTTTAGCAATGCATTTGATAATCACATGCAAGGCTTATTGAGAAAGTAAGGAGGCATGAGATCCAAGGGGATATTGCTTTGTGAATCCAGAGAGGTGACCTGATAAAGGTGTACAAGATAATGAGGGGCATTGATCGTGTGGATAGTCAGAGGCTTTTTCCCAGGGCTGAAATGGCTAGCATGAGAGGGCATAGCTTTAAATTTGCATGGATGTAGGTGTCAGGGGTAAGTTTTTTTACACAGAGAGTGGTAAGTGCATTGAATGGGCTGCCGGTGGCAGTGGTGGAGACAGAAATGATAGGGTCTTTTATGAGACTCCTGGAGAGGTACATGGAGCTTAGAAAAATAGAAGGCTATGGGTAAGACTAGGTGGTCAGGCATGGGCAAACTACGGCCCGCGGGCCATATGCGGCCCGTTAAGCTTTTTAATCCAGCCCGCAGAACTTGATGAAATTATATTAATAAACCTTGTTAACGTTTTTTCCCCGCAATTCTGGCATTTTCCCAATAGATGACGCACTCTATATACATTGACCTTTGTTGAGGTGCAGCGTATTACTCCACATTTGCGCTTTACTCTTTGTTCGGCTCGACCTATTTGTGTGAACAGGCGTTCAGCGTCATGAACATCAACAAAGCCAGCCACAGATCCAAGTTAACTGACCAACACCTCAGATCCATCCTGAGAATCGCCACAACAAAACTAAATCCAGACTTTGATGCGCTGGCTAAAAAGGGAGACCAACAACACTGTTCCCACTGAAATTAAAAATAAGTTTCTTCATTGTGTTATGTAAAAAATGAATTTGAAAATATTTTTTTCAATAAGCCTTACATGTTACATGTCATTTCTGTTAAGTGATGGACATGAGTAGTGCGCAGGTGCACGTACGTTCTCAAAAATAAAAAATGCGCTCCAGATCAAATAACGTGCTCCGCATACTGGCGCGCTCTCACTGTTCTGTCTTTGTGCTGGTCGTTGTTGAGTTTTGGCACAGGGGACAATTGAATAAGAAGGAGCAGGACAAGTAGACCTGCATCTCCTACCGTTTTTGAAATAAAGACAGTCAGGAGGAAAGTGATGATGATAATATCTTGAAGGATAACAGAATTTTCAGTGCTTTAAAATAATAACCGTTACTATTTAAAAAAGCTGTATTTTATTCATTTAATTTTCAGTGTTTTAAAAGTCATTTCAATAAATAGCTAAATACCATGGGACTTCAAAGACAGATATTTTGTTGTAATGCATTTGTTCATTTTCAATTGAAATTAAAGCACATGTTTTCTACATATCCCATGATATTTTATTTTCTCTTATGAGGTGTATTACCAAAACACTCCGTCTATCTGCTCCTGGTCCGGCCCCCCTGTCAAATTTTAGAACCCTTTGTGGCCCACAAGTCAAAAAGTTTGCCCACCCCTGGACTAGGTAGTTCTAAGGTAAGGACATGTTCGGCACAGCTTTGTGGGCCAAAGGTTCTGTATTGCACTGTAGATTTTCTATGTTTCTAAGTACATACTCACTTCCCAGAATCTTGTTAAAGACAGCAATGCACTGGATCACTTAATCAATCTCCAGACTAAATCAAAGGCACTAATGTTTCCAGAAACACATTTAAGATGAAAAAACAGACATATATTTACATCAGTAACTAAATTTGAGAAATAATTTCAAGATCATAAGAGATAGGATCATAATTAGACCATTCAGTCCATCAAGCCTGCTCCACCATTTGATCACAGCTGATCCATTTCTCTCTCAAACGCATTCTAATGCATTCTCCCCATAACCTTTCACACCCTGACTTATCAAGAATCTATTAACCTCTGCCATAAGTGCACCAAATGACCTGGCTTCCACGGCTGCCAGTGGCAATGAACTCCAAAGTTTCACCACCCTCAGGCCAAAAAAAATCCCTCCTCACCTCTGTTCTAATTGGATGATCCTTTATTCTGACATTCTGCCCTCAGGTCCTAGACTCCTTTACCATAGGAAACATCCTTTCCACATCCACTCTTTCAAGGCCTTTCAACATTCGATTGTTCTCAGTGAGGTCCCCCTCCATTCTTCTAAATTCTAGTGAGTACAAGCCCAGAGCCATCAAACACTTGAGTGTTTTATTGATTAAAAGTGCATTGGCAGATCATGACATCATGTAAAAGACTGAACAAATGTCTGTCTAACTTTATTCCTTCATAGCAGTAATGTAGAAAAGTCTCAATATCCATATTGTGCTTAAAATTCGGAACTCATTATTGAAGATGTTTGGGAAAATACTGTAGATATATTTATGAGGGAGAAAGAAAGAGATGTTGATCAAATGAGCTGAGGAGACTCATGTGGAACAGAAATACAAGCCACAATGTTTGCTGTTGTATATTGCATTTATTTACAGATAATTGTACTTCAAACTTGAAGCGATTAGAGGCATTTGAAAAGAAATGATATGATGTTATAAATATACAAGATTATCTAAGATCATTTGTATTTGATTATATACTGTGGAGAATTATATGATGCTTGAGCAATTATTCACAGTCAATGAATGTTCCAATAATAGCCTCCAGTTAAGCATGCAGTTGAACAGATGCTTGTCGCCAGCTACCAGAATAAAAATATGTTCCCCCGTTAGATACTGTATGTCCTGCAATAGTACTGTGCTTGCACCATTTTAATTCAGTCGGATTTCTTTTACTTGGAAGGGTATCGTTATCAAACTCCAAACTTATCAATTACTGCAAAAAAAAAACAATGAATATACGGAAAATGCCAAATTTATACTGTAATATTAAAACAAGCTCCACTGGATTCAAATTTATGGTTCAGAAACCTGACTTTTGTGCCACTTTTATACTGATATATGTTGACATAACTATGGTATTAAGAAATATACTATTAATTTTAATGAAAATGTACTGTTCTGCTATTTATACAGATTAAGTCAGTTAATTGGCATGAAATTGCTTGCATGGTAATATCATAGAATCATATGCTATCATCAGGTGGAATGGTAGCATAGTCACTAGCAGGTCACTTTACAGTGCCAGCAATCACTGATCGGGGCTTCAATTGCTGCCATTGCTTGGAACAAGTTTGTACATTCTCACTGTGACCACCAAGATTTCCTTTTGTAGCTCCGGTTTCCCTCCCAAGTCCCAAAGGTGTACAAGTTAGGGTTGGTAAGTTGTGGGAATGCAATGTTGACACTGGAAGTGTGACTTGTAGGCTGCTCAGGACAATTGTTCCTGATTTGATTTGATGCAAACATTGCATTTCACTGTACGTTTCAATGTTTTGATGTACATGTGACAAATCAAGCAAATCTTTATCTTTATTAACATATTCATGGAATTATGCTGGGGAGTAATTTAAGGAAAGCATCAAGCAGTTTGTATTAATACATGTCAGCATGTTGACTGTTGTGTACCTTTCACTAAGTTTTATAATAAAGAACCAAAAACAGTAGATTGTTCAAAGATATGTTTATTACTTGCAAGGAGAAACACCTCCACTTCCCATAGATGGCATGTTGCTTCTGATTTACACCTTACAAAGTTCATTTTTTAAATATATGTTTTGAGGCTATTCTTAGGGTATTATCTGTTCTGGGGGTCAGTCCCTACACGGTGGTATAGCTGCAGTACACAAGGTTATGCAATAAATCAATCTCCCCTTAGTTACACAGTGAACAATAATAGACATTACAGAAATACAGCAGCTTGTATGACAACTGGTCAGACCTCTCACAGACTTGCATGGATAATTTAAAAATAAATAAACAGTGAAGCAAATGAATATTAACTAACCCGATGGAGAAGCTTACTTGTAATGTAGCAAGCTGCAGGAATGTATCCATTGAAGTTAAGCTGTGAGTCATTTTCCAAGCTGAGGTGAACACACGTTTTTGGCCGTGCTTTACTGAGGATGAGAATAAATATTTAATATTTCTTTTCCTCTCTAACATAATTAATTTACATTAATTACCTCCTCATTACAACCATGTCACAGATACTTAGCAGTTAATTGAAAACCAACTATATGATGGAAGGGCATCTTCAGGTTACGAGCTCTGGTTAGCTTGAAAGTCAGGGGACAATAGTTGAAAAGAAGCACAATATGCTTTTCATGAGCTCAGAAGATCCAAAAACAAATCTTATGTCTAAAGAAGTAGGAGACATGATATTCAAATTGCTCACAGCATCTTTTTGCAAACAGCAAAGTGATAATGACCACAATAACCTATTTTAATTACATCAGTCGCAGAATATATAATGCTATAAGGATATAACTTTTTTTTCAGAAATAGTGCATTAGATCCTTCACAAACAATGGGGACTGAATTTAATGTTTTATTCAGCAGAAATCAATCTGTCTCCAGATCTGTCTCTGTGCAACCTACCCATAACTATGATCTCCACCAAAAGCTCAAATTCTTCTGTTCATAATTTCAGCCCATAACCTCTGACTCTATCATACAAACTGAGTTACCAAGTGCACACAATCTTCTAGTTGCCTCAGGCAACTGGAATCTTCGTGTTTTTAAAATTCCTCTTTCAGGCAAGAACTGTGTGGGCAGTACATTCAATGCAAGTTCCTTCTCTCACATATTCATATTTTTTAAAGATTAAAGATTGGTTTTATTTGTCACATGTTCATCAAAAGATTTAGTGAAGCTTCTTGTTTGCTTCAAATCAAATCAGCTGTTAATGCTCAAACAACAAAGACAAGATATTTTTACTTAAACAACTTTACTTCCACCATTTCCATTCAATACATGAGGGTCACGACCATTTATTCCCACAATACTTCTGTTTTCCCCCGGTGCACATGTGCATAACAGGGAACGTGTACATTCCTACTAAATACTTGCATAGCCCAAATGAACAGAACTCAATAATGACCTATCTTTTTATGTATAGAATTTTTTTAATTAAAAATTTAAAAACAATTCGAATGTCCATTAGAATATAAGAATTAGTTCTAACCCTTGATGTTAATGCAATTCTGAAGGTACCAAATACTTTCACTAAGTGCCTTTAACAGCACAAGAGCTGGCACTCCCTTCTTTGTGAGACAATCAAGTTGTCCCTTTGTAAAGTTGACCATAGCATGTGATGAATGTTCTGTGCCCAGACAAGTTCTTTGATCTCTAGATGAAGCTTCTTCTCTGCAACCGAATTGGTGGATTTGATGCCATAATCCAAAGAGTAGTTATCTGTGACAGATGTTATTTGTAGACTATTCGTCTTTGAGTCACCATGAAAAAGCTCAGAATAGAGTGCGGCCAGATAAACAGCATGCTTTAGCCAGTAGCTCTCTGGAATGTGGGGGGAATCCAATGCACCCAGAGGGAACCTATGTGGTTACGTGGAGAATGTGCAAACTCCTTACAGGCAGTGGCAGGAATTAAACCCCAAATGCTGATCACTTGCACTGTCATACCATTGCCCCAAGTGCTGTGCTGCTGTACTACCTCATCACATGCTATTATTGGTGGCACGTGAGATAAATAGTAAAGGTGAGGAACAGAACAAATGTTAATAAATTTCTCACACTGAGAGAGTTTATACAGGAAATGCATAATTATATGAAATTTGTTCATGGTGTGGTCTGGAAGTCTCAGCATCTTAAATGTATTAACTAAAATTAAAACAATGTTAATCCAATATGACCAGTGCAAAGTTCAGAGCCAGGCGAAGTTATCTGCCACATGTGTGATTTAATAAAGGGCATTTGGTCTAAGAGAAAGATTAATGTTGCTGACCTACCACAACCTTTACTATGTAAGTCATTTACATTAATCTTTTAATCACTTAATGATACTTAAAACTTTAAGTGTGTAAAAGTAAGAATAATGACACTCTTTCACTGGCAATTTTGTAAGAGGACACCAAACAGGAATTCAAGTAAAAGTATGTGTTTGCATCCAAAAGCAGTTTGATCAAGAAGATTTTCCAGTGCTGAAGAAATCCAAGCTCTTGACCTTGACCCAACAGTGGTCAGTTATACATCAAACTGTTAGGTGAAGGACACTTTTGATCTTCTGTATCTGAATTTGTGTGTAATGTCTTGATGATTACTGCTTGTTAGACTTAATAGATTGTGGTGCAGTTCATGTTGTGCACAATAGTATCTTCTCTTAACAGAATTAAAGGTTCCAGTATGTGACCTTTCCTCTTCTTGATAAGGAAGATTTTACAGAGCTTCTCTCCATTCCAGAGTTAACTGTTTCCCAATGAACAAATAGCCTTTTCACAGCAATTTCCCCATGCTATGTTGTGTGATGTCTCTGTTAGAGTCTATGTAGTACTTTGGAGTAACAAACAAATATGATTTAAATGTTTTGGCATGGATTAGATGTGCTGAAAAGCCTGTTTCTCTGCTGTACTTTTATGTGACTCGGTGAGATATGGAAGCATTCAAACCAGCTCCACCATTCATCAAGATCATGACTAACCTACACTTTTCTGCATTAGCCTCGTATAGGTTGATATACACTTAGTTGCCACTTTATTAGATACACCTGTACGTCTACTCAATAATGCAAATATTTAATTGGCCAATCATGTGGCAGCAATTCAATGTATAGAAACATGTAGACGTGGTCTAGAGGTTCAGTTGTTGTTCAGACTAAACTTTAGAAAGGGAAAGAAATGTGGTCTAAGTGACTTTTACCATGGAATGATTATTGGTGCCAGATGGGGTGGTTTAAGTATCTCAGAAATTGCTTAACTCCTGGGATTTTCATAAACAACAGTCTTTAGTTTATGAGAATGGTGTGAAAAACATAATAAAAATGTCAAGTGAGCAGCAGTTTTGTGGAAAAAATGGCTTGTTCATAAGAAACCCGAGGAAAATGGCCTAACTGGTTCAAGCTGACAGGAAGGCGACGGTAACTCAAATAACCATATGTTACAACAGTGGTGTACAGAACAGCATCTCTCCAGATGCTGGAAATCCGGGCAACACACACAAAATGCTGGAAGAACTCAGCAGGCCAGGCAGCATCTATGGAAAAAAGTACAGTCGATGTTTTGGTCTGAATCCCTTCTGCAGGACATACACTCGGTGATCACTTTATTAGATACATAATAAAGTGGCCACTAAGGGTATATATTTTATTATGCTGGCTGCTTTACTGAGACAGCAGGAAGTATAGACAAAATTGGGCAGGAGATACGAAAACCTGAAAGTCGGTACTAGCGAATTCAAGGACAGCTTTAATACCACTCTTATCAGATTATTCCATTTAGAGTTGTTCATCAGAGTCATAGAGTTACACAGCATAGAAACAGACCTTACGGCTCAAGTGGTCTATGCTGACCAAGATGACAGATGGCAAGATGTCCTACTTGCCAGAGTTCTTCCCATGACCTTTTAAACCTTTCCAATCTATGTATGGAGTCAGGGAGTCATATAAAATTGCAGCACAGAAACAGGTCCTCCAGGTCATCTAGTCCCTGCTGAACCATTTAAACTGCCTAAATCCCTTTACGATTTATGTCAATGATTTAGATGAGGGCGTTGAAAACTATATCAGCAAGTTTGCTGACGATACTAAACTGGGTGGCAGTGTGACATGCGAAGAGGACGTTAGGAGAATACAGGGAGACTTGGATAGGCTGAGTGAGTGGGCAGATACTTGGCAGATGTCATTCAATGTGAATAAATGTGAAGTTATCCACTTTGGAAGCAGGAACAAGAGGGCAGAGTATTGTCTGAACGGTGTCGAGTTAGGTAAGGGAGAAATGCAAAGAGACCTAGGGGTCCTAGTTCACCAGTCAATGAAGGTGAATGAGCAAGTGCAACAGGCAGTGAAGAGGGCAAATGGAATGTTGGCCTTTGTTACAAGGGGAATTGAATACAAGAGCAAGGATGTTCTTTTGCATTTGTACAGGGCCCTGGTGAGACCACACCTGGAATATTGTGTACAGTTTTGGTCTCCAGGTTTAAGGAAGGACATTCTGGCAATTGAGGAAGTGCAGCGTAGATTCACTAGGTTGATTCCTGGGATGGCAGGGCTGTCTTACGCAGAGAGATTGGAGAGATTGGGCTTGTACACGCTGGAATTGAGGAGATTGAGAGGGGATCTGATTGAAACGTTTAAGATAATTAAAGGATTTGATAGGATTGAGGCAGGAAATATGTTCCAGATGTTGGGAGAGTCCAGTACAAGAGGGCATGGATTGAGAATAAGAGGTCAGTTATTTAAAACAGAGTTGAGGAAGAACTTCTTCTCCCAGAGAGTTGTGGAGGTGTGGAATGCACTGCCTCAGAAGACGGTGGAGGCCAATTCTCTGGATGCTTTCAAGAAGGAGCTGGATAGATATCTGATGGATAGGGGAATCAAGGGATATGGGGACAAGGCAGGGACTGGGTATTGATAGTGAATGATCAGCCATGATCTCAGAATGGCGGTGCAGACTCAAGGGGCCGAATGGTCTACTTCTGCACCTATTGTCTATTGTCTATTGTCTATTGCCTAGCCCCATCAACTTGCACCTGGACCATAGCCATCCATACCCCTATCATGCATGCCATCTGTGACTCATCTTGTTAAATATATTACTTTGAGTTGTCACTATATAGTGTTGGCGCATGGCCTAGTGGATAAGGCTTCGGTCTAGTGATCTGAAGGTCACTGGTTTGAGCCTCAGCTGAGGCAGTGTGTTGTGTCCTTATTGCACTTAACAACATATTGCTCTGCAATGACACCGGTGCCAAGCTGCTTGGGTCCTTGTTCCCTTCCCTTGGACAACATCGGTGGTGTGTAGAGGGGAAGGCTTGCAGCTTGGGCAACTGCCGATCTCCCATACAACCCTGCCCAGGCCTGCACCCTGGAAACTTTCCAAGGCGCAAATCCATAGTCTCATAAGACTAACAGATGCCTATTTTTTTGTCATTATATGTTGTGATTCAATCATTGATCAGATGCTATTGATACATTGTATGGCAAATGCCTCTGATATGAGAGAAATAATTTTATAAGCTTTTGTTTGTTACAGCTTACCTTAGAATTGGTGCCCTTTGGAGAGGGGAATTTGAGTTTGAGCCCTGGGATATGGATTTGCAGACTGGAAGTCCAGCATTGCAGGAAGATCAGGGATTGGAATCAGACCTCAAATGGCAATCAGGAGAGTCTGGGAATGAGGAAAGACCAGAGAGCAGGGGAAAAGAATGATAGAAGTTCACCTTTAAAATAAGTGGATACAATTGGGATTCTTGGGGAATTGTATTATTTAATATGTGCCTGCAGTAGTTATTCCCAAACTTTTTTTGTGTGTGTTTCTACCACTTTAGTTCACAGACCAGATCCCCAGTGACCCCCCCCCCCCCCCATTTCTGGTCATTGCTTAAAAATTGTAAAGAATTTTGATTCAAGATGCACAGTGAAAAAAAAGAGCGGAAGATCATGGAGTGAGATGCAGGCAGATCCTTGTACTTTATACGACAATCTTAAGGATGATGTGCAGATGAATGAGTGGCTGAGGAGGTGGTGCAGAGTGCAGGATTACCTTCTAGGGAAGGTATGATCTGTACAAAAAAAAAGACGGGCCACACCTGAATCAATATCCTTGTAGGCAGGCTTTCCAGAATTGCTGGGCAGAGTTTAAATTAACTTGGCAGGGGAATGGGAACTGGAGTGATAGGTCTGATGGTGGGGCAGTTGGTATACAAGTTGATGCAGTGTGTAATGAGATCATGAGGAAGGGCAGGCAGATGATAGGGCACAATTGCAGTCAGGGGGATGAGCTGAGTTGTAACATGGGACCAAAATCAAAAAGGGTTATGAATACAGGACAGATGATAATATACATGAATGTACGCAGGATATGGAATAAGGTAGATGATCTCTTAGTGCAATTAGAGACTGGCAGGTATGATGTCACAAACATGACGAAATCTGCAGATGCTGGAGATCCAAAGCAACACACACAAAATGTTGGAGGAACTCAGCAAGCTTGACAGCAAGTCCTGATGATGGGTTTCGGCCCAAAATGTTGACTGTTTACTCTTTTCTGTTGATGCTGCCTGGCCTGTTGAGTTTCTCTGGCATTTTGTATATGTTGCTGTGGCAGGTATGATGTTGTGGGCCTCAATGACTGTCATAAATACATCACAAAGAAGAAGCATTCTAATGTTAGGAGGAGGCAACCGTGGCTGACAAGGGAAGTCAAAGACAGCATAAAAGCTAAAGAGAGAGCATATAATAAAGCAAAAGTTAGTGGAGTTAGATGACTGACAAGCTTTAAAAACTAATGGAAGGCAACCTAACTGGAAAATCACAATCTGTGCAGTTTGGGAATAACATCTCAACCTTGCTGACTATCAACACTGACGTTCCACTGGAGTGTGTGCTTGGCCCACAGAAACTACCGAGACTTCCTGCACTCACAACTGTGTGGTTAGGCACAGCTCAAATTCTATCTATTAATTTGCTGATGACTTAACCATTGTTGGTAGAATTTCAGGTGGTGACAAAAGGGCATACAGGAGTGAGATTTACAAATTCATTGAGTGGTGTCACAGCACCAACCTTGAACTCAACGTCAGCAAGACCAAAGAGCTGATTATGGACTTCAGAAAGGGTAACATGACGGAACACTGCCCCATCCTCATAGAGAGATCAGAAATGGAGAGGGAGAAAACAATTTCAAGTTCCTAGAAATCAATGTCTCTGAGGACCTAAGCTGGCAGCACATTGACACAGCTATAAGGAAGGCAAGACAGTGGCTGTACTTCATTTGGAGTTTGAGGAGATTTGGTTTGTCAAATAAAACACTTGAAAACTTCTACAAATGCTCCATAAAGAGCATTCTGACTGGCTGCATCAGTATCTGGTATGGAGGAGGGCTACTGCACAAGACTGAAGTAAGCTGCAGAAACTTGAATCCAAGATAGCGGCATCCATCAGTAAGGACCCCCACCACCCAGGGCTTTCCCTCTTCTCATTGTTACCATCAGAAAGGAGGAGCAGAAGCCTGGAGGCACACACTCAGTGATCAGGAAAAACTTCTTACCCTCTGCCATCCAATTTCTAAATGAACATTGAACCCATGAATACTGCTGCACTATTTTTTAAAACTTTTTTGCAGTATTTATTTTTAACTTAAATATTAAATAGATATATATATATACTTACTGTAATTTAGTATTTTTTCTCCATATTTATTTATCATGTATTTCATTGTGCTGCTGCCATGAAGTTAACAAATTTCACAACTTATACCAATGATATTAAACCTGATTCTGAGTTCTGAGCCCTTATCAAAGAAAAGCTGTGCTGACACTGGAAAAGATCCAGAAGAGTTTCATGACAATGATTCCAGGAATGAAAGGGTTAATGTATGAGGTACTTTTTATGGTTCTGAACCTGTATTCACTGGAGTTTAGAAGAATGAGGGGGCATCTCATTGAAACCTATTTAATACCGATAGACCTAGACAGAGCGGATATGGAGAGAATGCTTCCTGTAGTGTGTGATTCTACGACCAGAATAGAGGGACGTGCTTTCAGAACAGAGATGAGAAGAAATTTCTTTGGCTAGAGGCTGACGAATATGTGGAATTCATTAGTATAGATGGCTGTGAAGGCCAATCATTGGGTAGATTTAAAATGGAGGTTGATAGCATCTTAGTTAGTCAAGGTGTCAAAGGTTGAGGTTGAGAGGGTTAATAAATCAGCCATAATGGAATGGCAGAGCAGACTTGATGGTCTGAATGTCCTAATTTTGCTCCTATGTCCTATGATCTTAAAATAGGAACTGCAAATTTAAGGCAGTGACAAACATTTACAAAATTTATGCAAATCTTTTTAAAGCTAAAATAAATATAATTTTTAATTTAGTTACAGTAAAACTACTTTCATCAACAATTTTAAAACATGCATTAGTAGTGCAACTATTCACTACTTTATTGCTTTGTTACCTTTTGGTGAGATGGACGGGCTTGGAGCAGTGATATCAGCTTCTCAACATCGGGCTGAATGTCACTCAGAAGGAGTCTCAGATTCTCATGTTCAGTAATTTGCAGTCTGTTTCATTGCTTTGAAGGAAGTTGGGCAACTGCACTGAAGTGCTCCACTAAATATGATGTTGGGGATACAATAAAGAACACCTTGACCTATTTCCACAGTTTAAGATAGCATTCAGAGAGTCCTTTCTGCAACCTAAAAGTATCAGTGATATCATTAGATTCCCGGAAAGCAATAGCTAAAGGTTCTGAGACCAAATAAAAAAGCAAAAGACTCAAAGGACAGCCTTGTCTAGTTCCACATTGAAGTTTAAAAGGTTCAGAATTCTGAGAGTTAGTAAGAACCAAAGTGGAGGGAGATAGATAAAGTAATTTCATCCATTGAGTAAAATTGGGCCCAGAGTTAAATTTTAAATAAATAATTCCATTCAACCCAATCAAAGGCTTTCGCAGCAACTAATCACACATTCTGATATCTCTTTAGAAGGAGAATAAATAACATTCAATAAATGATGAATATTGAAGTGGGAGTATCGATTTTTGATAAATCCAGTCTGGTCGTCAGAAATAATAGATGGCAAAATATTTTCAATCCCTTCAAGCTAAAAGTTTAGGTAAAATTTTAATAACAACATTAAGTAAAGAAATAGGTACATAAGAAGAATATTCAGTTGGATCCTTATTCTTGTTAAGAATACACGAAATAGAGGCTCCATAAAAATTTTGTCAATCTTTCTAGTTTAAAAGAGTCCAAAGGACTGAATATATGTGAGGTATAAGCAAAGCAGAAAAAGCCTTATAAAACGCTCCAGAAAATCCATCAGGACCCGGGACCTTACCCGAGTAAAAAGAGGGAACAATTGTTGTTCACCTCAGCAATTTCCTCATAACAAATGTGTTGATCCAGCAATTTTTGATTACCATCAGAAAGTGTAGGAATGTTTAATCGATCTTATTCATTACTGTATTATTTTATAGGAGGATCAGAACTATAAAGTTTAGAATAGAGTTCTCTAAAAGTATTGTTTATTTCTAAATGATCAGATGTTTTATCACCACTGGCTTTACAAATTTCTTTAATTTGGTGTTTAACTATAAAGGTCTTCAACTGGTTAGTCAATAGTTTACCTATTTTATCTCCATGAACATAAAACTGACTTTTATCTTTTAAATGTTGTTTCAATTGGATAATTTAAAAATAGATCATATATAGTTTTAATTTCAACATGTCTTTTATATAAAACAGGATCTGGAGTCAAAGCATATCTTCAGTCTAGTTGTTTCAACTGATTGGCTAATTCAACTCTCTTCTTATTAGCTTTCTTCTTAACACTTGTGGTAAAAGAAATAATTTGTCCTCTAATATAAGCCTTAAAAGCATCCCATAAAGTAAGAATAGAAGTCTCTTCTAGTGCATTTTCTTCAAAAAGAAAGAGAAATTTGTCTCTCTAAAAAATTTTAAAAACCCTTATCAGATAACAGAGCTGGATTAAAATGCCAAAATCTGTTTATTTTGGAGACACCCAGAAGATTTAAAGATAAGAACACAGGAGCATGATCTGAAACAGCAATTTCTTTATATTTACAGGATTGAACCAAAGGAATCAATTGACTATCAACAAAAAAAAATTATCCTGGAATATATATGATGAACATGAGAGTAAAATTAGTACTCTTTATCTGTTGGATGCAGAAAGCGCCAAATGTCAACAATATCACATTTCATTAGAAAAGATTGGATAAAGGAGACATATCCACTGAAAGTCAATTGTTTAAAAGATGGTGATCTAAAACAGGATCAAAACAACATTTGAAGTCTCCTCCTAAAACCAGAGAATACAGACATAAATCTGTAAAAGCAAAAAAAACTGGATCATCTATATTAGGGGTATACGAATGAGCAAAAACCATTAATTTATTATCTAATTTCCCTGACACTATAACAAAATGCTCATTGGTGTCAGACACTATATTATGTTGAATGAATGAAACTGAATTGTCTATAAGAATCAAAGCACCTCTGGCCTTAGCCTGAAAGGAAAAATGAAAAGATAAACCCTTCCCCAACAGCTGAAAATATGTAAATTATCACATTTATGAACATGTGTTCCTTGTAAAAAATATAATTGAGACATTCAATTTCTTAACATACTTAAATATCTTATTACATTTCACAGGATGGTTTAATCCTTTCACATTAAAACTAAGTAAATTAATAGCATGATCCATTTTAAGTATTACTTAAAAGAGAGGTTAGAATAAAAACTGCAGGAATTTATATTAAATCCAAACAATGAGCTTTAAGATAATGAGCTTCAATAACCAAACAACAAATGAAGCTAATAGAACCAAACAGCTGTTAGAACCCCTAACCCCCCCACCCAAAGAGAGAAAGTCGACCAAAGGGCAATCAACAGCTAAGTCTACCCATATTACCCTCCCAAAACAATCTACTGGCTGAGCGCCAAAAAATTTTCAAGGCTGACTGCATTCCAACAAGACACAACAACAGAGCAAAATTAAACTTATTTAAAAAATCTCATGAAAAAATATAGCATAAAATATTAAAAAGAACTACAAAAATTCAGAATGTATTAACTTGGAAAGTATTAACTCAGTGAAAACTTACTGATGTTAAGTCCTTAATTTTCTAAACAAAGAAATAAAATTACAAAAAAATATTATATATGACGGTATATCAAAATTAAAAAAAAAACAATAATTCATGAAAGAAGGTAAAGAACAGTTAGATTGCTGATTCTAAAAAAAAGGATCCAACAGGCAGACACAACGTAGATTGATGTAGGGAATTATTGAACAGTTAGACTTCTGATACTGATTCTGAAATTTAAAAAATTCTGCACCTCTTGAGTCGAATGGAACCATTTCTGAGAGCCATTTTTCAAAATGATTCAAAGATGAGTGGGGTAATGAAGAGAAGGTTTAAAACCTTTATTATACAACTCAGACATAACCTTTTTAAACTTGAAGCGTTCATTCAACACCTTGGGTGAAAAATCCTCCACAATTCTGATCTTCTGGCCTTCATAATCAATCATACCTTTCTGACAAGATTCACAAGTTATAAGTTCCTTTGTTTGAAAGTCATGAAGACAGATTATCACTGAACAGGCTCGTTCTTCTGAAGAAGGTGTCGGTACTGGTGATCTGTGAGCTCAGTCTACTTTAGGTGGAGATTTTAAAATATTCGGAAATAAGTTAGCCTAAAGATTTGCAAAAAATTCAGAAGGTTGATTGCCTTCAATTAACTCTTTAAAACCCAGAATTCATATATTATTTCTTCCGCTTCTATTTTCTAAGTCAATAATCTTCTGTCTTAATTTTTCATTAACATTTGACTGTTTAGCACAGGTCTTTTCCAGGTCATCAGTCTTCGTACCCAACATCATCGAAGTGTCTTCATTCTCTTTTATCCATTTATTGTGTTCACTTAAAGTTTTTTGAATAGAATCCAATTTTACATCCATTTGTTTAAATTCAGCGCTGAGTTGCCAAAATTTCTGCTGGACCTCCTCCGAAAGTTCATTTTTATGCCTCTGAAGAGCCTTCATAATAGATTCCAAAGTTATAGGAGGGTCCTCTTCTTTTTTAGTAGCTTTGGAACCCCTCTTCGTAAAACAATATTGCGTTTAAAGTAAGTTTTCAAAACAAGTTGGAAACAGTTATTAAGTAGAGTAGGAGGAACTAAAAAAATTCTGCTACGCCATTGGCAGTAGAGTTCCAGTAGAGTTCTCACACTTTTTCATATATGCTGTCTGGCCTGCTGAGTTCCTCCAGCATTTTGCGTATGTTCCTGTGTAAGGTGGTAGCCATTCTTTTATAATATGCTTTCTTGGCATAGCAGAGAATGTAGGCAGGAATGCACTCACCCCCTGCCTCTGGGAGGACCTCGAGATCAATATCAAACCACTGCTTTTCTGGGATTGGCTCTGGAACTTCTTTAGGTAATGCATCTCTCAACAGAAGTGCCCATGACTTGGCCAGTGGTGCTCTGCCATCTACTTTGTTGTCTACCAACTGCAAAGCAAGTGATGAGAAACTACTTTCCATCTGGATGCTAGGAATCTCTGTCTTCCTGACTCCAAGCATCACTTCACTGGATACTACAGCCACCATCTGAATGTCACACTGATCCTGACTTTCATGTACCTCAACCTCAGGAGATCTGGGCTTTTGTAGGTTGTAATCTGACAGTTTAAAGGGAATGTCATAAGTTGATCTAATTAACTTATCATTTAATTAATATGCAAGTGATTATGTTACATGCATCTCGACAATAAAAGGGAAAGGGGACAGATTCAGGGCAGATTGAGGGGTAAACAAATTTTTTTTTCTGTTTTGTTTTTTTCAAAAATACTATTCAGAAATATCACAAAATAGTTACTTACATAGAAAAAAACATTCGTTAAATCTGAGTCATACAATAAATAAAGTTATTTACAATAAATTATGCATTGACTCCCTGTGCCTATTCCAATTAAAGATGTTTACAATAAAACATTCATTGACTCTCAAACTTTGGACAAGGATTAAAGACTTATTTACAATAAAAGAAAATTATTAATGATAAATATCCAGGCATTGACTCTCATTCCTTTACTGAAGTTCCTTTACGGTCTATACATTTCCAGCCACCATGTTGACTAAACAAAATGCTCACACAGATGTGCTGACTGGCTTCCCAGTAGAGACTAATGGGGCAACAAAGAACAGAATGCATCGGCTAGATCAGGTAACCATGAAGACAGTTTATACAAAATCATAACAATCAGTACCTTGACAACATCAAGCAATGTCACAATGGCTTCATAAATGGTGGTTTGACCTCATTAAGACTTAATAGGGATGTGGCAGCTTTTGCTAAAACTATCTCACATGCTTGTTTTCAACAACCAAAGGGGTGAACCACCTCAGAAGGAGGGAAAGATGGAAGGAAAGACACAGAGAAGGAGAAGAGACAGAGGCAGACAGAGGCCAAGGGAGAGTCAGAGACTGGAAGTTCCAAGGCATCATTTCCTCACCTGGGATGTTTCAAAAGACATACAGTGTAGTGTAGGAAAGAGTATGGTAATGCACTTAGTAAAAGGAATAAAGGTGTAGACCAGTGGTTCCCAAACTTTGTTGTGTTACAGCCCACTTGGCTCCCAGTCCACATTCCCAGTGACTCCACTCTCTTTCCAGCTATTACAAAAATGTATAAACAATCTTCATTTATGATGCGCAATGAGAAAAAATAGGAACTTCAAATTCAAAACGGTGACAAATAATAGCAAAATAAACTCAAATCTACTTAGAGCTGCAAATAAAAATATTTATTTAATTACAGTAAAAACAATTTTCATCAATAATTTTAGAGCATACATTAGAAACTACTATTCACTATTTCATTGCTTTTTCAACTTTCAATGAGATGGATGGGCTTGGGACAGTGTTATCAGCTTCTCAACATCAGGCTAAGGGTCATTCAGAGGGACCCTCATATCCCCATGTTCAGTAATTTGCAGTCTGTTTTGTTGATTTGAATGAAGTTGGGTGACAAAAGCTTTGATACGATATTTGAACCTTGGTTTCAGCCCAAATCAGTTTGTAGCAAGATCTCTTCTTCCTCCATCCTTGCTCAGGGCTCAGGAGTGGATTTATTACCCTATTGGGAATTTGTATTGAGAGAAGATCCTGAAATCTCTCTGACATGCCTTTATGCAGCTCACTCATAAAGGCATGTATGCTTGAAGATCATCATCTGGTATACTTTCTTTCTCTTCCATCTCAGAGGCTCAGAAATTGGATAAGGCCGCGGCAGCCAATATTGCATTTAAATAGGGTCACCTTGAAAAGAAATTTGGTGATGACTGATTTGATTTTGATATGATTCACATCATTTCTTTGCAACTGAAGATTGATTTCATTAAACGGAGCATAATTCAGAAAAATGTCATGCCTTATATTCTTAAGCTGATTACTGAATGAAGCATTAGAATCTTCAAAGAATATTAATCACAGTTTCAAAAAGCACATAAATGTGTTTCATGTAGTTTCTTTTGAGAGCCATTTGACATCTATGTGCAACAACAAGAGTTTAAGCACTTCGCCATTCTCAATACAACGCTTACAAAATAGTCGAGAATTGAGAGTAGACACTTGATCTTATTTATTGCTGTGACCACAGTAATTTGTTTTTTGTGTATCTAAACTCTGTGCTTATTTACGATGAGATGTTGCCTGTGAATAACAATACAGTCAGGCAAAGATTCATTGCCTGATAAAGTTGACTCATCAAACTGCAGAGCAAATTACGTTGTCCTAAGTATGCTACACAATAAATAATGCATTCTCAGATATTTCATCTATTCGTGTTTGAACAGAGTTTTCACTGAGTAGAAGTATTTTTAATTATTTGGTCTAGTGACTTATGCAAAACTGTGCTCAGAACTTCCCCTACTGCTGGCAGAATCTCTTCCATTTCACGCACATCATCCCATAACCCCACCCCACTTGTTATCACCTACAATCCCAGTAGCCTCCGCGGCCAGTTAATATTTCTCTGTAACTTCCGGCATCTCTAACGGATGCTACTTCAAACACATCTGGTATTCAGTAGTTTCACAGAAGCATCACGCAATTAAAGGCAGAAGTATAACCCAACCCTAATGGCTAACACTCTGAAGATTATACCACTCTTAACATTGCAACATGACATTGGATACAGCCCCAACAAAGTATTATGAAATCTTCTCTTATTTAGCTTTGGGTCCAGGGGAGTTAACATCCAAAACAAATAGGATCAAATCTATTCAGGCAGAGCAGGCTGATGGTCTCATCGGCTTTTTTATATTTGTTACATGATAATGGTACAGTACACAGTAAAAACAAAACAACGTTCTTCTAGGACTCTGGTGCTACATGAAACACCACAAAACTACACTAGGCTATGTGAGACAACACAAGGCTACACTAGACTATGTAATACAACATTAAAACTGCATTAAACTGCCCAGGAATACATAAAGTGCACAAAACAGTGCAGGGCAGTACAATAATTAATAAACAAGACAATAGGCACAGTAGAGGACAAATTACAAAATAATAATAAATGATGTAGATGTCAGTCTAGAGTCTGAGTATTGAGGAGATGCGGCTGAATTTGCTAAGTGTATCCTGGAAGGTTTCTTAGATCGGTTTGCGGACAGTCCAATGGGAGAAGGGGTCATAAGGGACCTAGTGTTGAGTAATGAGCCTGGCCAGGTGACTGACCTGTTAATGGGTGAGCTGTAAGAGTACAATGACCACAAGTCCTTAACTTTTAGTATAGCTAGAGATAAAAATAGGTATAGTCCTTGTGATAAAGTTTTAAATTGGAGTGGGGCAAATTACAAGGGCATCAGGCAGGAACTAAGAAGCGTTATTTGGGATCAACTTTTCCCTTGCAACTTCATATCAGGCATGTGGAGGGTGTTTAAAGGTCAATTGCTCTGAGAACAGGAAAGGTATGTTCCTGTTAGAAGGAAGGACAGGGATTGAAAGATAAGAGAACGCTGGATGTGCAGAGAGGAGATGAATTTAGTCTCGAAGAAAAAGGGAAAACATGTAAAGCTTTAGAAGACGGGATCAAATGAAGCATGAGGAGTATGAAGAAGACAAAAAGATGTAAAGAAAGGAATTAGAAAAGCTAAGAAGCACCATGAAAAGTCCTTAGCAAGTAGAAATAAGGTGAATCTCAAGACATTCTATACATACATCAAGAATAAAAGGATATCTAGGGAGAGGGTGGGATTACTCAAGGATAAAAGGGGGAAAATTAACTTGGATGCAGAGAATGTGAGTGAGGTACTTAAAGAGTACTTTGCTTCAATAGCTACCAAGGAAAAAGATATGGAGGACCAGGAAATTTTTGTGCTGAGTGCATAATTTCCATAAGAACATAAGAATCAGGAGCAGGAGTAGGCCATCCGGCCTATTGAGCCTGCCCTGCCATTCAATAAGATCATGGCTGATCTGTCCGTAAACTCAGCTCCATCTACCCACTTTTTCCTCATGACCCTTAATTCCCCTACTATGTAAACATCTATCTAACTGTTCCTTACATGTACTTAGCAAAGAAGCCTCAGCAGCTTCCCTGGGCAGAGAATTCCACAGATATACCACTCTCTCAGAAAAACAGTTTCTCCTTAACTCCATCTTAAATCTTCTCCCCTGAATCTTGAGGAAATGTCCCCTAGTTCTCGTCTCACCTAACAATAGAAACAACTTTCCTACTTGTATCTTATCAATCACTTTCAAAATTTTGTATGTTTCTATAAGATCCCCTCTCATTCTTCCAAATTCCAGAGAGTATAGTCCCAGGTGACTCAATTTCTCCTCATTGGTTAACCTCTTCATCCCTGGAATCAACCCGTTGAACCTCCTCTGCACTGCCTCCAAAGTCAGTATATCCTTCCTCAAGTATGGATACCAGATCTGCACACAGTACTCCAGGTGCAGCCTCACCAGTACCCTGTATAGTTGCAGCATGACCTCCCTGCTCTTGAATTCAATCCCTCTAGCAATGAAGGGCAACATTCTGTTGGCCTTCATAATAACCTGTTGTACCTGCAAGCCAACTTTTTGCGATTCATGCACAAGCACTCCCAAGTTCCTCTGCACAACAGCATGCTGCAATCTTTCACCATTTAAATAATAATCTGCTCTTCTATTATTCCTTCCAAAGTGGATGATCTCACATTTACCAACGTTGTATTCCATCTGCCAGACCTTGGCCCACTCACTTAACCTATCTATACCCCTCTGCAGACTCTCCACATCCTCTGTACAATCTGCTTTTCCACTCAGTTTAGTGTCATCAGCAAATTTTGCTGCACTACACTCAGTCCCCTCTTCCAAATCATCAATGTAAATGGTAAACAGCTGCGGGCCCAGCACCGACCCCTGCAGCACCCCACTCACCACTGACTGCCAACCAGAGAAACACCCATTTATCCCAACTCTCTGTCTTCTATTGGTTAAATAGTCCACTGTCCATACCAATACACTCCCTTCAATTCCATGCACCAATATCTTATTTATAAGCCTCTTGTGTGGCACCTTATTGAACGCCTTCTGTAAATCCAAGTGTACAACATCCACCTGTTCCCTCTATCCACTGCACTCATTATGTCCTCAGAGAACTCCAGTAAGCTTATCAGACAGCACCTGCCCTTTCTGAATCCATGCTGCATCTGATTAATGGAACCACTTTTTTCTAAATGTTTTGCTATTTCTTCCTTAATGACAGCTTCAAACATTTTCTCAACTACAGATGTTAAGCTAACTGGCCTATAGTTGCCCGTCTTTTGCCTGCATCCTTTTTTTAAAAAGTGGCATGACGTTTGCTGTCTTCCAATCCGCTGGGACCTGCCTGGAGTCTAGAGAATTTTGGTAAATGATTACCAATGCCTCTACTACAACCTCCGCCAATTCCCTCAGCACATTGGGATGCATCCCATCAGTACCAGGGGACTTATCTACCTTCAGGCCCTCTAGCTTGCTCATCACTATCTCCTAAGTGACAGTGATTTTATTGAGGTCCTCACCTCCCATTTCATCCATAACATCATTCTTTAGCATATTAGATGTGTCCTCCACTGTGAAGGCTGACACAAAATAGTTGTTCAATGCCTCAGCCATTTCCTTATCACCCAATATCAATTTCCCCTTATCTTCTTCCAAGGGGCCTATGTTGACTTTAGCCACCCTCTTCTACTTTATGTATGAGCGGTGATTGGTAAGTTTGTGGCCCAAGTTAGTGGGAGTCAATTTTAGAAAACCTAACACATTTATTTTTCCTACATTTACACACTGAGTACAGTGGTCATGGAGCATACGAATCCCTTGTTTGTAGAAGTCAGCATCTTAAACCTCCAGAAGTGGTCCACAAAATGGGTGATTGATAAGTTCATGGCCTAAGGAAGAAGGAGATGAGTTATTAACTTCAAACTTTTCTGCATTTTCACTCAAAGAGTTGAACTGCAAGTGCGTGTAACGAGAGCTGTATAACTCATCTCTGTCTACCTTAGGCCATGAACTTATCAGTCACCCCTGCTGTGGACCACTTGGAGGTCCAAGATGCTCTCATTACATGCACATGCAGTTCAACTCTTTGAGTGATAACGCAGAAAGTTTGAAGTTAATAACTCATCTCCTTCTACCTTAGGCCATGAACTTATCAATCACCGCTGCTGTGGACCACTTCTACAAGGAAGGGATCCGTATGCTCTACTGGACTAAGTGTGTACATGTAGGAGGGGACCATGCTGAAAAATAAATGTGCTAGGTTTTCTAAAGTTGACTCCTTCTACCTTAGGCCACAAATTTATCAATCACCCCTCATATTTATAAAAACTTTTGATACATGTTTTTGTATTTTATGCTAATTTACTTCCATACTCTATCTTACCTTTCCTTATTTCTTGATCAGTTGTTCTTTGTTGCTTTTTAAAGCTTTCCCAATCTTCCAGTCTCCCACTACTCTTTGCAACTTTGTACACATGAGCTTTTAATTTGATACTATCTTTTATTTCCTTAGTTATCCAAGGCTGGCTCATCCCATATTTACTGTCCTTACTTTTGACTGGAATATAGTTCTGTTGAGCACTGTGAAAAATCTCTTTGAAAGTATTCCACTGTTCAACTATCCTACCAGATAGCCTGTGCTCCCAATCCACATTAGCCAATTTCTCCCTCATCCCGTTGTCATCTCCCTTGTTCAAGCATAATGCACTAGTTTTAGATCGAACTATTTCATCCTCCGTCTGTATGCAAAATTCACTCATACTGTGATCAATCTTTCCAAGAGGATCCCTGACTACAAGATTGTTAATCTTGCCTGTCTCATTGCATGGGACTAGATCTAAGATAATATTTTCCCTTGTAGGTTCACTAACATGCTGCTCAAGAAAGCCATCACGGATGCATTCTATGAAGTCCTCCTCAAGACCAACTTGACCATCCTGATTCACCCAATCTATGTGGAAGCTAAAATCCCCCATGACAACTGCCGTTCCATTCTTACAAGCCTCAGCTATTTCTTGCTTAATTGCCTCTGCCACTGCAATATTTTTATTAGGTGGCCTATAGACAACTCCCTCCAGTGACTTTTTTCCTTTACTATTTTTTTTATTCTCTCTCTACCCATTTGGACTCAACATTCTGCTCTGTAGATCTTATATCGTCTCTCACAATCACCCTGATCTCATCATTAATTAAAAGTGTCACCCCACCTCCTTTGCCTTCCTGCCTATCTCTGTATTACCTGATAGCCTTGCATATTTAGTTGCCCTTGGATAGGGCAGTGGACGTTGGCTACATGGATTTTATTAAGGCATTTGACAAAGTCCCTCATGAGGGGCTAATTCATGGAATTTGTGGTGAATTGCCTGTTTAGATTCAAACTGACGTGCATTGAATGCAGAGGGTTGTGGTTGAAGGGTTTTAGTCAAGCTGGAGGTCTTTAATTAGTGGAGATCTGCAAGGATCTGTGCTGGGACTTCTGCTATTTATTATGTATATAAATGACCTGGGTGGGTTAACAAATTTGTGGATGATACCCCCAAGACTGGTGGAGCTGTGTAGTAGTATAGAAGACTGGAGCAGAATATAGTACGATGTAGATCTGTTGCAGATATGGTCTGAGAAATGGCAGATAGAGCTTAACCCAAAGAACTGTGAGGCCTTGCACCTCAGTAGCGCACATGCAAGGGGACAGTACATTGTTAAGGGCAAGATCCTTTATAGTAGTGATGAACAGAGAGATCTTGAGATCCAAGTTCATAGCTCCTTGAAAGTGGCTATACAGGTCGATAAGATAGTGATGAAAGGTTATAGAATGCTTCCTTTTATTTGTTGTGGCATTGAGTTCAAAAGTCAGGCTGTTATGCTGCAACTTCATAAAACTCTGGTTCGGCCACATTAATAGGAAGGATGTTGAGGCTTTGCAGAAGCTGCAGAAGAGTTTTACCAGGATACCACTTGGTTTAGAGGGCAAGTGCTATCATGAGAGGCAGGATTAACTTGGGTTGCTCTCTCTGAGCATTGGAGGCAGAGGGGAGATCAGATAGGAGTTAACGAGATTATGAGAGGCATAGATAAAGTGGACAGAGAATATATGTTTCCCAGGGTTGAAATGTTTAATTGAAGCTGAGAGGAGGTCGGTCAAGGGGGGGGGGGGGTGTGAGGGGTAAGTTTTTTTATTACTCAGAGAGATGTGGATGCTTGGACTGCACTGCCTGGTGTGGTGGTTGAGGCAAATACATGCAAAGCTTTTCAGAGGTGTTTGGATAGGCACGTGGATGTGAGGAAGATAGAGGGATATGGACATGGTGTAGGTAGGAGGGATTAGTGTTTGGCTGGTTTTGATTTGCTTTTTAGCTGGTTTGGCAAAACATTATGGGCTGAATGGCCTGTTCCAGTGCTGCACTCTTTTATACCCTATGTTCTAAAAGTAACCAATAAGCACCAGGAATGTGGCACAATACCTCCCTGTGCAATTGGATCCTGGATTTCCTCACTAGCAGACAACTGCCAGTTTAGCTTGGCTCAAACTTCTCTTCCACAATCTCCATCAGCACAGGTGAAGCACAGGGATTTATGCTCAGCTTCCTGCTGTACTTGCTTCACGCCTATGACTATGGGGCTAAGCACAGTTCCAACACCATATTCAAGTTTGCTGATGACACCACTGTTGTGAGCTGTATCAAGAAGGGTGATGAATCAACATACGGGAGGGAGAATGAAAATTTGGCTGAGTGGAGTCATAACAACAACCTCTTACTCAGTGTCAGCAAGACCAATGAACTGATAGTAGATTTCAGGAGGGGGAAACCAAAGGCACGTGATCCAGTCCTCATTGGAGAATCAAAGGTGGAGATGGTCAGAAACTTTAAATTCCTGTGTGTTACTATTTCAGAGTATCTGTAGTGGACCTGGTATGTGCTAAGAAAGAACAACAGTGACTCTACTTCCTTAAGAGTCTGCAGAGACAGGGCATGACTTAAAAAACTTTGACAAACTTCTAAAGATGTGTAATGGAGAGTGTATTGTCTGGCTGCATTACAGCCTGGAATGGAAACACTGATGCCTTTCAACAGAAAATCCTACAAAAAAAGTAGTTGATTCAGCCAGTACATCACAGTTAAAGCCCTTTCAACCATTGAGGACATCTACACGAAACACTGTTGTAGGAAAGCATCAGCCATCATCAGAGATTTTTTATCACCCAGGCCATGCTTTGTTCTCACTGCTGCCGTCAGGTAGAAGGTATAAAAGCCTCAGGACTTGCACCACCAGGTTCATGAATAGTTACTACCCCTCACTCATCAGGCTCTTGAACAAAAGGAGATAACCACACTCACTTGCTCATCGATTGAGATGTTCCCACAACCAGTGATCTCACTTTAAGGACTCTTTATTTTGTTATTTCAACTTCTCATTATTTATTGCTATTATTTATATTTGTATTTGCATAGTTTGTTGTCTTCTACAGTCTCCTTGATCTTTCATTGATTCAGTTATAATTACGTTTCTACAGATACCTTGAGTATGCCCACAGGACAATAAATCTCAGGGTTGGATGTATTGACATATATGTACTCTGATAATAAAAAATTCTTTGAAATTTTAACTTTTGAGTGAGATGATTTCCTTAGGCATTTATTTTTTTCTCTTGGCTCAAGAAATGCCTGCACAAAGCAGAAGTGACAAGCCCATTTCTACCCCATCTCTTGCACCTCAATTGACTCTGTGTTGTCTGTCTGAGAGATCAGGAACCAAATCTCTTGGTGGGTGAGTATTCCAGAGACATTGACCACAACTTCCTAATCTTACTATAGCCTTGGATAGTATTGGTGGTTAGAATGAACTGCTATTTACAGACCAATGATAGGAATGAGGCAAGAAAACAGACAAAGCAAAAAATCTTTTTTTGTGCCACATGGTTGCAAGAATGGAGGTGGCCATTTTGAGAGACTATCCTTGCAGCCTCCAGTTTGTGAACTCTGGTGAACTGATGCTTGCTACAGATAACTTAAATCGGAACAGCTGAACATGGACACAATGAGTTTTCTGTTGAGACCAATTTCAGATAAGAACTCTTTATTATGTAAAATGCAGGTTTGAAGAAGGGGCAGCCTGGCTGGCTGGGCCCAGTGGCTGGCTAGCCTGGTTTGGACCTGTCCAATTTGGACAGAACCAATGAAATCATCTAAGGCACATGGTTGCCTTGAGCCACTTCTAATCAGAAACTGACACAGGTCAGTCAGATGACCTTGGGCCAATGAATATGAAACATCATACAGTAGATTGCTCTGATAAATAAAAGAATGGAGGATTTTGGAAACTCAAGCAGCTGCATGTCTGTGGCGACTATCACAGAAATGGATGACCCCACATTGGAAACATGGAGATTACACTAGGATCAAAGAAGAACATGTCATGTCAGTACACTGGAGCAGGGATCCATTTGCAGACCCAGTACTGTGCATGCAGTGATATTAATTGAGTACCAATTCCTGAGCTGCAAACAAAGTTGGTGTCAAAGTTCACACAGAGATCAAAACATCCAGAGAAATCCAAAAAAACCAGAACCGGGAAACAGACAGAGTTGATATTCAGACAGACAGAGTACAGGTACAAATGCTGGAAAGGCTCAGGAAAATTCACAGGCACAACCTGGCAGGAAACAGGTAAAAACACAGGACTGAAATACACTCAGCAATAATCAGACTGGCAGATGATAGGTGGAGCACAATGAGACACAGGTGGCAGCAATACAGGTAATAATGAGAAACAGATGAGAGATGGAGTACTCAGTGATACAGGGGCCGGAGTAGAGCAGGAGTGGGGCTGGGAGCACATGGTAATACAAAACCACAGACTGACAGCTAGGAGGAAACACACAAAAAGACAGAGTACAACTGGAGGTACTGACAGAATGCCTGGCTAGCATAAGCTCCTTTTCCAGGTAATACCTTTCCTCTTTTCTGACTGTTCATGGAAACCTACCATAGTGGGTATGCCACAAGTACTTAGTTTTGTAAATTCATGTGCTAGTGAATTGAGCAAATAAAGATACTTGTCAGTAAATACAGATCCTCTCCTTGCCCGTCCTGTCCATTATTATTGAAGGATAATCCTTGTATCAGTATAGAAAAGTATTTAAATGTAAGGGGATGAATTATGATGCTATTAAGTAGGAACTTGAAAGTGTAAGTTGGGAACAGATATACTTAGGAAATGCAAAATGGATATATGGAGGTTGTTTAGGGAGCTCTTGCACACAGTTCTAGATTGATCTCATTGAAGCAGGCTGAAGAAGTGTGGAACATCCAGTCAAGAGGAAGAAAGAAGCATATTAAAGATTAGGAAGCAAGATTCAGACTGGGCACTTTAGAGTTATAAGATAGACAGGAAACAATTTAAGATGTGAGCTAGGAGAGCTAGAAGGGGGCAGAAGAAGGCATTGGAGAGTAGAACTAAGGAAAGCCTCAAGGCATTCTACACTCTGGGGGCATGGTAATGGTGTGTTTAGTATGATGCTATCACAGCTTGCTGCATTTTGGAGTTCAGAACTCAATTCCAATGCCATTCTGTAAGGAGTTTCTATACATGATTCTCATGGAATGTGTGGGTTTTCTCTGGGTCCTCCGGTTTCCTCCCACAGTCTAAAGTTGTACCAGGTGGGTTAATTGGTCATTGTAAATAGTCCCATGATTAGGTTAAGGTTATTTGGGTTTGTCGCGGGCCAGAAGGGTCAAGTCCACATTGTATTGCTAAATAAATAAACAAACAAATAAATAAGAGGAGGATAACTAGAGTGTGGGCAGGATCAATCGGGAATAAAAGAGGAAACATATGCCTGGAGTCAGAGGAGGTATGTGAATTTCTAACAAGGTTTCTGGGAGCAGGCAGTTTAAATGGTTCCGCATGGACTAGATGGGCTGAAGACCTGGATTTTTCTGTGCTGGACTTTTCTGTGACTCTATGACACTAATAAATACTTTGCGCAAGAGAGAGGGACCTTGACAATTGTGGAAAACAGAGTAAAACAGGCTAATATGCTGGAACTTGTCAACTTTATGAAAGAGGATGAACTGGATCTTTTGAAAAACATTAGGACAGATGTGTCCCTGATACATGACTGGATATACACCAGGTTACTACAGGAAGTGAGGGCAGGAATTACTGTGCCTTTGCACTGATCTTTGCATCCTCACTGGCCATAGGAGTAGCATAAGATTGAAGGTAGCATGTGTTATTGCTCTGTTCAAGTAAAGTAATATGGATAATTTGAAGAATTATAGAATAGTTTGTCAAACATTACCAGTGGACAAACTATTTGAGAGGATTCTTGGTGACAGGATTTATGAGCAGTTGGAGAAACATAGCCTGATCAGGAATAGTCAGTATGGCTTTGTGAAGGATAAGTCATGCCTCGTGAGCAGAATTGAATTCATAGAAACATAGAAAACCTACAGCACAATACAGGCCCTTCAGCCCAGAATGCTGTGCCAAACATGTACTTAACTTAGAAATTACCTAAGGTTACCCTTAACCCTCTATTTTTCTATTTCGTACCTATCCAGGAGTCTCTTAAAAGACCTTATTGTATCCCCCTCCACCACTGTTGTCTTAAAGCCCATTCCACACACTCACCACTCTCTGTGTTTTTTTAAAAAAACTTACCCCTGACATCTCCTCTGTGCCTACTTCCAAGCAAATTAAAACTGTGCCCTCTCGTGTTAGCCATTTCAAACTTGGAAAAAAACCTCTGACTATCCACATGATCAATGACTCTCATTATATTATACACCTCCATCAGGTCACCTCTCATCCGCTGCTGCTCCAAGGAGAAAAGGCTGAGTTCACTCAACCCGTTCTCATGAGGCATGCTCCCCAATTCAGGCAATGTCCCTGTAAATCTCCTCTGCACCCTTTCTATGGCTTCCACATCCTTCCTGTAGTGAGGCAATCAGAAATGAGCATGGTACTCCACGTGGGGTCTGACCAGGGTCCTATATAGATACTACATTACCTCATGGCTCTTAAGCTCAATCCCACGATTGATGAAGGACAATGCACTGTACGCCTTCTTAACCACTGAGTCAACCTGTGCAGCAGCTTTAAGCGTCCTATGGACTCAGACCACAAGATCCCTCTGATCCTCCACACTGCCAAGAGTCTTACCATTAATACTATATTCTGCCGTCATATTTGACCTACCAAAATGAATCACCTCACACTTATCTGGGTTGAAATTCACCTGCCACTTCTCAACCCAGTTTGCATCCTATCAATGTCCCCTGTAACCTCTGACAGCCCTCCACACTATCTACAACACCTCCAACCTTTGTGTCATCAGCAAATTTACGAACCCATCCGTACACTTCCTCATTCAGGTCATTTGTAAAAATCACAAAGTGTAGGGGTCCCAGAACAAATCCCTGAGGCACACCACTGGTGACCGACCCCCATGCAGAATATGACCCATCAACAATCATTCTTTGCCTTCTGTGGGCAAGCCAGTTCTGGATCCATAAAGCAAGGTCTCCATGGATCCCAGGCCTCCTTACTTTCTCAATAAGCCTTGCATGGGGTACCTTATCAAATGCCTCACTGAAATCCATATACACTACATCTACTGCTCTTCCTTCATCAATGTGTTTAGTCACATCCTCAAAAAATTCAACCAGGCTCCAAAGGCATGACTTGTCTTTGACAAAACCATACTGACTATTCCTAATCATACTATACCTCTCCAAATGTTCATCAAATCCTGCCTCTCAGGATCTTCATCAACTTATCAACCTCTGAATAAGACTCACTGGTTTATAATTTCCTGAGCTATCCCTAATCCTTTTCTTGAATAAGGGAACAATATCTGCAACCCTCCAGTCCTACGGAACCTCTCCTATCCCCATTGATGATGCAAAGATAACTCCCAGAGCCTCAGCAGTCTCCTCCCTCACCTCCCACAGTAGACTGGGGTACATCCCATCTGGTCACAGAGGCTAATATAACTTGATGCTTTCCAAAAGCTACAGCACATCCTCTTTCTTAATGTTTATCTGCTCAAGCTTTTCAATCTACTGCAAATAATCCCTACAATCGCCAAGATCGTTTTCCGTGGTGAATACTGAAACAAAGTATTCATTAAGTACCTCTGCCATCTCCTCTGGTTCCATACACACTTTCCCACTGTCACACTTGATTGGTCCTATTCTCTCACGTCTTATCCTCTGCTCTTCACATACTTGTAGAATGCCTTAATCCTGCTCGCCAAGGCCTTCTCATGGCCCCTTCTGGCTCTCCTACTTTCATTCTCAAGCTTCTTCCTGCTAGCCTTATAATCTTCTGGATCTCTATCATTACTTAGTTTTTTGAACATTTCGTAAGCTTTTCTTTTCTTCTTGACGTGATTTTCAACAGCCTTTGTACACCATGGTTCCTGTACCCTACCATCCTTTCCCTGTCTCATTGGAACCTACCTATGCAGAACGCCATGAAAATATCCCCTGAACATTTGTCACATTTCTGCTGCATATTTCCCTGAGAACATCTGTTCCAAATTTATGCTTCCAAGTTCCTGCCTAATAGCTTCATATTTCTCCTTACTCCAATTAAATGCTTTTCTAACTTGTCTGTTCCTATCCCTCTCCAAAGTAAAGGAGATAGAATTGTGATCACTATCTCCAGAATGTTCTCCCACTGAGAGATCTGACACCTGACCAGGTTCATTTCTCAATACCAGATCAAGTACAGCCTCTCCTCTTGTAGGCTTATGTATATATTGTATCAGGAAACCTTCCTGAACACACCTAGCAAACTCTACTCCATCTAAACCCCTCGCTCAAGGGACATGCCAATTGATATTTGGGAAATTAAAATCTCCCACCAATACAACCCGGTTATTATTACTCCTTTTCAGAATCTGCTTCCCTCTCTGCTCCTCTATGTCCCTGTTACTATTGGGTGGTCTATAAAAAAACATCCAGTAGAGTTATTGACCCCTTCCTGTTTCTAACTTCCACCCACAGAGACTCAGTAGACAATCCCTCCATGACTTCTTCCTTTTCTGCAGCTGTGACACTATCTCTGATCAACAGTACCACGCCCTCACCTCTTTTGCCTACTTTCCTGTCCTTTCAGAAACATCTAAAGCCTGGCACTCTAAGTAACCATTCCTGCCCATGAGCCATCCAAGTCTCTGTAATGGCCACAACATCATAGCTCCAAGTACTGATCCACACTCTATGCTCATCCACTTTGTTCCTAATACTCCTTGCATTAAAATAGAGACACTTCAAACCATCAGTCTGAGCACGTCCATTCTCTATCACCTGCCTATCCTCCCTCTCACATTGTCTCCAATCTTTTTGTATTTGTGTGCCAACTGCCTCCTCCTCCATCTCTTCAGTTTGGTTTCCACACCCCCTCCCCCCAGCAATCCTAGTTTAAACTCTCCCCAATACCCTTAGCAAACCTCCCCACCAGGATATTGGTTCCCCTGGGATTCAAGTGCCATCCAGCCTTTTTGTATAGGTTACGCCTGCCCCAAAAGGTGTCCCAATGATCCAGAAATCTGAATCCCTGCCCCCTTCTTCAATCCCTCAGCCACTCATTAATCTTCCACCTCACTCTATTCCTATCCTTCCTGTTGCATGGTACATGCACTAATCCTGAGATTACTACCTTTGAGGTCCTGCTTCTCAACTTCCTTCCTAACTCCCTGTGGTCTGTTTTCAGGACCTCCTCCTTTTTCCTACCTATGTTGTAGGTACCAATATGTACCACCACCTCTGGCTGTTCACCTTCCCACTTCAGGATATCGTGGATGTAATCAGGAACATCTCTGAACCAGGCACCTGGGAGGCAAGCTACCATCCATGTCTCTTTCCTGCTTTTACAGGATCACCTGTCTGACACCCTAACTATAGAGTCCACTATTACTGCTGCCTTCTTCCTTTCCCTACCCTTCTGAGCCACATTCCTTGAGGAAATGACAAAACTGATGAATGTAGAGATGTGGATGTGATGTATACAGACTTTAGTGATGCATTTGATAAGGTTCCCAAGTTTGGCTCATTCAAAATGAGAGTAGGCATAGGATTCGAGGAAACGTGGCTGCATGCATTTAGAACTGGCTCGTTCACAGAAGGCAGAGTGTGGTCATCAATGGAAATATTCTACCTGAAGCTCTGTGACCAATGGTGTTCTGCTCGTTGTTAATTTTATAAATGATTTGGATGAGGAAATGAAAGGGTGGGTTAGTAAATTTGTAGATGACAAGGTGTTCAGCTGAGTTGTGGATAGTAGAAGGTTGTAGGTTACAACGAGATTGTGACAGGATGCTGGGCTGGACTGAGTAGTGGCGGATGGAGTTCGATTTGGAAAAGTGTGAAGTGATTCACTTTGGAAAGTCGGATTTGAAGGCTACTGTGCCACCCTGGTAATAATAAACCTGATTTTGATTCTGATTTTTAAAAAAATAACTGGAGTTTGTTATGTGATTTTTAAGAGTTCAGGGAGCACTGATTGTGGTAACTTTTCAAAGCAAAACCTAATCAGTGTAACCTTTGCTCTGCTGGTATAATGTGCAGGTGGTTGTAGATGTTAAAGTAGCTTGAGGTGATGAAGAATCATCATCAAATTACCAGGATTTCAAAGCTGCACCTGAACGGCAGGCAATAACACCACCACCTTGACACTGTAATCTCAAGATTTGATCAATCTTCAGTCTTTTATGGCCACTTGAAAGCCTTTTGGTATATTATTAGTTTTGACAATACTTTTCATTGGATGACAAGTATTAATTTATAGACAGGATTTTTTTAACCCAATGTAATTATTAGTCATGGGATTGTTTGATTATGGTCAAGTATATAACAGTAACATCCAGTGACAGCCACTGAGTGAGTGCTGCTGTTGGAAGATGGGAACGGGATGTGAACTAAATAATATCCTTCACTTTTATTTGTCTTAGAATGGTAACCGGCCCCCAACAAAATGCATATGTAACAATCCTGGTGTTTTTCCTTCATTACTAACCTTGTGAATCACCAGGTTCAGGAACAATTCTTATCCTAAAAACCATCAGGCTCCTGAACCTGCATTGATAACTTCACTCACCTCAGCGCTAATTGATTCCTCAACCTACAGACTCATTTTTAACTACAAATTCATGTTTTCTGTATCAGTCATTGATCTTTAAAAAAAAATTAATTTGCACAATTTATCTTCTTTTGCATATTGGTTATTTGTCAGTTTTTGTTTCTGTATTGTTTTGCATAAATACTCTGGTGTTTTGTTATTTTTCTGTAAATGCCTGCAAGAAAATGGATCTCAAGGTCGTATATGGTCACATACTGTATACATTCTTTCATTGTAAATTGACTCGACTTTAACTTACTTCACTTGATTTGAACTTTGTCAGAGTTTGTAGGTTCTGCAGAAGGATTCTAATTTGCATGGAACTGACACAGAATTGGCACAGATGCTGCCTGACCTGCTGGGATTCTCCAAAATTTTGTGTGTGTGTTAATCAAGACCTCCAGCATCTGAAGAATCTCTTGTGTTTACAAAAAACATAAATTTAAAAGTAGTTCAGTGCCATCTAAACATAAAAAACATAGAAAAGCTACAGCACAATATAGGCCCTACAGCCCACGATACTGTGCCAAATGTACTTACTTCAGGAATTACCTAGGGTTACCCATAGCCCTGTATTTTTCTAAGCTCCTTGTGCCTATCCAGGAGTCTCTTAAAAAACCCTATTGTATCCATGAGATCAGGATTCAATTCCAACCAATGGCTGTAAGGTGTTTGTACATTCTTCCTAAAACTGCATGGGTTTCCTCGGGGTGCTCCAGCTTCCTCCCACACTCCAAAGACAAACTGGCTTGGGTCAGTAAGTTTTGGGCATGCTATGTTGTTCCTAGAAGCATGGCAACACTTGCAGATGACTCTGGCACATCCTAAACACAAACAATGCATGTTACTCTATGTTCCGATGTATGTACCTGTGACAAATAAAATCTATCTCTTAATCTTTGATTATCTGTACTGCTAAGGGTGTATCTTGTCTTCCATTACTCTCTGAACCCCCACCTCACCTCACCTCACCCCACTAACTTTATGCTGCCAACAGTCCAGTGTTACCCACCACTAAACAGTTGCTCATTGCTCTCTATACCTGGTACAGTTGACAGCGATAGGAGATTTAGGTATTTCTCGGGTTACAGGCTGCTCTCCTAACCTGATCCAACCAGTGGAGGAAAAATACATTTATCTGAAGGCCAAGACAGCTCTTGTCTATTTTGCATATCACCCAACTCAGTCTACCAATGACGCAATAGCCTTCTGGCCTCTACTCAGTTCTGTCTGCCTGGAGAATGATGTCTCTTACATCAGCATACTGAATTCGATATAATCATTCCTCAGAAGCTGGTGGGTAAACTGTCCTTGTTGGGTCCCAACACCTCTCTCTGTAACTGGATCTTGGACTTCTTGGTGGAGAGACCTCAGACAGTTCACGTGGGCTGCGATATCTCCAGCTCCATCGCGCTGAACACCGGCATCCCCAGGGTTTCACGCTTAGCTCACCACTGTTCATGCTGTTCGTGCATGACTGTACTGCCAAATCCAGTTCTGACCACATCATTAAGTTCATTGATGACACAACTGTGGTTGGCCTCATCAGCAACAATGATGAGTTAGCATAGAGTGTCTTGTGGACTGGTGCAAACACAACTTGAGTCTACAAAGACTATTCAAGGGATGACTACCCTGAAGAAATTTAGATCTTTCCTTTCATGGGAATTCAGTGATTCTCATTTATTCTCCCCCCCCCTCCCCCATCCCCCCCATCTCTCTCTCTCCAAACATTAACTGTTTACTCTTTTCTATAGATGCTGCCTGACCTGCTTAGTTCCTCCAGCATTTTGTGTGCGTTAACTTGCGTCTCAATGTGGACAAGACTAAAAAGGTGATTGTAGACCACCTCCTAATGCACATCAATGGCCCCTCTGTAGAGAGAGTCAGGAGCACCGAGTTTCTTGGTGGTGATCATGATGATCTCGCGTGGTCCCTCAAAACTACCTCTTTTGTCAAGAAAGCACAGCAGCATCTCTACTTCCTGCGGAGATTGCGACAGGCCCCAGTCTAACCACATTCTACCAGCGCACCTTTGAGACTGTCCTGACTACTGTTATCACTGTCTGTTATGGGACCACAAGACCCTGTAATGAATTTTGAGGACTACTGAGAGAATCACGGGTTCTTATTGCCCTCCCCCCCCCCCCATCCAAGATATATACCAGAAAGGCTGCATTTGTAGATACCTCAGCATTGTGAAGGAGCCCTTCCAATCATTCCACAATCTCTTTGACCTCCTACTGTCAGGCAGAATGTACCACAGTATAAGAACAAGGACTATTAGGCTGGGAAACAGTTCTTCCCTCAGGCTGTGAGAATTCTGAACATCCTGCTACCTCCCAGTACAGATTATTTATGACAGCATCAGTAGCAGTATACTGTCATATATATATAACCATATGCTGTACATACACTTTGTTAACATGTACATCTACAGAATATTTTCTTTTTTTACTTGTTAATGTTAATGCATTAATATTATTTTAAGTGCTGTCTGTATGTGATATACTGAATGTATTGTGTTTTGCATCTTGGTCCTAGAGGAGCATTGTTTCCTTTAGCTGTATACAGGCGTACAGCTGAATGGCAATAAACTTGAACTTGTTACTCAATAATTAATGCATATTTCACCTGAACAAGAAAAAAATATCTTAGGGGTCATACTAATACAATAATTTTATCTTTGGTCAAAAATGTAAGCAATTTCAGCTTATCATTTTTTAAACAACACTGATTTTATTAACAGGAAAAAACCTGCAGATGCTGAAAATCCAAAGCAACATACACAAAATTTTTATTTGCCGAACAGATTTATGTTAACCTACCGCTAATATTATTAAGGCAGAATAGTATACATTGCAATCATATGTAAATGGAAGCAAGAGTGATCCGTATGAAGGTTGTGGATAGATTTGGGGTGTCATGTTATAGTTGTACAAGATATTGGCCAAGCTACACTTGGTTTTTTGCGCATACTGGACACTTGGGCTCAGTGGGGAATGAAAGCAAGCTGAAGAGGATTTGAGATCAGGTGCAAGAAACCAATGCATCAAGTTGGATGTGATCGGTGTCTTTTGTAAACCAGTCAGGTGGAGTTGGATGGATTCACAATGGTGATCAGGAAAGAAGGCAGCAAGAAGGTGTTTAAAAGAGAACACCCAAACAGAATGCTGTAAGTTTCAAACAGAATTTATAGATGTTTCAAAGTACATGTATTATCAAAGAATGCATAACTTATACAACTTCGAGATTTGTTTGTTTACAGGTAGCCTCAAAGCAAGAAACCCAAAAGAACCCAATTAAAGAATAAAATAAAGACCAACACCTGCTGTGCAGAGAAAGGGGAAAAAAAAACATAAACCTGCAAACAAAAGAAGCAAGCAACAACATTCTGAAACAAAATGAGTCATCCTGTCATTCCAGTCTATCTGGGCCAATGTTTAAATTGTCCAAACAGCATATTGTACCTTGCGCCAGGACCCGGCACTGCTGCAGATAATTATAACTATATAACAATTACAGCACGGAAACAGGCCATCTTGACCCTTCTAGTCCATGCAGAATGCTTACTCTCACCTAGTCCCAGTGGCCTGCACTCAGCCCATAACCCTCCATTCCTTTCCTGTCCATTTACCTATCCAATTTTACTTTAAATGACAATACCGAACTTGCCTCTACCACTTCTACTGGAAGCTCATTCCACACAGCTACTACTCTCTGAGTAAAGAAATTCCCCCTCGTGTTACCCTTAAACTATTTCCCCCTAACTCTTAAATCATGTCCTCTTGTTTGAATCTCCCCTACTCTCAATGGAAAAAGCCTATCCACATCAACTCGATCTATCCCCCTCATTATTTTAAATACCTCTATCAAGTCCCCCCTCAACATTCTACGTTCCAAAGAATAAAGACCTAACTTGTTCAGCCTTTCCCCGTAACTTAGGTGCTGAAATCCATGTAACATTCTGGTAAATCTTCTCTGTACTCTCTCTATTTTGTTGATATCTTTCCTATAAAAAATCATGAAGCAAATTGCTGATAATATCCAATAACGGGGCTCATTCGGGATTTGAACCAGGGACCTCTCACATATGTTTTTTCACCTGAAGCAAGAATCATACCACTAAACCAACGAGCCTACATTCACAGATTAATTGCTCTGGGTCTTATCCATGCTGTCCAGCAACAAGCACCAGGCCCAAATTTTCTTGATTTCTTGGCACCCAGAGTGATTCAACCTTGTGTTCAGGCCAGCTGTATGGGCATGGGAACTCCTCTGCCTTGACTTCTCTCTTGGAATGGCTCATTCCCTCTGTGTTGTTTCTGCAACATACCAGCCTGGTTCATCCCTTGAATTTGCTTCACATTTACTTGCCTCTTCATTGTTTACAGTGATAATTTACCATAATTTAACATCAGAAAGGATGTTATTAGTAACGTTTTTAGTAAAAGTAAGCTGTTGCACATGTTAGGTAGCACTATCTTAAAACAGAAGTTTGGTGTCATCATTTCAGCTTGAGGTCCTACATCAGGTTTTGTGGATTAAATAGAAAGGACTGGATAAACTGGATAAATTTAAGTATTGTTCTAATAATGAAAGAAAAAAGATAAAATCATTGAAAATGTGTGTGCGGTTTTTCAGTTTTTGCAGAAAAGGATTAGGTAGTGTAAAGAAAGTGTTTGATTAATGACATTATCATTTCGATTAACCTTGTGCTACACTCAATAGTTACTTCAAACATTTCAGCTCAGGACAGAATGAAGATTTACTTTGTTCCTCAATCATCTATTCAGCAAGTAAGAAAACACAGAGCCTCTCTGAATGAGTTACAACTTTCCCAATGCTGAGATCAAATGGTCATTGTTGCAGTATCAAAGAAGTTTCATTACTCAAAAAAAGCTTCTATTACACCTGTTCTTTAAGGTGACTTGTCACTACTGAGAAAGGTTCAAAAATGATGATGTGTTATTTTTTGCTCCATTCTGCAATTAATCCAAGGAAAATAGATCATAATGAGGCAGATTGCTTGAAAATGAAACCCTACTCATGATGTTCAAATGCACATAATACTTTACTATTAATTGAATGCCAAATTCTCTTTTGTCTCTGAGCTAATAGGTTATATGTTACCTTTAAAACATTGCTTTGTAGATGGTTCAGTATATACTCTGCTTGACCTTAAACTGAAGTGGTGTGAGGCTGCCTTCTGGAGGTGGTTTAACACCACTTGCACAAAGGAATAATTCGTCCTTGTATCCTATATGAAGAAAAAACCGCAACAGGTGAAGCACTACTGTAATAAAAATTGTTTTAGGAGAAACATTTAATCGTTCTTGATAGTATTGTTTCAGCAAAAAAAAAGGTGGTGTATTTACAGTATCTGTTCAGTGAACTTGTGAACCTGTACACCAATTTACTTATGGCAGAAACACCTTCTTCCCCCAGGGCATGAGACTGCTGAACTGCTTCCACCCAGGTCTCATCCCATATAAAGCACTGGGAGCGTTATACTGTTTACTTTTTAACTTGTGTCATAAATGCTCCTTATTATTTGATAATTTATTTGTGATAATATTACTTCTGGTGTTGTGTGTGAGTTATATGTACTATGCTGTAAGGCCCCTACAGTGAAAAGCCTCGATTAGAGTTGATGTGGAGAGGATGTTTCTATGGTGAGAGTCCAGCCACAGAATAGAAGTATGTGCGTCCTTTTAGAATGGAGATGAGGAGATTTTTTTTGGCCAGAGAGTGGTGAATTTGTGAAATTCTTTGGCACAGGCAGTTGTGGAGGTCAAGTCTTTATGTACATTTAAGGCAGAGGTTGATAGATTTTTTGATCGGTCGGGGCGTGACGGGATATGGGGAGAACGCTGGAGTTTGGGGCTGAGAGAAAAAGTGAACCAGCCATGGTGAAATTGCAGAGCAGACTTGATTGGCCAAATGGCCTAATTCTGTTCCAATATCTTATGCATTGGTCATGATCTTTCAAAATACGCTTGATTCAGGCATGGTCCTGGAGGACTGGAAGATTGCAAATGTCACTCCACTCTTTAAAAAGGAAGGAAAGCAAAAAAAAAAGGAAATTATAGGCCAGTTAGCCTAACCTCAGTGGTTGGGAAAGTGTAGGAGTCTATTACTAAGGAAAAGATTTTGAGGTACTTGGAGTCTAATGGTAAAATAGGTCAAAGTCAGTATGGTTTCTGTGAAGGGAAATCTTGCCTGACAAGTCTGCTAGAGTTCTTTGAGGAAGTAACAAGCAGGGTGGACAAAGGAGAGGCAGTGGATGTCATTTACTTGTATTTTCAGAAGGCACTTAATGAAGTGCCACACATGAGGCTGCTTAACAAGATAAATTCCTATGGTGTTACAAGAAAGATACTGGCATTGCTAGCAGAATGACTGACTGGCAGGAGGCAGTGAGTAGGAATAAAAGAAACCTTTTCTGGTTGGCTACTAGTGGCGTTCCTCAGGGGTCAATATCGGAATCACTACTTTTCATATTTTTGTCAATGATTTAGATAGTGGAATTGGTGGATTTCTGGCAAAGTTTGCGGATGATACAAAGATAGGTGGAGGGGTAGGTAGTGCTGAGGAAGCAATGTGATTGCAGCAGGACTTAAACAAAGTAGAAGAATGGGTAAAAAATGGCAGATAATACAGTGTTGGGAGATGTATGATAATGCATTTTGGTAAAAGGAATAATAGTGTTGATTATTGTCTGAATGGAGAGAAGGTTCAAATATCAGAAGTGCAGAGGGACTTACGAGCCATCGTACACGATTCCCAGAAGGTTAATTTACAGGTTGAGTATGTGGTAAAGAAGGCAAATGCAATGTTAGTGTTTATTTCAAGGTGAATAGAATATAAAAGCAAAGAGATGTTGAGCCTTTATAAGACATTAGTCAGGCCGCATTGGAGTATCGTTAACAGTTTTGGGCCCCATATCTCAGAAATGATGTGCTGTCATTGCAGAGAGTCCAGGAAAGGTTTGTGAGGATGATTCTGGGAACGAAGGGGTCGACATATGAGGATTGTTTGGCAGTTTTTGGCCTGTACTTACTGAAATTTAGAAGAATGTGGGGTGATCTCATTGAAACCTACTGAATGTTGAAAGAACTAGATAGGGTGAATGTGGAGAGGATGTTTCCTATGGTGGGGTATCCAGAACTGAGGACACAGCCTCAGAATTGAGGGGTGACCCTTTAGAACAGAGGTAAGGAGTAGATCTGTGGAATGCTCTGCCACAGACGCAGTGAAAGCCAAGTCCGTGCATATATTTAAGACAGAAGTTGATTGTTTCCTGATCAGTCAGGGCATCAAAGGATACAGTGAGAAGAGATGTGTATGGGGTTGAGTGGGTCCAGGATCTATCATGATGGACTGGTGGGCTGAATGGCTTAATTCTGCTCCTATGTCTTATGGTCTTCCGGTTGTGCATCTTCATCCATAAGAATATTGTTTTGTTTGGTGGCACATCAACAGATGTTTGAAGGAAAATAAACTTGAACTTATTTTTATCTCTGAAAAAATAAAAATATGAAAATTCAGTCAATCAAATTTCAATGAAATGTAGTCTCTACATGTCAGAGGACTCATGTCTACAATTAGAAAGGATATAATAGATAATCCAGTCAAATTTATGTTCACTTTTACTTTTAGTAGTGTTCAGGCTATCTACAATATCTCATGTAAGCTCAGATAGATGTCCATTGCTATGTACCATATTACATCAAATTATATGGCAAAATATTTATCGTAGTCTGCTATTACTTTGCAATTTGCATGAGTTTGGTTGGCATCAATGAGCAACTGGAAACTTAGAACAAAGACACATCATCACAGCACTTCACAGGTCAGTCAACTTCTGTCCACAGCAGGGCTTCCCAAACTAGGGTCCATGGACCCCTTGCTTCAGAGTATCAGATTTAGGCATAAAAAAAAGGTTGGTAATCCCTGGAGGTATTAGTATTGCTTTTTATAGAGTGAAAAGAGTGAGATAGAGTGAAAAGGCCTGCACGTTGTTCATACAGGTTGAATCATTACACAGTGCATTGGGGTAGAACAAGTGAAAATAATAATAATAATGCAGATAAAATTGTAAAAGATGCAGAGAGAGTGCAGTGTAGATTTGCAAGGTAATTGTGACATTAGGAGTCCATCCTATACATGAGGTTTGTGCAAGAGTCTGATAACAATGGTATAGAAGGTATCCTTGAGGCTTATGGTAGATGCTTTCAGGCTGCAGTATCTTCTTCCTGATGGGAGAAGGGAGAATGCCCAGGGTAGCTTTGTTCGTTTGTTACCTGCCATGCCTTGTGATGTAGGTGATCATGGTCTTCCTAAATTTGCTCTTGGCAAATTTTCTACAGAAGTGGTTTGCCATTGCCTTCTTCTGGACGGTGTCTTTACAAGGCAGGTAACCCCAGCCATTATTGATACTCTTTAGAGAATGTCTGCATGCCGTCAGTGGTCACATAACCAGGACTTGTGATACACACTAGCTGCTCATACGACCTTCCACCACCTGCTCCCATGCCTACACATGATCCTAATTGGGGGACTAAGCAGGTGCTACACCTTGCCCAGTGGTGACCTGCAGGATAGCGGGGGGAAAGGGCACCTAACACCTCCTTTGCTAGAGATGTATCTTCACCACGCCGCCTGCCAGGGTGGGTAGGGACTTTACTTATACTAGCTGCTTTACTGAGTCGTACCTTAACTGCGCATCTTGGAGCGTGGAAGGAAACCAGAGCACCTGAAGGAACCCATGCAGTCAATTATCACCAGCAATGTAAAATGATTTCCACTGACCGCTATGCTACCGTACATCCTCACTTATTCACTCTCAGGATCTGTGCATCATCATGTAAGGCATTGTTCTTCCATCCTGATTGTTGTCTTACAGGAGGCCATGGAACCTGACATAGCGGAATGGGAATGGGAAGTATCATGGAAATGGCCAGCCACTGGGAGGTCCTGCTTTCTCTGGTGGTTGGAGAGTAGGTGCTCAGTGAAGTGGTCTCCCAATCTACTTTGAGTCTCACCGGGAAAGAGGAGGCCACACCAGGAGCACTGGAAACAGTAGTTGACCCCAACAGTCTCACGTGTGAAGGACTGTTTGGGACCCTGAATGGAAGTGAGGGAAGAAGTGTTGGGGCAAGTGTGGCCCATATTCAACTTGCAAAGATCAGTACCAGGAGGGAGATCAGTGGGAAGGGGCGAGTGGACAAAGGAGTCGTGTAGGAAGTGATCCCAGTGGAAAGTGGGGGGAGGGAAAGATGTGCTTGGTGATGGGATCCCCTTGGGGATGGCAGAAGTTATGAAGAACTTTGTATCTCAAGTCTGTTAAAAAACATTGCACTAAATAACATAGGACAGCCGGGGTGGAGGAGACATGTTCACTGTATCATGTAACAAATATAAAAAGCCCATGAGATTATCAGCCTGCTCTGCCTGAATAGACTTTGTACTATTTGTTTTAGGTGTTAAGTCTCCTGGACCCAAAGCTAAATCAGAGGAAATTTCATAATACGTTGTTAGGATTGCTTCCAAAGTCTTGTTGCAATGGTAAGAGAGGTATAACCTTCAGGGTGTTAGCCATTAGGATTGGGTTATACTTCTGCTTTAATAGTCTCCCAAATTGTGTAATACTTCTGTGAAACTACTGGGTGCCAGAACATTTTAATCTTGTAGATTGATTTATTGTATCTTACAAATTCACTTGAGGTTAAAAGGACTTTATCTAAATTTATTTGCACAGCTTTATCTATAATTCCTTCAGATCTGCTCACAGTATCATTATTGTTAAATGAACAAGTTAATGACCTTTCTAACTATAAGAAACACCCATTCCCGGAGAGAATGGTTATTTCCCAGACACTTGCGACCTCGTTTGTCCTGCGCTCCAAATATACTTAGCCAACTGTGGAAGTCTGAAATGTAGGGGGAGCAGTTGATGGCTCTGGGCCTGTACTTGCTGGGGTTTAGAAGAATGAGGGGCCATCTCATTGAAACTTATTGAATATTGAAAGGCTTAGATAGAGGGGATGTTTCCTATAGTGGGGGAGTCTAGGACTAGAGGGCACGCTCTTATAGGTGAAGAGGAATTTCTTTAGCCAGAGGATGAGTAATCTATGGAATTCATTCCCACAGGCAGCTGTGGAGGGCAAGTCATTGGGTACATTTAAAGTGCAAGTTGATATATTTTTGATTAGTAAGGGCACTGTGAGGGAAAATAAATCTGCCATGATCAAATGGTGGGGCAAACTAAATGGAAGAATAGCTTAATTCTGCTCCTGTGTTGTATGGTCTTTTATCGAGTGCTCAACTAACAGAATTTTGAAATATTAATTGTTCTCCTAATTAGTGTAAACTAGGACCCCACTTTGTGTCTCAATCCATTGAAGTAGTTCACCCTCTTGTCAATATGCATGGCCATACCTACAGACAGCAATCGTAGTAGATCATTTGAGTCAAACAACCAGTTGCTCGAACCAATTCTTAAATGATCACATTTTTCTTGATGGTGAGATATTCTTCAAATTTTACCAACGTGTTATCAGTTTTGTTTTTGACTTCTCTATCTGTCAGACTACATGGGGCAGGAATATCATTTGCTTTCTATTTCATGCACGTGGTGGGTAGGTGTTGCGGTGACACTATTGTAGCATGGGCGTCAGAGTTCAATTCAGTGTTGCCTTTAGGAAACTGTGCAGTCATCTCGTTTTCCTCCAGGTGCTCCAGTTTCCTTCCACAATCCAAAGAGGTACCAGATAGTAGGTTAATTAGTTGTTGTTAATTGCCCTGTGACTAGGCTTGGGTTAAATAGGTGAGTTGCTGGGCAGTGCGGTTTGTTGGGCTGCTAGGGCCTGTTCTGTGCTGTATCTCTAAATAAGCAAAACATAAAATAAAGTAATCCATCATGCAATTTTGCCAATATTGGCTTGTTCTGACGTGATACAATATGTAGTCTTGATCTGCTCTCCCACAGACAGTCCTTGGGCTTGGAGAAATTAAATTTCACTGATGGAGCCATAGCAACATTACACTGTCTCATATTTTGTTCAGTTTGACTCTTAAATCACTTTTCAGGTTTTTGCTTGCAGGGTTTTCAGACTTCTGCCTAAAAGTTTACACTCTCTCATTTCTTTACTCTTGTTTACTGAAATCCCATTGCAGTGCAGGCTCGGAGTTTCCTTTTTTTTTCCTGTAGATGTTGGTCCTTATTAATCAAAGTATAGTTTGCAAGCAACTACTCGTGAACACAGCTTCGTTTCCAGAACGTCTGCAAAAAGGTTCTGAAGCTGGCCAACATCAGTATGAATGGCTGGGAAGACATAGCAGACGAGCGGGCTGCCCGGAGTCCGGCAGTTCGAAAAGGCGAGCGAAGAGCAGAAAGTACCCACATCAATGAGCTTGTTTGCCAAGAGAGCTCAACAGAAGGAGAGAACCTCTCCAAACAGATGCCCATCTTCCTTCACCTGCATCTCATTCAGCAGTTTCATTTTTGTGCTGTAGATCACAGCATCTGCAGTCTTCCACCTGTCATGAACTTGTAATATCCCAAGTGATTTAAAACCATGAGGCACTTTATTAAAGTGTAGTCACTTCAAAAAGATAGCTTAGCTGGTGGCCTTCTCATCTCTAAGCTCAAAACACGGTATGGGCATGTCACTCTGAAGACCTGAGCCCATTATCCGGTTGACCATCCAATGTAGCATTGGAAACGTAGCATTCTCACAGAGCTACAGAGTCATAGATAAGGTACATCCCTGCGTCACTACCCACAGCTCTAATCTGCTAATTAGATTTGCTGACGACACTACATTGACTAGCCTTATCTTAAACAATATTGAGGTGGCCTACAGGGATAACCCCTATTGACATCAATGGATCTGGGGCTGAGAGGGTAAACAGTTTTAGATTCCTTGGCATCCACATCACCGAGGATCTCACAACAGCACCTCTTTCACCTCAGACAACTGTGGAAGTTTGGTATGGGCCCCCATATCCTAAGAATATTCTACAAGGGCCCAATTGAGAGCATCCTGACTGGCTGCATCACTGCCTGGTGTGGGGACTGTACCTCCCTGAATTGCAGGACTCTGCAGAGAGTGGTGCAGACAGTCCAGCGCATCTGTAGTTGTGAACTTCCCGTGATTCAGGACATCTACAAGGACAGGTGTGTAAAAAGGGCCCGACGGATCATTGGGGACCCGAGTCACCCCAACCACTATCTATTCCAGCTGCTACCATCCAGGAAACAGTATCACAGCATAAAAGCCAAAATCTACAGGCTCCGGGACAGCTTCTTCCACCAGGCCATCAGACTGATTTGAGTGTGTTCTATGGTACATTGACTGTTCTATTTATTATAAATTACTATGATTGCACATTGCGCATTTAGACAGATGTAATGTAAAGATTTTTACTTCTCATGTATGTGAAGGATGTAAGAAATAGTCAATTCAATTCATTGCAGCGCAAAAGCAGCCTTGTTGGGTCAAATGCCCTCCCCCTATGTAATGTGTGAAAACATGAAAATATAGGAGAACTCTGCATGTTCGTGTTTTGCAGCCTCCCAGTTTTTTGTTCCTACACCTACTGATCAAAGCCACAAAGTTTATTTTCTGAGTGGGGATCAAGGATATCTGCAGTTAACAGAGGGGTAACTATCTGAGCAGGGTAGCTATCTTCTTGTTATACTGTAAGTACCTACATTCAGTACCAGCAACCAGTGTTGATCACCACTAACTGGAAAACCTAAGACATTGAAAAAGCTAATAAATTGCAAATTAAACTTGTTATCAAAGTACGTATAAGTCTTCATATACTACCCTGAGATTAATTTCTTATAGGCATTCATAGTAGAACAAAGAAATTCGATAGAATCGATGAAAAACTGCACACAAACATTGACTGACAAACAATCAAATGCACAAATGCAATAAATAAATAATATATAAATAATAATAAATACATAAATAATTTTAAAAATAATGTTGAGAACATGAGTTGTAAGAATCTTTGAATCGGTTCAGTTTTGAGGTGAGTGAAGTTATCCATGCTGATCTAGGATCCTGATGGCTGAAGAGTAATAACTTTTCCTAAACCTTGTGGTGTGGGATTTAAGGCTTCTGTGCTTCCTGCCCTATGACAGCAGCGAGAAGAGAGCCTGACCTATTTGCTTTAAGGTTGTTATTCTTCCCTGGATATCAGCAGCAAATAATAAGATCTGGAACTCTTTGTAACCATTTCTCCTTTTTGCTATAAATGCACCTCAGAGTTTGGTCGTGCATATTGCTCTTGAGATACAATAACTCTTGATGTTGAAAGGTTAGGACTTCTTAGGGGAGCCAGTTCTGACATATTTCAATGTCACCAGCAGTGGTTGTATTTATATCATTGAAGACTGTAATACCCTGGTGTGCTACATCTCACTCAATGCCTGGGATAATATTAACTGGTGTCAAAATGGCAACAAAACAAAAAATGAATGTCAGAAAAGAGAAAGATAGTCTATAGCTCTGCTCTGAAAATGATGCTATAAAATGTTAATTATCTCAATTTCTTGAAAGATTTAAATCACTATAATATTTTAAAAGGGTTGTTTTTGCATTATTCTGTTTGTAACACAGACTGTGACCAGGATCCACAAATGAAAGAAGACGCAGAGATATGAGACTGGATCTGCTTGCACCTGCATTGAAATCTGAAGTTCAACGTAAATTTATTACCAACGTACCAACACCATGCACTACTTTGAGAATCACTTCCTTGCAGGCACTTACAGTAGAACAAAGAAACACAACTGAATCACTGAAAGACTACACACAAAGAAAGACCGCAACCACCAGCCTGAAAGCACCCACATACCACCAGGCTCAAGCACAGTATTTGCCCCATTGAATATTTCCACAGTACAAGAAGATGCAATCTTGATTTCAAAGTCTACATCATTATAATTTTGCACCTTATTGTTTATGTGTGTTGCATTTCCTCTGTACCTGTTGCACTTTAAACTGTGTTGCTATTGTTTTACCTTGTTCTACCCCATGTAATGAATTTATTTGTATGAATAGTGTGCAAAACAAGTTTTTCTTGGTACATGTGAAATTAATAATTCAATTCCATTTCCAATTCCCCTTCTGATTAAAATGTTGTCATGCACTTGAAATGGCATCATTTAACCAACCTTCATCACAATTCCAGAATTACATTCTATCCTACCTACAGGACTGAAACACCAGGTATGGAAGCACTCATTGACATGAATTCCAGAGACAATACAGGTTGATGGGACCTGGCAGAATGATAATTCAGCCATTTAACCATTCACAACTATACCATCAAACGACACAACGTTTCTCCAGACCAAGGTGCGCAACACAATACATATAACTCACACGCACAACACATAAAGTAACATTACCACAAACAGCTTACAAATAATAAGGAGCATATATGATGCAAGTTAAAAAGTAAATAGTAGAACACTACTGGCACTTCATGATGAGACTTGGGTGGTGCCAGGGAGTTCAGTAGTTTCATGATCTGGGAGATGAAGTTGTTTCCCATCCTAAAAGTCCTTGTCCTACTACAGTACCTCCTTCCTGATGGTAAAGGTTATTGTTGGATGGATGGGAGGGGTCACACTGACAATGCTAAGGGCACTGCGATTGGTTGAAGATGGACCAAGGAGATTGCTTTTGTGCTGTAGTGCTTAGTGACTCCAGGTCTTGTGGTATCAGATCAGGGGCAAAGAAATCTCCCAGTGACTTCCATCATCTGTGCTCGGTCAGCTGACAAATTGTTATTCCTCTACATTGCAGACAAAACTGGAAAAAGTTACAAGTTTGTGTATGTATTCCAAAGGGAGCTTCCAATATTCATCACCAAGCGTAACGCATTAGCAGTGCCATTGTTGATCTGTCCAAGAGACTATGTGGTCAGTCTAGCCCTGAGGCAGTTGTCAAAGAACATTGTTAACCCCATTCTTAACAAACATTTTGTCAGAGATTAATCTGTTCATGATGTGTTTGATAGCAATGAATAATTTATTGTCTTTTTGAAGATTGAGTTCCAACTATCACTCAGTCTGTAAGAAATTTCTACGTTCGCCCTGAGGGTGCTCTGGTATCCTCCCACACTCTAAAGACACATGGCTTAGTAGGTTAATTGGTCACACAGGTGTAATTGGCTGACACAGCTTGCTAAGGCAGAAAGGGCATGTTACTATGTTGTATCTCAAAAATAGTAAAACAATAAACTCATTTTATTACACCGTGTTTCATTCCCATTGTACAGCCTCATTTCAAAGTATACCAGCAGCACAAAATGGAGCTAGCATGATGTTCTGGGGGTTGAGTGACTGTGTTACTGTTTGTGGTGGAAACCCCTCTGGCGTGGCAGATCACTCATTCTGTTTTTCCCATCCACATAACAGAGCAATCGGTGTTTATTGCATAATATTACCTGTGCCTTCATGATGGCTCTATCGCTGTTCTCTCAGGATGTTGGGAGCTTATATCCACTCCAGGGACTAGCAGATCTAGATTGGCACCATCACTGTCAAAGACAGTTGAGATCAATTGAGGCACTGGTGTTTATATTAGCATTCCACTGATTTTTTTCTGAAATATTCAAAGTTCTTAAATTGGTGGACAGCATAGATAGTGATGCTTTCTTGTGTTTTTCTCTTGAGTTTATAAAGTTTCCCCAGGCATAGATTTCTGGAACCAAATAACACGTCTCAAAAACCAGCCTCTGCCATTTAGGATAGAGGTGTGAATGATTGGCTTCACTACTCAAGAGGGCTGTGGACACTTAGCTGCTGAGCATGTTCAAATCAAAGATTGATTTGTGCTCCCTATCTACCTCACCGTAGTATTTGCTTATCTGCACTGCACTTTCTCTGTAACTGTGACTTATTCTGCATGTCCTGAACACGTCTTGAAGAAGGGTCTCAGCCTGACATATTGACGGTTTATCCCTCTCCATAGATGTTGCCTGAGCTGCTGAGTTCCTCCACACACACAGAATGTCGTTGCTTTAAATTTCCAGCATCCGCAGACTTTCTCATGGTTAACATATTCTGCATTCCGTTCTTTCTTTATTACTTCAATGTATGGCGTGATCTGCCTGGATGGCACACATCTGACAATCACACACTGTAACCAATATTGATAAATATAAAGGGAGCCAAGAAAAGTGGCAGAGTAGCAAAGTGGTTGGTGTAATGTGAAGGTTCAATTCCTGCCCCTTCTGTAAGGAGTTTGTACCTTCGTCCTGTGACTGGACGGGTTTCCTCCCACGTTCCAAAGAGCATGAGTTAAGGGTTAGGTTTAGTAAGTTGTGGCCATGCTATGCTGGTGCCAAGGGCAAGGCAGCGCTTGCGGGCTGCCCACAGCACATCCTTGAACTGTGTTGGTTGATGACGTAAATCACTCATTCACTCTATGTTTGGTGTTTCGACGTGTATGTGACAAATAAAGTGAATTTTTGAAATAAGTGGCCCAAGTGTGGAGTGAGCGGCAAGTAGAAGTGGCTGTTGCAGGTCAATTGCAGCATTTAAGAGAAGTTTTGATAGGTAAGTGGATGGGAAAGGCCTGGAGGGCCGTGGCCCAGGTGTGGATAGATGGAACTAGGCAGAAAGAACAGGTCAGCTCAGACTAAATCAGCCGAAGGTCCTGTTTTTGTGCTGTGGTGCTTAGTGACTATGACTCTAAAAATGGAGTACAAGAAGGTGGAGCTGAGGTTAATGACTGACTAACTTCTTATTGACTGTCAGAGCAGGAACAAGGGACCAAGTTAACCTGTCTCTGTTTCTATACCTTATGGCCTTAAGTACAAAGAAGGGTGTAAAAGTAAAACTCACGGAGTATCATATGTCTTAAACTATGATGCCATCTGATGATCCTACCACTGTACCACCAAATATCAGAATCAGCATGCACTGGGAGAGTTGAGTGATCCCAAAATCAGATAACATTTGTAGCTCTGCCATAGGCCGGCCCAGTGGCATAGTGGTTAGCACAATGTTTTACAGTACAGGAATCACGGGTTCAATTCCCACCGTCGCCTGCAAGGAGTTTGTACTTTCTCCCCGTGACCGTGTGGGTTTCCTTCATGTGTTCTCAGCCCAAAGTTGTACTGGTTGGTAGGTTAATTGTTCGTTGTAAATTCATTAAATTGGGGAATCGTGCAGTGCAGCTCGAAGGGCCTCCTTCATGCTGCGTATCAATAAATAAAAACAAATAAACAATATTCAGTCCAGCGCAACGGCAAACCTAAATACCCCAAAAAGTGGAGGTGACTCCATGAACAAACACTTCGATCGTGACACACAATGACAGACTGTAGAATCTGAATATGAAAGACGAAGCTGAAGCAGTGAGTGCCATCTGGACTCAGAACAGCTGAGCAGGTGGTTGGTCTCGGCATCTTCCTGAACAACGTTGTCCCATTCCCAATCATATGAACAACAGATCATAAATCAGCTCATGATCCATAAGCGAATATGTAAAATAACACAGGCTCAAAAAATATGCACAGTGTTTCATGCTTTGCTTAAAGCCTGAGAGGGAACAGATTCAGATTTATTTATCACACGTACATTGAAACAAACAGTGAAGTGCATTGTTGACCTTAACGACCAACACATCCAAGAGTATGCTGGCAGTAGCCCACAACTGTCACAGTACCCTCAGGCACCGACATATCATGTCCCCGGTTTTCTGCAGAACAACGCAAGCAGCAGCAGCAACGACAAAACGAAACAAGCTCTTTTCCCACGTACCCACCCTCTCACAAGCATCCAATCACACCCACCTACGGGCCTCTAGTCCTTGGCCCCGGACTCTCAGCCACACAGACACTGGGTCTCCAACCTCCATTCCTAAGAGTCATCAAGATCGGTTTTAGATTTCGAGCTTTCTACTTCCGGCTTGCCAAGCTCTGGACTTCGATCTCTTGCTTTGCCCAAATTACTTTGCTGACCTTCGGTCCTCACCCCCAGGACTTGTCGATCATGGGTTTGATCTTCAGTCTTGGCCCTGGGACTCATCAATCACAGGCTTGATCTTTGGGTTCACACGGACCACCGACTGAGTGATGTGGAGCTCATCTGTCCTCATGACTCCCACCCATTTAGACCTCCAGTCTGGAGCTCTACAACCTTTGTCTACATTTGACTGCTGGGATTCACAGATGAATGCTAATTAATTCTTAGTTTGCATTTCATACACACAATTTCCAAAAGGACTTATTCTCTATAAATCAGGAATTAAAATCTTGGGAATTTTTCCTCTCCCAGTCTGACTGCAGCATTATAGCTCTTTGTAACAGCTAAGATGGTTTGTGGACTGAAGTCTGCTTAACTTGACAAAGGCTGGTCTTTTGACACATGCATGTTTTTGTGATAAGTAGGAGTAGGTCATCTGGCCCATTGAGCTTGCTCCACCATCCTGTATGATAATGGTTGATCTGGCCATGGACTCAGCTACTCCTACCTACTTTCCCCCCATAACTCTTCATTCCCCTGCAATGCAAAATTTTATATAACTGTGTATTAAATTGTATTTAATGTGGTAATCTCCACAGCCTGGCAGGGAATTCCAGATTCACCACTCTCTGGGAAAAGCAGCTTTCCCCTCATTCCCATCCTTAATCTATTCCCTGGAATCTTGAAGCTACTGTCCTGTAATTCTAGTCTGAACTAGCATGGAAACAACATTCTGGCATCTATCTTATCTATTCCCTTTCATAGTTTTATATGTTTCTATAAGAACCCCTCTCATTCTTCTGAATTCCAAAAAGTATAATCCCAGGTGACTCAGTTTCTCCTCAAAGACTAACCTCCTCATCTCCTGACTGAATCAGCTGAAAGCATCACACCAGCAATTCCAGCATTTGCCACTTTACAATTATAGTAGTGGAAAACAGTTTCAGACAGAATATATCACTTTAGATTTCTTTTCAAGTGCTTTAGTCTCCTAACTCTGAAATGCATCAGTAGTTTTTGAAAATCATTTATCGATGGTTTTAAAACACAATATTTTGAAGCTAACCTCGGGATAACTGACCATTCCAGACAACGGTTCTGAATCACAGTACATTAAAAAAATTGTAGGTAAATTTTTTTTATCTCTGCCCAGCTGCCAGCTTCAAAAGGTTAAACTACAAATTATCCTTCACGCTGTAAAGGTTAGAAGTATTAAATCAGGGTTCTAAAAATAATTTGAAGTCTAAATTTCAGGCAGACATCAGGCTACACTTCTGATCAATAAAATGTCAGAATACTCATTACACCAGTGCTGCTAAAAAGAGAAAAATTGCAAGATTCAAAAAACATGAAAGGTTCTATTATCCCTCTGCAATAAATGGTGACCTTTGGGCTACAAGTTTATTTATTGTCTATCCCTGTTTTTATATATTCTGTAGTTTTACTTCTGTGGACAGCCCATCATGTTATATCTCTGTCAATTTAGGTTGAATTGACTGGTGATGACTCTCTTTATATTTGACACTGTTCCCAAGCTTATATCATCACAATGCTGCAAGATAATGCTGAGTGGATTTTATCGGCTCGAATTCAGGTCATTGACCCGAATGCTGGACAACTGCCAGGCATGCAACTAAAGCTGAGTTAGACTATCTCCCTAAAGGGTAATTACAGCAGGTTTCCTGCATCTGGAGGTTCATTTGCATTATGTTATGTGCCTATTTGAAAAATTCCTAATGACAGCTAACATACCTGTTGAAAACTAATGTTGAGTAAATATAATCGATTATATTAGTAGTAATAAAAATATATCTTGTTTGTTTTCATTTAAGTTTGAAATCTTAATAATAGTACTAAATGTCTGGATCATAAAATCTTTTGGAGAAAATAATCCAAATTAAGTAACATCGAGATACAAATGGATAAATCTGATTAAGCATATGGCAATGCATTCTTCTATCAAGGGGAAAATGAGAGAGTTGTGAGTAGTGAGAAAAGTTACTTGGGAATTTTTTTTTCACGCAATCTAATAGTAAAGTTTTGGATTATATTATCAAGGAAGCCTGAAGTAGAATTTGGAATAAATATCTCTGAGAGACAATCAGATTCATTTTTTGATGCAAGAGGCAACTGAGAGATGAAAGTGAATGACTTTTATACCTGACAAGCCTGTGGTGAGCTTGACGAGTTGATTTATCTAACAATAGATATTTCTTCTAATGCAAGTACACCATCAGGTTCACTAATTTATGGAGATTCCTGGTTTTATTCATGTTGATTGGGATTTAGGGAATCTACAAATATTGATTTATTTATGAAAAGAATAAATCAATGCATTTTTATATTTATGCTTATTTTATATAGTATTTTCATGTTGTTTTTAAGATGGCTGCATTTTTCATTGCTTTGCTTCAGCTTTGAACTTATTGATAACCTGAATAATTGTACTAAAATTCACAAACCATCCATACATTCCCGAATCATAAGTCATGAATGAATAGCAAAGTTGGGAACCTGCTCAGGGCTGCTTTCAGATCGAGTGACGTTACAGCATATAGCGAAGCCAGGTCAAACCTCAAAGGAGGCATGAAAACTGCCAAGTACTAATAAGGACTGATAGAGACACACCTCAGTAATGTTACCAACTCCTGATGAATGTGGGAAGGCATCAGGCCCACCACTGACCATAAAGTTAAGATCTCCTGTCCTGCAAACAACGACACCACACTAGCTGAGGAGTTAAAGAACTTGTTTGCTCGGCTTACCTGGGTCAACAATGAACTAGTGATGAAGGCCTTGACACCAGAGGAGGCCACAGCGCATGCCCGAGGTGAGACGCGCTTCCCGCTGTATCGACACATGCATGGCAGCTGAAGCAGATGACGAACCCGGTGTTCGCGGGTGGCTCCTCAGGGAATACACTTTGAAGTTGGCAGAAGTTTTTGTTGACTACAGTTCTGCCATACTCCCCAACAAGTTGACCATTGAACTACATGAACTGGGACTCAATACATCAATTTGCAACTGAATTCTGGACTTCCTTACCTGTTGCACCCCCAGACATTCAGACTAGCAGGTAGACGTCAACCTCTCTGACCCTGAACACCAGTCAACTGTACTGAGACCTCTCCCTTACAATCTTTTCACCTATGACTGTGCCCCTGACTGTGCTGCCAACTTCATCATCAAATTTGCAGACAATACCACAGTGATTGGATTAATTACAAATAACAATGAAACAGCATAGAGAAGGGAGACTCAGAAACTGTTTGAAAGGTGCAATAACCATAACCTTTCATTCAACATCAAAAGAAACCACAGAAATGATTATTGATTTCTGGAAATCAAGAAGTTATGAACAAGTGAACATCAAAGTGGAGCTCTCTTGGAACTCCAAAAACACCTTAACTGTAGGGAAGGCTCAGCAGCATCTTTACTCTCTTAGGAGTTGAAAGGGAGCAAAGCCAAAAGCTGCTGGTAAACATTTACCTATGTGCCATTGAGAGAACGCTGACCCACTGCATGATGGTCTGGTACACTAGCTACAACAAGATCGACCAGAAAGCACCTTGACGAGTGCTCAGGTCTCAACAGAACGTCACAGGGACACATCTACCAGATGGGGAAACTATCCACAACTTACGCTGTCTTTGGCAGGCTCGCAACATCATGATGGACTCAACCCAGCCCACTAGTCACTTGTTCAATCTCCTCCCATTCCGGTAGGAGATACAGAAACATTTGTGCAAAGACATCCAGCTTTTTCTTCAGGACTGTCAGGCACCCTCACAATGGACAATCTCTAAGTGTATTACATGGGCATGTGGAATAATTGATTGGGGCTGACAGTACTTCTTTTAATTTCAGAATTGTTTGTTTTTAATTTAGTTGTAACTTAGATGCCATTCGAAATAACTCAGACATTATTTTAGGTTGAGACATTGTGTTTTAGTAATGGAATTGTCAGTATGCTGTTTTGAACTGAATGAAGGAGCACTGCAATTTCCCTGTTCTGAGCAATGACAATGAAGCTCTAACTAACTTATGTTCAAATGTCTCCATTTCCTCATTGCTCCCATTCTCTGTAGCCTTCTCCAGCTTTGCAAACCTCTATTATTGGTTGGTCTCTTGGGCATTCCCCATTTCCTATGATTCAGCAGTGCCAGCCCTGAATTCTACAGTCAGTCTTAAACACTGGAATTTCCTTCCTGAACGTTTTTGAACTCATTCTTTTTTTAAATAAAGAATCCCCTTTAAAGTCTTCAAGGTACAACATTTTGATCACTTTTTCTAATGTCGACTTTTTAGCTTGCTGGTGTTTTTCGTTCCTCATTGGTAGAAATCTTTTTATACACTAAATGAGCCAGTTAAGTACAATCCTGGGCTAGATTGAGAAGAAAGTCATGTATCCTAAGTGTTGTTTATCTAAAATGACTGTTACCTGTTGGGATGTTTGCCTTCTATCCGAGTGCACATATTTAAAAAATGCCCCCTGGCTAAAATGATGTTACACAGAACAAAGAACACTAAAGCACAGTACAGACCCTTCAGTCCACAATAGTGTGCTGACCCTTTATCCTTCCCTAAGATCAATCTAACCCTTTAATCCCTCATAGCCTGCCATTTTTCTTTCATCCTTGTGTCTATTTAACAGTCTCTTAAATTGCCCTAATATATTTGCCTCTATCATTACCCCTGGCAACATGTTGCATGTTGATGCACCATCAGTAACTCACTCTGAGACGTAAAGGCGAGATATCGGCTTTTATTGACTGGAAGAAGGAACAAGCAGTGGTTGACCACCATACTACATCCTGGAGACAGTGAGGCCGGGCTCAGGCCTCAATCGCCTTTATACAGGGGTCTGTGGGAGGAGCCACAGGAGCAGTCAGCGGGGGGCGTGTCCAGACAGGTATATGTAGTTCACCACACATGTACTCACCTCTCTTGTAAAAACAAGGTATCTCTACCTATACTTCCCTCCATTCATCTTAAAATTATGTCCCTTCATATCAGACATTTCTTCCTGTCCATCTTATACATCTTGTACACCTCTATCAAGTCACCTTTCATCTTGTTCCTCTCCAAAGAGAAAAGCACATCTCAGCATGAAACAGCTTTATGGAGAAGATGGCAGAGAAAATAAGAAATTAGTTGAAGCTGGGGTGAGAGTTAAGGAAATAAAAAAGCTGAATTGGCAGGCAATAATTAACCCAGGGTATTTCATTGATTATATTTATATACTGTGTGTATGTTAATTAAATCGCTTGAACTGAACTGGGGTCAGTAACTCATCGAAGCTAATTATGCCATCACCACTTCTGTTTAAATAAATATTCATTAATCACTGAAAGAGGCAGAAAAGATACTAATGTATGCCAAAGCTAATCATAATTCTGAGTGACTATTTTATGGGAATACTGATATTAACTTGTCCACTGAACCATTACTTTAATCTACTTCTAATTAGATCTGATTAATACTCAAAAATTACAAGTACTTAGTTGCTGAGTTTTCTTAACTCAAGTATTATTCTTAGCCACCATCAGCAGTATAAAGAATAAATGAATAATTTTCTAAAGAATGTATATACTTTTAATGTTAAGTAACCATATTTAATGCAAAGCAATATTCAATTCTTCATTCATTCTCTCTAAAAGATAATTAAAGAATAGTTCAATGTCTGTTGATTCTTCTGCATAATATTAATCTTTGAAAATTGCTGGAAAAGTTAACAATTACAACTAAGCATGATAGATTTTATAAAGCGAAGCACAAAATGCAAAAAATAAGGAGGGATCAGTGGAAGTTATTGTATAAGCTATGGTTAAAACAATAGGGGAAGTTTTCCTGGGATTCCTCTAATTTTGAGAAAATCTTTAAATAGAGGACAAAAAAAAACAAGTAAGGAAAGACTAGCTGATAAATCAATCTGACCCATTATCTGTTGTCTAGGGCAACAAGATTAGACAATTGTTCTTTGACTGTATGTTTTTTTTCCAAAGCTTCTTCAACTTGGTCACCATAATTTTTTCCTTAACTAAAATCATCTGAATTAACTTTAACCTGAGATTAGCTATGGTGAAATTTTGTGGTGAATTTCCAATAGAAAATTCACATCTATGATTCTCTTCATGTCAGTCAGGTTGTAAGAATGTTCTACAATCAGATTTTGAGAAACTATTACTGAAATAATATCTGAATATTAGAACAATTTTGAAGCATTGTTTTGAAAATTAAGATAAATGGAATTTTTTTCACTCTAGCGTGTGTTTTGTTTAGTGAGTTACAAAAAATAATTGATAAACGCAGTTAGATTGCAGGTACATTTTTCAGACATTTGTAAAGAATGATTAACTTGGGGAACAATGAACTCAACTGAATCTAACATATTTAAAGGAATTTCCTGCGTCTTTCATTCCACTGAGCCATGTAATTGGGGCCAGAGAACAATTACCCAACATAAATGATTTGTGAACTTCAGCAATTAAAAACTACACATTACTGCATATCATTTGACTTGCCATAAAATAATACAACCTTATCTATACTATCCTCTATCTTTCAATAAGATCACCTCTCATCCTTCTAAACTCCACTGTGAACACACTCAACCGTCAATCTCTCCTCAAAACATTCAAACGCAATTGCTATTGCTTAGTAAAACCTTCTTTCAACCATCTCTAATGATAATATAATTTTCCTTTAAGTGGCATAAAAATATATACGGTCAACCAGTTGTAATTTCATTAGTATCTTTTAGAGTTGAATTAAGACATTCCTCCTTTTATTCATGATTGTTTAAAGTGATTTCCATTGCATAAGTGTAAAGGAGAACAAAATAATTATTATTCTGGATTGAATCCAGCACAAAAAAACACGATGAGATAAAGATCATAATATTAATAAAACCACAACAAATATAAATGCCTAAGGTAGCTTATATACATAGATTGATTGTGTGTCCATAAAGTGATGCTAGGCACAGGAGTGTCTGAACATAAGGTGATTGACGGGAAATGATAAAGTAGTTGTGATTGGGGGTTGAGGACAAGTGAGTTAGTGGGTGGAGTTGTAGATCTCCAATCTCCTTACAACAAAAGCCAGCATTTCATTAATCTTCTCAATTATCTGCTATATCTTTATGTTAGCTTTTTTACATTCATGTCTTTACATATAAATAATAATCTGCTTTATTATTTTTTATTGTCTCCGTCTATTTTTGCATTATTCTCAATTTTGACTTTGGTATATTTGTTTCATTCATCCAAATTATCGATGCGTATTGTAAATATATATGGTCCCAACACTGAACTCTGTTGTGCCCCAGTGATACAGGTTGCCAATATGAGAATATTAATTCTTATACCTTTTCATTGTTTTGCTCCAACTGGGTCAAATTTCTATTATATCCACAACATGAGTAAATTTCTGTGTAGCACCTTGTCACACACCTTATAAAAGCTCAATTTTTTTACATCTACCAATTCCCCCCATCCAGTCAGGAAGGTACTTGCTGAAAGGATTTCAATAGATTTGTCACATATCATTTCCACTACATGAACCACAAGGGCTACACATAATTAGGTTATGATTTTCCAAACATGCTTCTATTACCTTTGGAATGATAAATGCTACTATTTTTCTAGTAGAAACAATGAACTAGCTGTGCTAGAAATATTTGGATTTAGCCTCCCATGCTTTTTGAATACAGAAATCATACTGACAATTTACCAATAGTTTGCAATCTCACCAGAATCAAATAAGTTTTTGGAAGATTAAAATCAATGCATGCACTATATTTGTTGAGCAAGCTAGGGCTTTTTCGCTTTAGTGAAAAGGTGGATGAGAGGGGATTTGACAAGATGATAAGAGGGATAGATAGAAAAGACAGCCAGTGTCATTTTTCCAGCACAGAAATAACTAATAAGAGGAGGCATAACTTTAAAGTGTTTAGAGAAAAGTATAGTTGAGGAGTGGGGGGCTGCCAGCAGTGGTGTCAGAGACAAATACTTTAGGGACATTTAGATAGGCAGATAGCTGAATAAAATACGGCTATGTGGGAGGGAATGTTTAAATTGGCCTTGGAGTAGGCTAAATGGTCAGTACAACTTTGTGGGCAGAAGAGCCTGTACTGTGCTGAACTGTTCTATGTTCTATGCTCCATATTTGCAGCTACTTCTTTTAGGGTCTCAGAATCCCAAGTATCAAGTCCAAGGGCCTTCTGTTCTTCATCCCCAGTAGTTTCTCTAAAACTATATTGATGGCATAGTATTTTTATTCCAGCCCACTAGTTAATATGTATTAATGAATGTTTGTAATAACTTCTACCACAAAAGCTAACAGAAATAATTGCCACAACTATTTCCCATTATTATTCTCTGAGAAGCTTTGCTAACTTTGATCTCTCTATTTTGAAATGTATAGTAAAAGAACTTCATATTACCAGTTTTTGTATTTCTCTTTGCTGTGTTTTGAACTTATCTCAGTCACTGGGTGTACACTTCCTCCAAGATGACCTCGATGTAGGGTTTGGAGGCTTGTGTGCCTCAGTGACTTAGAGAGCTATGTTAGGTGGAGTCAGTGTTTTGTGCTTTGGCTCTTGGTAGGGTCACCCATGCCAAACAGGTCAAAGGGTAGAGGCCAGGACAAGACTCTGCTAGTCGTCCAGGTTTGGGGGTTCAGCTCAGGGCGAATGACCCTGACTGGTAAAACAAACCTTTTCCAGAAGCAGGAAAGATGAATCCTTCTATATCTGAGTTTGTCCGGATTCCTGAGTCTCCACCCAGAACTTGCTTGACTGGTAGTAGTGAAAACTGAGGTATTGACACAATGAAGGAAGTTCTGAACACTGACAGATATGGAGGACCTTCATTGCTGCCCTAAAAGCTTTGGTGCTACAGGCAGTAGAGAGTGTACACTTACTCTTCCCATCCTGTGTGTTTTTACCCTCCTTAACTAGCTTGGTTAGTCACATTTGTTACTGGACCCATTAGTTTCTTACCTCCTGGGTTCCTGGGCATATTCTTCCTTGGAGTCATGTACTATTGTCTTAAATGACTTCGCTTAGCTACAAAATTGAGTTGTTCAGTTCACTTTGACAGACACTTAGGTCATCCTTTTGTAATTCCCCTTATCTAAGTTTAACATTATTATTTCAGAAGTGAGTTTCTTACTCTCAGTTTGAATACTAAATTATATCATACTCACATCATAACTTTCCTGATGTTCCTTTGCTCAGATCTGAGGTGGTATGGTAGTGTAGCGGTTAGTGCATTCGATTTCCAGTGCCAGCAATCACCCATCGGGTTCCAATTCCTACCCATCCCTGTAAGGAGTTTGTATATTCTCCCTGTGACCACGAGGATTTCCGCACTGTGCTCTGCATTCCGAAGACCTATGGAGGACTATTAAGTTGTGGGCATCCTATATTGGCACTGGAAGCATGGCGATACTTGTGGGCTGCCGTAAGCAATATCCTTGGAGTGTGTTGGTTGTTGTCCCAAAAGTAAGATGTTTCAATGTATGTTTTGATGTGCCTGTGCCAAATAAAGCTAAAACTGAAGCTAATCGTTTTTTTTTTAATTTTATCAGTCCCACTGAACAATAATAGATATAAAATAACCTGTTGGTTGCTCAAGCTATCCCAAATGCTCCCTGTGTTCATATATTCTTGTGGCTATCATTTGCAATTTGAGTTATTCTATCCACAAGGAGATTAAAGCCACTCATGATTAGTGCATTATTCTTTTTATATGCAAATCCCACAACACCCCCCAACTCAGTATCTCTTAATTTATTCTGTTTCCGGCAGCATAGTTACACTTTGGGGACCAAGGTATTGCTGCTCCCACTGTCTTCTTTGACTTCCATTCTTTTAACTCTACTCAAAGATAGACCCTACAACTGCTGTGCCTGGATTGCCTCCCACAACAGTACTTACTTTATCACTTATTGAGAGAGTCACCACAATGTTAGGAAGGTTCAGTCGCTGGGTATTAATACTGAAAATGGATTCAACAGTGGCTGGATGGGAGATGCCAGAGAGTAGTGGTGGATAACTGTTTGTCAGGTTGGAGGCCGGTGACTAGTGGTGTGCCTCAGGGATCTGTACTGGGTCCAATGTTGTTTGTCATATACGTTAATGATCTGGATGATGGGGTGGTAAATTGGATTAGTAAATATGCAGGTGATACTAAGGTAGGTGGCGTTATGGATGATGAAGTAGCTTTTCAAAGCTTGCAGAGAGAGATTTAGGCCAGTTACGATGGCAGGTGGAGTTTAATGCTGATAAGTTTGAGGTGCTACATTTTGGTAGGGATAATCCAAATAGGACATACATGGTAAATGGTAGGGCATTGAAGAATGCAGTAGAACAGAGTGATCTAGGAATAATGGTGCATAGTTCCCTGAAGGTGGAATCTCATGTGGATAGGGTGGTGAAGAAAGCTTTTGGTATGCTGGCCTTTATTAATCAGAGCATTGAGTATAGGAGTTGGGATGTGATGTTAAAATTGTACAAGACATTGATAAGGCTGAATTTGGAGTATTGTGTACAGTTCTGGTCACCAAATTACAAGAAAGATGTCAACAAAATAGAGAGAGTACAGAGAAGATTTACTAGAATGTTATCTTGGTTTCAGCACCTAAGTTGCAGGGAAAGGTTGAACAAGTTAGGCCTTTATTCTTTGGAGCATAGAAGGTCGAAGGGGGACTTGATAGAGGTATTTAAAATTATGAGGCGGATAGATAGAGTTGATGTGGATAGGCTTTTTCCATTGAGAGTAGGGGAGATTCAAACAAGAGAACATGAGTTGAGAGTTAGGGGGCAAAAGTTTAGGGGTAACACGTGGGGGAATTTCTTTACTCAGAGTGGTAGCTGTGTGGAGCAAGCTTCCAGTAGAAGTTGTAGATGCAGGTTCGGTATTGTCATTTAAAGTAAAATTGGATAGGTATATGGACAGGAAAGGAATGAAGGGTTATGGGCTGAGTGCAGATCAGTGGGACTAGGTGAGAGTAAGCATTCTGCACGAACTAGAAGGGCCGAGATGGCCTATTTCCATGCTTTAATTGTTATATGGTTATATGTTTTGCTTCCCATCTGTATAAACATCCTAAAATCAAAATTCCCTGAATATTGACTCCCCAGTTTTGATCTTTAGGTATATTTAAGGCAGAGGTTGGTAAGTTCTTGATAAATCAGGGTGTCAAACGCTCCGGGGAGAAGGTCAGGAGAATGGGGTTAAGGTGAATAAAAACATGTCGCTGTCTGTAAGGAGTTTGTATGTTCTCCCTGTGACTGCGTGGGTTTCCTCCGGGTGCTCTGGTTTCCTCCCACGGTTCAAAGATGTACTGGTTGGTAGGTTAACTGGCCATGTAAATTGTCCCATGATTATGCTGAGGTTAAATCGAGTGTTGCTGGTTAGTGTGGCTCGGAGGACCCATAGGACCTATTCTGTGCTGTATTACAATAAGCAGAAAAAAAAATCAAACATATAAACAAACAAATAAACCATGACAGAATGACGGAGCAGACTAGATGGGCAAAATGGCCTATTTCTGCTGCTAGGTCTTATGGTCTATAGTCTTGTCCCCTGTTAAAAGGCATTCAGTTCATGTACATTTATTTCTGGTCATGTTATTGGTTCATTAATTTTGTTTTGTATACTGCACCTATTTATATATCGAGCTCCCAGTTTTGTCCTTCTACCACTGTTCATTAATATTAACCACATCTGTAGGGTCTATTGTGACTTTATTTGCTTCTTATCCTTCTTTCTCCTGTCTTGCTCTTTCACTTTCTATTCTTCTGTCTTATATTTCCTTCTGGATTACCCTTCCTCTAACTCCCACTTGGATACCATCCCCCTGAAATCCTAGTTTTAAACCCTCCCCAGCAAACGTCTCCACAAAGATATTAGTTCCAGTTTTATGGCTAATTTATTCCGCCTCAAGCCCATTCTCCTACTTTCTTCCTGTAACCACTGGTGCCTTTACTAATCAAGAACCTATCAATTGCCACTTTAGGTATGTCCAATAAATATGTCCACTGCTGACTGTGGCGATGAATTCCACAAATTCACTATCCTATGGCTAAAGAAATTCCTCTTCAACTCTGTGACGAGAACAGGTTTGGACAAGCACAAGTTCGAAGTAAGATTTTAATCATTTTTTTCTCTCTCTTTGTCTATTAGTACATAGTTAGCGCAGTGAGAATTGTCCCCAAGTTAGTGGTATGTTCTTTATGTACCTCTGTTCTCCCTGATAACTACATCCTCATGAAGTGCACTGAACTGCAGCTCCTTAGAAACCGTGTTATGGAACTGGAGCTGCAGTTTGATGACCTTCAGGACATACAGGAGAAAGAGGAAGTGATAGATTGGAGCTACAGGGAAGTAGTTAAGTTGCAAGAGGCAGGTACCTAGGTGACTATCAGAAAAGGGAAAGGGAATAGGCAGTCAGAGAAGAGTACACTTGTGGTCGTTTCCCCCAGTAATAAGGTAAATGATCTTGTAGCATGATTAGAGATTGACGTGGGTAGCAGTGAGTCATAAGAACATTAAAACATAAGGATTAGGAGCAGGAGTAGGCCTTTTGGCCCATCGAGCCCGCTCCGCCATTCAATAAGATCATGGCTGATCTGGCCATGGACTCATCTCCACCTACCTGCCTTTTTCCCATAACCCTTAATTCCCATACTATGCAAAAATCTATCCAACCTTGTCTTAAATATATTTACTGAGGTAGCCCCCTCTGTTTCATTGGGCAGAGAATTCCACAGATTCACCACTCTCTGGGAAAAGTAGTTAATCTCTTATCTCCATCCTAAATATACTCCTCCAAATCTTGAGGCGATGTCCCCTAGTTCTAGTCTCACCTACCAGTGGAAACAATTTTCCTGCCTTTATCTTATCTATCCCTTTCATTATTTTGTATGTTTATATAAGATCTCTTCTCATTCTTCTGAATTCCATTGAGTTTAGTCCCAGGCAACTCAATCTCTCCTCATAGTCCAACTCCCTCATCTCTGGAATCAACCTAGTGAAACTCCTCTGCACGCCTCCAAAGCCAGTATATCCTACTTCAAGTAAGGAGACCAGATCTGCACACAGTACCACAGGTGCATCTTCACCAATACCCTGCACAGTTGCAGCATAACCTCCCTGCTCTTAAGTTCAACGCCTCTAGCAATGAAGGCCAACATTCCGTTTGCCTTCTTGATAGCCTGCTGCACCTTCAAACCAATCTTTCGTGATTCATGCACAAGCACTCCCAAGTCCCTCTGCACAGCACAATACTGCAATCTTTAACATTTAAATGATAATCTGCTCTTTCATTTTTCGTTCCAAAGTGGATGACCTCACATTTGTATTCCATCTGCCAGACTGTTGCCCACTCTCTTAACCTAGCTATACCTCTCTGCAGGCTCTCCGCATCTGCTGTACAATTTGCTTTCCCACTCAATTCCCCTCTTCCAGATTGTTAATGTATATTGTGAATGGTTGTGGACCTTGCACTGACTCCTACAGCACATCGCTCACCATTGATTGCCAACCAGAGTAACACCCATGTATCTCAACTCTCTGCTTTCTGTTAGTTAACCAATCCTCTATCCATGCTAATACATCATGGCTAAAAGAAAGCTGTCTCTCCCAAACTCAGTGGAAAAACCTGCTTGTTGTTGCCTTATCGTAATCTTGTATATCAAATCTCTCTCCATTCTCCTACTCTCCAGGAAAAAAAGACCTAACCTATTCAACCTTTCTCTATAACTCAGGTTCTCAAGTCCCAGCAACATCCGAATAAATTTTCTCTGTACTCTTTCAATCTTATTTACATCTTTCTGTAGGTAGGTTACTAAAACTTCACACAATACTCCAAATTAGGCCTCACCAATGTCTTATACAATTTCAACATAATATCCCAACTCCTGTATTCAATACATTAATTTCTGAAGGCCAATGTGCTAAAATCTTTCTACAGTATTGTCCAAAAGTCTTAGGCATACGTAAAAAAAACTTTAAAGTGAAGATGCTTTCAAAATAATGAAATGAAAAGTTTCTAAATATTAAAAAAAAACTACAAAGGACAGTAAACAGTTAAAAAAAAAGCTAAATCAAATCAATATTTGATATGACAACTTTGCCTTTAAAACTGCATCCATTTTCCTAGGCACACTGTCGGCTGGTCGGTTGTTCCAAGCAGCTCGGAAAATTTTGTCACAGTTCTTCTGCAAACTTTGGCTGTCTCTCTTAATGATCCCAAACAGCCTCGATGATGTTGAGATCAGTCCTCTGTGAAGGCCATGCTACGCGAAACAGTATAAAAAATCTAGGGTGCTTAAACTTTTTCAGAATACTGTACTTGCAACGGAACTTTCAAGGAATTATGGATCTATATTTCCAGATCCCTCTGTTCTACCACACTCCTCCGTGCCCCAACAGTCATTGTGTAAGACCTACTCTGGTTGGTCCCCACAAAGTGCAACACCTCATCCTTGCTTGCATTAAATTCCATCTGCCATTTCTCAGCTCATTTTTTCCAGCTGGTCCAGGTTCCACTGCAAGCTGGATTTCCTCAACGTCCACTACACGTATGTTCAGTGTAAGGAATGGCACAGGGTCTCCGGGAGACAAGCGTGGTCCCACCACTGCCATCAGCTCGACCTTATCATCGCCATGCACAGGGACCTGAACAGTGTCCTCGGCTCTCGCAGTTACCACACTGCAGACAGCGAAACAGATCACTCTCTCGGTGTCAGTAGAGTGGGGCTACTGTCAAAGAGACTCCACCATTCCAAGACTCAGGACCCATCTCATATCAACACCTGCTGTACAGCAACCTCTGACAGAGCACAGCAGTTTGCAGACACTTTTGAACCTGCAAAGGAGAACAGCTCTGGCTACAGTACCTCTATTGACTCCAAGTGGTTGCAACTCCGTGATGTCATCTACAGCTCAGCGATAACAACGCTTAGTTTAAAAGGAGCATAAGAACACAGAAGGTTATGAAGTGCACTGGGAGGAAATGGAGCAAGTGACTGAGGCCAAGAGGAAAGCCCTGTTGAGTAAACCTCCTGCACCAGCACACACAACACCCTCAGCACTGCTCGAAACAAGGTGCAGCAAACTGCTGGATGTGCAAACACCTACCGGCTGACTTTGTGCAGCAAAATCCAATCAGCTGCTGACAGCGGAAATGCAAGAGGGATGTTTGACGACATCAAGTCAGCAACGGGCCCTTCTACCACCAAGACAGCCCCACTGAAGTCAGGAAGTGGGGAAGTGATCACGGACCGGAGCAAGCAGATTGAATGCTGGGTAGAGTTGTTTGCAACCCAGAACATGGTAATCGATGTTGCCCTAGAGGCACTACCTGGCTTGCCAATCATGGAAGAGCTTGATACATTGCCATCTATGGAGGAGCTCAGCAAAGTCATTGACTGTCTCACCAGTGGAAAAGTCCCAGGGAAAGATGGAATTCCCCTTGAAGTCTGGAAGAGTGGGAAGCCTGCCTTGCTGCATCATCTACATGAGTCTCTTTGTCTTTGCTGGGAGAAAGGCCAAGTCTCCCAAGACATGCAAGATGCCAACATTGTCACACTGTACAACAACAAGAGAGACTGTAGAGATTGTAACAACTACTGTGGCATCTTTCTCCTTAGTATTGTGGGGAAAGTGTTCACCTGCGTTATCTTGGCACGACTTCAGATCCTTGCTTCCAGAGTCTACCCACAGTCCCAGTGCGGGTTCGCAGCAGGCAGGTCTACAGTGGGCATGATCTTCTCCCTGTGCCAGCTGCAGGAGGAGTGTTGAGAGCAGCAAAAGCCACTGCACAGCCTTCATTTGTCTGACCCAGGTGTTCGACCTTGTAGGCTAAAGCGGACTCTTCAAATCCCTGCTAGAGTTTGGCTGTCGCACAAGACTGGGCAGCATCATATCATCCTTCACAAGGACATGTACAGCCCTGTCTCTTTGGAATCTTCTTCTCCATGCTTTCACAGTCTGCACTGAAGGCATCTACCTTTGCACAAGAGCTGATGGCAAGCTGTTCAACATCGCTCGCTTGTGCTCCAAGACCAAAGTTAGGACAGATCTCATCCACTAGATGCTATTTTCAGGCGATGCAGCATTGACGTCACACACTGAAGGGTTAACTCCAAGAACTGATTAACTGCTTTGCCCATCCCTGCAAGGAGTTTGGGTTAACCATCAGTCTGAAGAAGACAAATGTCATGGTCCAGGTTGCAGAATCTCCCCCAAGCATCACCAGCCAAGGTTGCTCTCTTGAGGTAGTCGACTCCTTCACCTATCTTGGATCAGCCATCACCAGTTCCCTGTCCCTTGAAGCAGGATTACCAAAGCTGCAGATGTTATGACCGGACTGAACAAGAGAGTTGGAACAACAGGGAGCTGACAAAGAAGACCGTGCACCAGGCGTGTGTGTTCAGCACTCCTCTTCACCAGCAAGGCTTGGACGCCGTACATCAGCCAAGGGAAGAGGCTAAACTGATCCTACCGACACTGCCTCAGGTGCATCTTGCACATCTCCTGGCAGGACAGAATCACCATCACAGAGGTTCAGCAGTGGGCTGACACCTCCAACACTCACGCACTACTCAGCCGCAAGATGCCTCAGATGACTGGGCCATGTCAAGCGGACAGACAAGGGACGCATTCTGAAGATCATGCTGCATGGCGAGCTGAGTGAGGATTACTGCCCACGAGGAAGACCATGTCTCCGCTACAGGGATGTCTGCAAGCGTGACATGAAGCTGGCAGGCATCGACCTGAACAAGTGGGAGGAAACAGTTGAAGACTGGACAACATGGAGGGTGCTGTCAAAAGTGATGTACAATATACTGAGATAGCAAGGACCGATATGCTCATCAACAAGGGAGTCAGCATCACCCAGAGCCCCTTCATCCTCCACCTACAGCAGCTGTGAAAGAAATGGTCACTCTAGAGAGGGGCTGTACAGCTACTCTAGAAAGTGCAAATAGCCCAAGTCTACAACCCCAAGAACCATCAGGAAAAGTTTCACACCACCATCTATCGAGATGTACGGATGCCGATGACTTGGTGTCATGTGCAAAGCTGCTGATCTAGTATACCCCATTATCATCCAGATCACTGATAGAGATGACAAGCAACAATGGACCCAGCACAAATCCCTGCGATACACCACAAGTCTCAGGCCTCCAGTCAGAGAGGCAACCATCTACTAAAACTCTCTGGCTTCTCCCTTGAAGCCAAAGTCTCATCCAATTTGCTACCTCATCTTGAATGCCAAGTGACTGAACCTTCTTGACTAACCTTTCATGTGGGAACTTGCTAAAGGCTTTGCCAAAGTCAATGGAGACAACATTCACTACCTGACCTTCATCAACTTTCCTTGTAACTTCCTCAAAAATTTCTATAAGATTAGTTGTTGATGACCTAACACCCACAGACCCATGTTCACGATCCCTGATCTAGTTACTTATATATCCAGTGCATTACAATACATTCCAATAATATTCCCACTACTGATGTTAGGCACATAGGCCGATAATTTCTTGGCATATTATTAGAGCCTTTCCTGAACAACAGAACAACATCACTATCTCCAATCTATTCTCACCTAACCCGTGGTCATGGATGTTTTAAATATCATAAACAAGAGAAATTATTCGGATGTTGGTAATTCAAGCAACATACACAAAATGCTGGAGGAACTCAGCAGGCCAGAGAGCATCTATGGAAAGGAGTCCAGTTGACGTTTCAGGCTGAGATCCTTCAGCAGGACTGGATAAAAAAGGATGTGGAATCAGAGTTAGAGGCTGAGGGGAGGGGAGGGAGAAATGCAAGGTGATAGGTAAAACTGAGAGGGGGAGGGGTGATGTAAAGAGTTGGGAAGTTGATTGGTTCAAAGAGATAGAGGGCTGGAGAAAGGGGGAATCTTATAGGAGAAGACAGAAGGTCATGTAAGAAAGAAAAAGGGGAGGAGCACCAGAGGGAGGTGATGGTAGGCAAGGAGAAAAGCTGAGGGGAGGAAAAGGAGATGGAAATAGAGAGGGGCGGGCATTACCAGAAGTTCGAAAGATTGATGTTCATGCCAATGGTTGGAGGCTACCCAGGTGGAAGATAAGGTGTTGCCCTCCACCCAGACGTCATCAACCTTGAGTCACTGCTATGAAGAAGATGAGGGGAACCAATCCCGATGGTTGAGCTGCATATCGACTTGATAGTGACTTCACCTTAGGTTTCTAAGCCTTCATACTTTCACTTCCTTTAACTCTTTTTGAAGAACTCTTTTAAAATCTTGTCCAGGATTTTAGCTTCAGCAAAACACAAAGGTCCAAATATGTCTGACCTTAAATGTAGGTTGTGGGTTAAAACTAGTGAAATGAACACCATGCTGACCCTTGCCCATTTCCTTCTGAATTTGAATTTAATATATATGGCTCTGTGCCGAAAGCCCTCTCAGGAGAGGAACATTGTCAGTTCTAATATGTTAATCACTTAGAATGATGTTGACATGTTGGACTAGAAATTCAACCAATTCAGCACTTTCTTCATGTGTTATGAATTCCACACTGAAAATAATCCAGCGTGGGACTGCGACGGTATTGCATATTTGAGCACTGAAACCTCAGACAGCATTTTTGTGTGGAACCTGCCATTGCATGGGAGACTTAGCCCACACGTATGACATCAATCAATGTGCAGTGCACCTTTGATCCCAGTGTTGTATGGTTAGACTGTGAGCATACTTAGAAAGAAACAGTGGAGATTCACCACAAAGGAACAATCAATATCAGAGCTGAGCACACCACCCTTGAAATGTAAAAAGACTCATATTACCAGTGTATTTGACACAAGACATTGTTGGATCAGCTCAAATCAAAACCGATTTCTTGTCATTTGTTTAAAAGAAGCCATTTATCTTTTTGGGAGATTTCACCACCTCTCAATCCTCCAAACATTTGTCCTAGTTTCGACCTTAGCTACTATGATCTCAAAGTTCTTGTGAGTGAATAATCTCCATTCTCAGAACTGCCTTGGCATCCTCCTCAATCTATCCAACTGCTTGCAATAACAATAGGGTGGCATGTTAGTATAGTGGTTAGTGCAATCATTGCTACAGTGCCAGCAATAACCAATCTGGGTTTGATTCCAGCTGCTGTCTGTAAGCAACTTTTATGTTTTCCACGTGACTCTGTGTGTTTCCACCGCGTGCTCCAGTTTTCTCCCATATTCCAAAGACGTTCTGTTTAGGATTAGAGAGTTGAGGGTGTGATATCTTGGCACCAGAAATGTTGCAGAACCAGTAGGCTGCCCCAGCACAATACTCATTGATTTGGTTTGATGCAAATGAGCCATTTCATTGTATGTTTTGATGTACCCATGGCAAATAAAGTGAATCTCTCTCAGTTCACTGTAACGGAACCCGGCATGGGTTGGGTTTGACATTTCCATTGAAACCTCAGATTTATTTAACAGATGTATCTGTACAAACACCTGCTGATCAGATTGCTGACATCTATTACACCTTCCACAAGCATTGGTCTTATGCCTCCAGAGCAAAGATGGTTATTCCATCTAGCACTGTGTTACTGTATTTTAAGTGAATCTTGAATTTATGACTCATTATTTTCAGCTTAATATTGACTCAATGGCTTTGCTTTTTCATGAAACTTCCTGTGGAGCTATAATAAGAGAAGTGATAATGAGGACACCGGACTTCAGAAACAGGGAAGTTGGGGAAACACACACTGCCTCATTGATGGATCTGCAGTGGAGAGGGTGAGCAGCTTCAAGTTCCTAGGCAAGATGTAATGAAGAACCTATCCTGGGCCCTACATATTGAAGCGATCACTAAGAAGGCACATCAGTGGCTCTACTTTGCTAGAACTTTGAGGGGATTTGATATATCACCAAAGACTCATGCAGATGTCTATAGATCTACCGTAGAGAGCATTCTGACTACATCACTTTATATACATTTTTAAGGTCACATCTCAGCCTCCTACACACCAGGGACCAAAGCACCATCCTATCTGGTCTCTCCTGATTATTTACACCTCCAGTCCTGGTAACACCCTTGTAAATATTCTCTGTACCTCTCCAGCTGAATGCACCCTTCCTAACATTGGCCAACCTAAACTGTACAAAATACTTTGAGTATGGTCTCACCAACATCTTGTAAAGCTGCAACATGACATCCAATCTTTTGTACTCAATGCCCTGAGCAATGAAGGCAAGCATACCAGACACTTTCTTCATCACCCCGTCTGCCTACATTGTCACATTAACAAAATTATTTATTTCTGGATCTCCTCGTTCTATGACTCTTTCTATGACCATGGCATTTATTGTGTGATTCCTGCCCTGGTTTAACTTTTCACACATGCCTGAGTTAAATTTCATCTGCTGTCCCTTGGTCCACTTTCTCAGTTGATTTAGATCCTGCTGTAATCGTACATATTCTCTTCATCCAACTCTACAATTAAATTTTGTGTCATCTAAAACTTACTGGCCATGCCACCTACATTTTCATCCAAATTGTTAATATTGAGAGTGAGGACAAGTTCCACCAGACAGAGAGTGGTGATGGAGTGTAATTCGTTGGCTCTGGTGTCCAGAAAGAAACAGGGAGCTTTGAGGCCTTCCTGACAGGGAATAAAGGTATATAGGACTGGACACCTATAGTGAAAATATGATGGATATACTGGCTTTGAAGGCAGTGCTGAGGAGGTTCATGTTGATTTCAGAGATGAGGGGTTAGACTATGAGGAGAGATTGAGTCGCCTGGGACAGTGCTTGCTGGAATTCAGAAGAATGAGGCGAAATCTTATAGAAACATATAATATTATGAAAGGATAGATAAGATAGAGGCAGGAAAGTTGTTTCCACTGGTAGGTGAGGCTAGAACTAGAGGGCATAGCTTCAGGATTCAGGGAAGTAGATTTAGGACAGAGATGAGGAGGAACTGCTTTTCCCAGAGAGTGATGAACCTGTGGAATTCTCTACCCAATGAAGCAGTTGAGGCTGCCTCAGTAAATATATTTGCATAGTAGGGGAATTAAGGGTTATGGAGGAAATGTGAAGATGAGTCCATGGCCAGATCAGCCATGATCTTATTGAATGGCGGAGCAGGTTCGATGGGTCAGTTGGCCTACTATTGCTCCTATTTGTAATGTTCTTATGATCAGAGCCAGGGAACTTGAAATCGTTGAAAGGATCAAGAGTCAGTGAAGTGCACAGATGTAGATGAGAAGGGACTAAACCAGGGGATAAAATTGAGTCAAGGGATGCAGATGTTAAGTTCAGTGAGCAGAAACAAGCAGAGACAATGGGCCATGCACTGGCAGATTTGTGGAACTTGGTAGGAGCCAGAAATGGGAGGCAACAGGGCAGATTTGAGTTTGTAAATCTGCTGGGAGTGAACGATATTGGGAATGGTGAGGGTGGAGTGCTGCGGAGAAGTGTGGGACACGTGGCAGAGAAGAAATGCCAAGAGTGGGCGGTGACGAACACTGCTGTGCAACACCAGGCAAAGTCATTTGATTTCAAACAATTGTTTTACTAATCATCACTGAAAGTCCCTCTGGCACTTCCCACTCTCTCCCTCACTCCTTCCTCTTTTCCCAACCATGATTCCTCTCTCCTTGCCCCCTTCCCACTCTCAAACTACAGGAGAGCCTCATATCATAATCAGGTTTATCATTGCTCACATGTCATGAAGATTCTTTTCTTTTGCTGCAGCAGAACAGTGCATTACATAAAATTACTACAGTTCTGTGATAAAGTCTTAGGCACCCAGGTTATATATATGTGCCTAAGAGGCCCAGTACTGTACTCATTGGGAAGGGCCAGCATTCGTTGTGTTGTATTGCTCTATGACTCTAATTTCTTCCATCAAATAAAGTAGACTCTTCATCAGAGTCTCTTTCCACAGATACCGTCTGACCTGGTGAATGTTTGTCCTGTGACTTTACCCCTCTTCTGAGACAAGTATAAGCATGGATTTATGGGCTCAGCAATACAATCTTAAAATGGGCACAATCAGACTATTTGTTCATTATGTGCTGTATTGTATGATGTAGGCTTTTCCTGACCATGATTGTTTCGGCAAATTTTCTACAGAAGGGGTTTGCCATTGTCTTCTTCTGGGCAGAGTCGTTACAAGACTGGTGACCCCAGACATTATCAATACTCTTCTGAGATTGCCTGCCTGGCATCAGTGGTCGCATAACCGGGGCTTGTGAAACACACCGGCTGCTCATATGACCACCCACCACCCGCTCTCATGGCTTCACATGGCCTGATTTGGGGGATAAGCATGTGTTACACCTTGACCAAGTGTGGCCTGCAGTTTCATGGAGTGAAGGAGCACTTTACACCTCCTTTGCTAGAGACATATCTCCACCCCACCACCCTAAAATCAGACTCGAGCTTGCTAATGAGATTGATGGAAGCTCCCACAAACTCTCGAGTAATACTAAATTGAAGCTTTTTCAATGTAAAAAATTGTCTAAGCTCATAGAAAGTAGTAGACTTGGAATTAAAATTATTGGGGTTGATAACTAGAAAAAATTATGCTGAATGTGTTAATAATCTGTGTCAGACAAAAGGCACGTTAATGCACATGACCATATGATCAGTGGGGTATCCATTGCTATCAAAATATTATAACTAGCCAGATTAAACTATAGTCATCAAGCGTAGTGAAGATGGATGGGTAGATAGATAGATACTTCATTGTTCCCAAAGGAAGTTACGTCACAGTAGATATACAAGTGCACAGATACACAAATATTAGAGAAGAAGTAAGAAATATTTTTTTTTTAAATTACTTCAAAAATAAGATGTACAAGATTTACAAGTTCACACTGATGATGGTAATGCAAGAAGTACTGTAGATTGTACACTGCACACTCACATCATCCAGATAAGAAGTGTCATGGTAGTATTACACAAAGTGTCCACGATAGCAGGGTGTGGTTAATTTCTTAAACAGTGTTCTGGGAAACAGAGGGTAATAACAGTCTAACAGGGGTGGAGGGGGGGCGGGGAATCATCACTTCTCCGGCTATAGGTTGACTCATTATAAAGCCTAATGGCTGAGGGTAAAAATGATCCCATGTAGCACTCTTTGGAGCAGCGCAGTTTTCTTAGTGCAATACGGAAAATGCTCCTCCGTTCAGCCATGGTGGCATGCACAGAGTGAGAAACATTGTGCAGAATTTACAGGATTTTCTGGAGGGTTCTTTGTTTTACCACAGCCGCCAGTGTGTCCAGTTTGACTCCTATAACAGAGCCAGACTTTCTAATTAGTTTATTGAACCTTGTGTCAATGTCCATGTTAATGCCCTTGCCCCAGTACACCACCACATAGAAGACTGGTGAATACAGACTGGTAGAACATATGAAAGAGAGGCCAGCATATGCCAAATGACCTCAGCCTCCTCAGGAAGTAGAGGTTATTCTGACCCTACTTGTACACAGCCTCTGTGTTGGTGCTCCACTCAAGTCTGTTATCCAGGTGTACCCCCAGGTAATTGTAGGTCCTCACCACATCCACGTCCTCACCATCAATAGCAACAGGGAGTAGTGCAGGCTTAAGCTTCCTAAAGTCCATCATCATCTCCTTTGTCTGACTGACGTTGAGCTGCAGATGATTCAGCTTGCACCATTTGACAAGGTCCTCCACCAGGGACCTGTGTTCATCCTCCCGTCCTCCCTTTATACACCCAACTATTACTGAGTCATCGGAGAATTTCTGCAGATGAAATGACCCAGTGTTGTATCTAAAATCCGCGGTATGCGGAGTAAACAGGAAGGAAGCCACTACAGTCCCCTCTGGGTCCCCAATGCTGTTTATAGCAATGTCAGACACACAGCTCTGAAGCCGCACATACTGTGGTCTGTCAGTCAGGTAGACCATCATCCAGCATACAATGGAAGTGCCAATCTGCATTGAATGGAGCTTTTCCCCCAGCAATGAGGGCTACATGGCATTGATGGCACTAGAAAAATCAAAAACATGGTCCTCACAGTACTGCCCTGCTTATCCAAATGGGGGTAGGCTCTGGTCAGCAGGTAAATGACAGCATCGCCAACTCCAATGTGTTCCTGGTAAGCAAACTGCAGAGGATCGAGGGCTGATGTGACCAGGGTTCGGGGGTGAGCCAGGATCAGCCTCTCTGGGGTCTTCATGATGTGCGAGGTCAGGTTTACTGGACGGTAGTCATTCAAGATTTCCAGTCGGCCCTTCTTGGGTACTGGGACCACACGTGATGTTTTCCGCACAGGTGGGACCTTTCCAGGCTGAGACTCAGATTGAAAGTGCGCTGGAGAACTCCACATGGCTGCCAGCACACTCCTTCAGGGTCCTGGGGTTCACACCATCCAGCCCCAAGGCTTTTCTGTCTCTGAGTTTCCCCAGACCCCTTCTCACCTGCTCAGTAGTGAAGGTGAGTCCATGATGACTGAGGAGCTGGTGGAAGGTGAGGTCTTAGGGAGGTAAAGATTGGGATGATAGCATTTGGTACATGGATGTGTGGATGATAGTTGCAAGGGAAGGAGGGGCTGTAAACTGTGGTAGCCTATGTTATGAAACCATGTGTTGAACTGGAGGGGAGAAGAGGGAGGAGGGGAAAAGAGGGAGGAGAGGAGGCATTGGTGCTGAAGGAGCATTGGATGCATTGGTACCTGGGCTGGTGTGCTGAGGGGGATGCGAACAGGAGGGCAATTGTCAAACCTTTTGAAGAATTGATCTGAGGCTGGGGATGAATTAGTTATAATTGTTCTTTTTTCTAAGTGATTTTTCCTCAAGAACATGAGTCCATAAACCAATGAACATGACCTCACCATTCTCCTTTTGCATTACTTATTGATTGATTAATTTTAGTTGTAACTTAAAATAATAATACATTGTTTAATGAATTCCCATGATTTATGGAAAATAATTCATATTCAGTTTTTATTATTTTTCCTGCTTCACATTCTCTGCAGATATTTTGCTGTGTGTAATTTCTAAGATTAGACAAAATGGTATTCATTTATATAATGTCACAAAATTGCAACTGGTCCAAACTAATTGCAAATTTTGGGCCATTACATAAATTGATACTGAACTCAAAAATGTCCAGACAGTGGGCAGTGGTGTGGAACCAGCTCCTTTCTCCAGACAGCAACCCTGGGCATTGAAAAATAGTTTAGTACTGAAATAGAATCAGATGCAGATATATTAGAAAAAATCTCTGCCTGGAGAAAAACAGCTTGAAAACAATTTTATGAAAAGTAATTATTTTAAAATAATTAAGAGTTCAATAACATTTGAAATATTCTTTTTATGGATTTTTACACAGATATCCCAATTAATTATTAATCTTACAGAGCAATTCCTCTCCATTAAAAATCAATGAATGAGGAACATATAGATGTGATGGTCTACTGTGCAAATGCTCCAGGTGAGTTTACGGTGTAAATATAAGGCAAATTGTCCTGCTTACAGCTCACACTTTGATTACTGCAAGGATACTAATGCAGAAATGCACTCAAAAAAAGACTACCAAGCAAACACAAGTGTGCAAACATATGAAGAAGGTGTAGGGTAGGCCAAACAGTCCCTTGAACTTGCTCCAGCGTCCAATCAGATCACGGCAGATCGAACATTTGGCTCAACAATTGCTGCTCTCTCCTCAAAAGTCGAGGCTTGTGGTCTTAAATGTATTGAATTATCTTTGGCAAGTAGGATTAATGAGAATCCAAAGGCATTTTTATGTGCATTACTGCATTGACTTCATTTATGTTTTCAAATTGATTTTAAAGTTCTCTTGCTTGTGTTTAAAACTCTCCATGGTCTGGGACTGGAGTACATCACAGAACCACTTTCTTTTTATAATCCCTGTCTTTCAATTTCCTCTTTTGAGTCAGCATATTTCTGGTGCTTTTCACTGATTGACTTCTGTATGTTATATTTGTTAGGAATGATTATATCTGTTAAGTAAATTTCTCTTGCTCATTTATCTATAATATTATATCTAGGTTTTTACTATGGGTTGTCCTCTCTGTAATAATGGTTCAGTCATAATATAATTGTAGGCCTCAGACTCTAAAACTGGATCAGGCATTTATTTATAGTAACGTATGGTGTCTTTTGGTGAAAGATGTTTGCCACTTGATTGAGACTGCATAAAAAATCAGATCAAGTTAAACTGCTGCAATGTGTTTGATTGTTTCTGGTTTCTCTTGGCATTTTCTGCATTTATCGTCTTGAATTTGTTGGCCTTTTGCTATGTATATTTGATCATTTTTTGTGTTAAGTGCCTGATCCTGTATTGTCACAAGGAACCCCTCTGCTTTTGAGAAGGTGTGTTCAGTGCTTCCTTGTCGATATCTAGTCTGCTCAGATCATAGGGGTGTCTTCCATGGAGGGTCATGCTCTTCCATTGGTTAAATTTTATTTCTATCATAATAATTCCTTCATTTTCCTAGGTCATGCTTTCATTTAAATTTAGTGGGGTGCACTTATCAGAATTGCATATACTCGTGAAGTGCTGAATCCTGTTTTTGTTGATGAAAATATATGCTTAGAAGTTTTATCTGACTGTTTTGTAAGTTTTTTATACCTGTTCCTCCTTTTGTCCTAGATAGTGTTAATTTAAGTGTGTTCAAATGTACATAGTGTTTTCTAAAATTTGTCATTTCAGATTATTTTTATGAATTTTCCAGATTGGTTTAAGATCAAGATTGGTTTATGCCAAAAATTATGTTAACATGGGTATAGTGTGTTACATTCCCCGTAACTGGGTCACTTACCAGCAACGATAGAGAGGTCCGTTGAAGTCTGATGGTACTATTTTTAACAGTATTTGTTGATAAAAATACACAAAAATAATATCAATGCAAACATACAGATAATATACGTCATCAATACTAAATCTAAAAGTGCGGGTATAATAATAATAATCAATAAGAAATAGCTCTATCGTTGTCTAGGGGATAATGTGTTGTCCGACAGAAATATAAAAGTCACTCAGTTAATTCAGGCTGCAGCCTTTGGTTGGAGAGAGAGACGGATTTTTAGAACTTGCCCGTTTTCCTTTTTATGAGGTTGATCCTTCGAAATGTTGTTGGTGTCCTTTTCCTTTTAGTTAAGCCGTTCTTCTGTCGTCAGTTCCGCCAATCCCAGGCAACGAGAAAGGACGCACGCGGGCCCCACCGGCTGTCGCTATTAAATGCTGTCACAGGATTTCTAGCATTTCTCCTGGTGCGTCTTAAGGGGTTGTTCCCCAGACCCTCTTTTATCCTTACTCACGGGGTCTCAGATGTCAATCAGGTTGGGATGATACAATCCCTCAACCCAGCCCACTTTGGTCATTCCCTGAGGGCTTCAAATAAATCGTACTGTACTCAATACACAATTCCATCTTCAAGAGACAATGGCCGTTTCCCGTGGCTTTGTATCGCTGAGGGGCCAGGACATTCCAAACCCTTTGTGGATTCTGCGTGTCTCTCTCTCATTTCCTGGGTCTCCTGACCTGAATTAATAGCGATCTTGTGATTCTCAAAAAGGAGGGGGCAACTTTGTACCCTTCGGCCCCTCAGAGTTGGGGCACAGGCGTAACAAGTGGAAGTCTTTATTGTTTTTGCTATGCTTTTACTATTCAGCTCTGTTTGGCAGATTTTTTTAAGCTTTGGAGTAAGTTCTGTCAAAAGTTTTCCCTTTAACACATTATGATCTATTTTCTTTGCTTGTTGATATCGCAGATGTACTGTATGTTTCATATTCATCCATCAGTTGTATTGTACTCTACTGCTCTGTTTTGTGTTCTATTAGTTCCATACACATTTCTTTATGTATAATGTTTTGCATTTATCCAGTCTAAAGGTCATATTTGTCTTTTGAAAATAGTTCTACTATTTGAATTAATTGCTTTAGCTTTACTGATGAAGAGGTGTATAATTTCAAATGTCCATGTATTGAAGGTGTGTCGAGGTACAACTTGTTTAGCTGTCTCTGATTTGATATCCCATTTTCATCCTGTTCAGTAAATTAGAGAAACACACACAAAATGCTGGAGGAACTCACCACATCTATGGAAAAGAGTATTGTCAATGTTTTGGACTGAGACCCTTCATCATGACTGGAGAAAACAAGGTGATGATTCAGGGTTAGAAGGTGGGGGTAGGGAAGGAAGATACATAAGGTGATAGGTGAAAACGGGAAGTGGGTAAGGGGTAAAGTAAAGAGGTGTGAAGCTGATTGGTGATAGAGATACAGGGCTGAGCAGGTTTAAAGCTAAACAAAACTATTGTGGTCTTAGAGAGGCACCCTGAAAAATAATTTGGTTTATTTTGAGAACAGTTGGTGATCTTTTTTGTTATTAATAGTGCAATTACAGTATGCCAGAGCTTCATCAGATGTTGTAGGAATTTCACAAGTACTGGGTGTAGTTTATATATATTAAGAACTTCTATTAACCATGAGTGTGGGACAGATTGAAATGATTTTTGGTAGTCAATATAAAAAAATGAAAGATTTTTGCTTTTTTTTCCAGGCTTGATTTAGAATTACAATATCTATTATCATTTGGGCTTTACATCCTTTCTGCTCTTCTGTAAGAATATTGTGGTTATCTAAATGAGTGGCAAGATGCATGATGGTACAATTTAGATATGGTTTGTAAACGTAATAGGATGATATTGTGATGAGTCATTTGTGATTTCTCTTTTAGGTAAGAGATATGTTGTACTTTCTGTCAAATATTTGGGCAGTTCTTCAGGATTTTTAAGAAAATTGTAGCTATGTATTAAGATGTAGGGATGAACACAAGTGAATATTTTATACCAATAATTATGAATATTATCACTGCCTATACTTTTTCCAGTTGTGGGTATTTTTTACTACCACTTTTAGCATATTAATTGTAACTTTTGGGTGTTTGTATATCTTCAATTGTGTGAGTGCATTATTTTTCCTTCCTAATCCAATTTGCTTCATGGTTGTCCAACAGCCTGTTTGACCAGGTATTACACCAGAAGTGCATTAGCTCTGTATTTGGTGATAATTTTGTGTTAGGTTTGGTGACATTTTGGTTGCAAATTTAGCTTCAATGTCCTATATAATCCTTTTCATTGTTCCTGACTTTCTCACCTGGCACATTTCATGTATCTACTTAATTTGGCTTTGTATGTTCTAAATTTTTGTTTTAGTTTATCCATAAATTCTACAATGCATTTGTTATGTTGATCATATCTTGTATGAACTTTAGTATTTTGTTAGCTTTTCTCATAACTTTCTTGCTCAGTTTAACGATTTTATACTCAATTAGGCATATTATTTCTTCTCTTAAGGTTTTAATTTTGTTTTTTTCATCTCTCCTACTAGTTGTGTTTTCATTTCGGGTTTCTATTAATGAGTGCCTCTATCTTGGAGCCATTTCACTACACTGTTAATGCTGAACGGTATGTTATTATGTGAGGTTCTTCAAATGTTTCAAGTTTTCCTAAATATTGTTGTAATATAATATTGTTGTGTGTATTTACATTTTTGCAAAATTTGATGAAGTGTTTTGTTTTGGTATTTAAGTTCATGCTGGGTCAGTGCCCATGTACTCTGTTGTGTAATGCTAAATGTTAGGACAATTTTGTCTTTAAACTCAGGTTTGTCATCAACATCTTGTAGAGGCTCTACATCTGTGTTGTTGCTATTACCATCAGATTGTGGAACAGTTGTGGAAGTTATTCTGTTTTCATCGTTATTAGTATAAAATAATAATTATTATTATGAAGAGTGTAGCTAGGGAAGAAGGTAGGACCCTACTCAAGGATAACAGAGAGAATTTATACTTTAAGTTAGAGAACGTCATTGAAGTACTTTGCATCAGTATTCATTAAGAAGGACACGGAGTGAAGTAAAGTTGATTCTGTTGTCATCTGTACAAGTACAATGAAAAATTCACTTGCAGCAGCATCACAAATAGCATCATATAAACAGCATTCACAATTAAAACATAAAATGTACACTTTTTTTGACAAGAAAGAACACAACTTAAAACAAAAAAAGAGAGTTTATTTTGGTGTAACGTGATAAAAAATGGTCTTAGCATTGCTAAACTAGGGTTATACCAGTTGAGTCAAGAAACAAATGAATGAAAGGATGGTAGCATTAGAGGAACTGAACTAGGGCTGAATCTTCCTGGATCTGGGATTGGATATTTCTGTTAGGATTGGAGATCAGATAGCCTCAGAATATTTCCAACAAAAATGTCCTCATTTCACAACAATAAAACTTTCTTTCCTTGATTCTGGCTCAAAATGATCAAAATGATTCTGGCATCAAAATGGTGCTTAAATGTACTGGTGATTAGTACTGTTCTGGTTGGTTCAAAATTAGATTGGCTGAAGGGAAGTAGTTGTTCTTGAACTTGGTAGTATGGGACTTCAGCTTTCTGTACCTCCTGCCCAATGGTAGCTGTAAGAAGACCGCATGGTCCATATGGTGGGGATACTTGTTGAGGTATTTGGTGTGATCAGTGTGATTGATGTACTCTAGTATATTAAGTCATTTTGAGATAAAGAAGGAGACAGCATTTGCTCTTTTGAAGAGAACTAATATGGTGAAATCCTTAGAGCCTGATGGGATTTATCCCAGCTATATTGAGAGAAGCAAAAGTAAGGATCACTGCGGCTTTGATGAAGATACTTGAATTCTCTCTAGTCACAGGTGAGGTCCCAGATAACTGGGGAAAAGCCAAGTTGTCCCTTTGTTTGAAAGGAAAACCAAGATTTCTTCAGGAAGTTATAAGCCAGTGAATCTCACAGCAGCAGCAGGGAAGCTATCGGAGAGGACATTTAGAGATAGGATTTACTCATATTTGGAAAAAACGTGAGCTAATTATGATCAGTCAAGATAGCTTGGTGCAATTTTACAAACTTTAAGTTTCTTGAAGTGGTGGCCAAGGTGAATAAAATTGGGTTTATTATCACTGTCCTATATATTGTAAAGTTTATAGTTCTGCAGCAGTAGTACTGTGCAAAGAAGTAAAATTCACTATAAACTACAAAATAAATAAATAATAATGGAGTAGTTTTCGTGGACTGTTCAGAAATCTGATGGCGGAGGGAACAAAGCTAATTCTAAATTGTTGAATGTGGATCTTCAGACACCTAAACCTGCTCCCCATTGATACTAATGAGCAGAGGGCATGTCCAAGATGGTGAGGGTCCTGAAAGATGGATGACGCCTTCTTAAGGCACTGCCTCTTGAAGATGGTCTCGATGGGAGAGAGGGTTGTGATGAAACTGGCTATGTCTACAACCCTCTGCAGCCTCTTGCAATCCTATGCATTGGAGCCTCATTCCAGGCTGCGATGCAACCTGCCTTAATGCTCTCTAGCGCATATCTTTAGAAATCTACAAAGTCTTTGGAGGCAGACCAAATCTCCTCAAGCTCCTAATGAAATAGAGCTTCTGGCATGCCTTTTTCATGATTGCATCAGTATGTTGGCCAGGACAGATCGTCCAAGATTTTGACACCCATGAACTTAAAGCTGCTCATTCCTTCCACCGTTGACCTCCTCAGTGAGAACTGGTGTGTGTTCCCTCCACAAGATCTGGTATGTGTTCTCTCAAGATCTCCTTCCTGAAGTCTACAATCAATTTCTTGGTCTTGCTAAGTGTGAGGTTGTTGTGGTAATATCACTCGATTAGGTGTGATACCTCATTCCTGTATGCCTCCTCAGCACCACCTAAGATTTCACCAACAGCAGTACAGTCATCAGTGAATTTATGGATGACACTTGAGCTGTGTTTAATCACACAGTAATGAATGTAGAAAGAATAGAGCAATGGGCTAAGCACACATCCTTGAGGTACGCCTGCGTTGATTGTCAGCGGGGCAGGGGTTTATGATAATGACTTTGGTCTCCTGCTGAGGAAGCTGGGGATCCAGTTGCTGATAAGGAGGCACAGAGACACAGGTTCAAAATCTTGATGATTAATATTGAGCAGGTTGTGGTATTGAATGCTGAGTTGTAGTCAAGAAAAAGCAGCCTGGCATAGGTTTTGTTGCTGTCTAGGTGCACTGAAGCAGCATGCAGAGCCAGTGAGATTGTGTCCACTGTAGGCCAGTTGTGACAGTAGGTGAATTTCAAAATTCAAAGTAAATTTAATATCAAAGTACATATATCTCACCATATACAATCCTGAGATTTGTTTTCTTGCAGGCATACCTAATAATCCATAATTCAATAATAACCGTAACAGAATCTATGAAAGACCTCACCAACTTGGGCGTTCAACCAGTGTGCAAAAGACAACAAACTATGCAAATACAAGAAGAAATAAATACTTATAATAAATAAATAAGCAATAAATATTGAGAATATGAGATGAAGAATATGAATATGAGAATATGAGTGAATCCATTGGTTGTGGGAGTATTTCAGTAATGGGGCAAGTGAAGTTGTGTGAAGCTATTCCCTTTGGTTGATAGTTGAGAGGGAATAGCTTGCCAAAGGTAGTTGCATTTAGTAATGCTTTTGACAAGGTTCTTCATGGTACAATCAGAAAGATTAAGATTCATGGGAATCAGGATGACTTGGTAATCTGGATTAAAAATGAGCCCACCCATAGAAGACAAAGGATAGTGATGGATTTACATTGTGCTGGCTGGAGACCTGTGTCCAGTGCTATCACATCGTGCTGGGATTATTTTATCTTTAGCAATGGAGTCTGCAGAGAAACCAAATAGAAGCTTATAAAATTATGAAAAGCATAGATGGAGTTAGTGGTCAGAATCTTTCTCCCACGGTGAAATGGTGAATACAGGAGGGCATACTTTTAAAGTGAGGACTGGAAGTTTAAAGGGGTTATGTGGAATGGCAGGGATTGGGTGTTATGCAATGAACCAGAGGTGATTAGGGAGCTTAAGGTAAAAGAACTACTAGGATCACAATATGATTGATTTCAACTTGAAATTTGATTCAGAGAAAATAAAGTCTGACATAACAATATTTCAGTGGAGGAAAGGAAACTACAGTGGTATGAGAGAAGAGGTGGGCAAAGTAAATTGGAAGGAGATGCTGGCAGGGATTACAGCAGAGCAGAAATGGTGTGAGTGTCTGGGAAAAATGAGGAAGGTGTAGGAAAGATGTATTCCAAAAACAAAGAAATACTCAAACGGCAAAACAGTACAACCATGGCTGATAAAGGATGTTAGAGCGAATGAAAAAACAAAAGAGGGGGCATACAGCAAAGTAAAATATAGTGGTAAGGCAGAGGATACGGAAGCATTTAAAAATCTACAGAGAGCAACTAAAATAATCATGAGGAGGAAAAGATGAAATATGAAAATAAGCTAGCAAACAGTATCAAAGTGGACAGTAAAAGTTTTTCCAAATATGCAAAAAATAGAAGAGAGATGAGAGTATAGACAGGACCACTAGGAAAAGGGGGCCAGAGAAATAATAAAGGGGGACAAGGAGATGGCTGATTAACTTAATCAGTCTTCACTGTAGCAGACACTAGCAGTGTGCCAGATGTTGAAGGGTGTGATGGAAGAGAAATGAATGCAGTTACTATTGCAAGGAGAAGGTGCTCAAACAGCTGAAAGAGCTAAGGCTACATAGAAACTAGAAAGCCTACAGCACAATACAGGCCCTTCGGCCCACAAAGCTGCCGAACATGTCCTTACCTGAGAAATACCTAGGCTTACCCATAGCCCTTTATTTTTCTAAGCTCCATGTATCAATCCAGGAGTCTCTTAAAAGACCCTATCATAGCCACTTCTACCACTGCCGCTGGCAGCCCATTCCACGCACTCATCACTCTTTACATATAAACTTACCCCTGACGTCTCCTCTGTACCTACTTCCAAGCAACTTAAAAATATGCCCTCTCATGCTAGACATTTTAACCCTGGGAAAAAGCCTATGACTATCCACATGATCAATGCCTCTCATCAACTTGTACACCTCTATCAGGACACCTCTCATCCTCTGTCGCTCCAAGGAGAAAAGACTGAGTTTCCTCAAACTATTCTCATAAGGCATGCTCTCCAATCCAGACAACATCCTTGTAAATCTCCTCTGCACCCTTTCTATGGTTTCTACATCCTTCCTGTAGTGAGGCTGTCAGAACTGAGCATAGTACTCTGAGTGGGGTCTGATCAGGATTCTATATGGCTGAAATATTATCTCTTGGCTCTTAAACTCAATCCCACGATTGATGAAGGCCAATGTACCATATGATTCAAACTGTGTGGCAGCTTTGAGTGTCATATGGACGGACCCCAAGATCCCTCTGATCCTCCACACTGCCCAGAGTCTTGCCATTAATGCTATATTCTGCCATCATATCTGACCTACCATAAAATCTGCCACTTCTCAGCCCAGTTTTGTATCCTATCAATGCCCTGCTGTAACCTCTGACAGCCCTACACACTATCCAGAACACCCCCAACCTTTGTGACATCAGCAAATTTACCAACTCATCCCCCCACTTCCTCAACCACTCAACCAGGTCATTTATAAAAATCACAAAGAGTAGGGGTCCTAGAACAGATCCCTGAGGCACACCACTGGTCACCGGCCTCCATGCAGAATATGACTCCTCTACAACCACTCTTTGCCTTCTGTGGGCAAGCCAGTTCAGGATCCACAAAGCAATGTTCCCTTGGATCCCATGCCTCCTTACTTTCTCAATAAGCCTTGCTTGGGGTACCTTATCAAACGACTTGCTGAAATCCATATACACTACATCTACAGCTCTACCTTCATCAACGTGTTTAGTAACATCCTCAAAAAATTCATTCAGGCTCATAAGGCACGACCTGCCCCTGACAAAGCCATGCTGACTATTCCTAATCAAATTACACCTCTCCAAATGTTCATAAATCCTGCTTCTCAGGATCTTATCCATCAACTTACCAACCACAGAAGTAAGACTCACTGCTTTATAATTTCCTGGGTTATCCCTACTCCCTTTCTTGAATAATGGAACAACATCCACAACCCTCCAATCCTCCAGAATCTCTCCCGTCCCCATTGATGATGCAAAGATCATCGCCAGAGGCTCAGCAACCGCCTCCCTCACCTCCCGCAGTAGCCTGGAGTACATCCCATCTGGTCCCGGTGACTTATCCAACTTGATGCTTTCCAAAGCCTCCAGCACATCCTCTTCCTTAATATCTACATGCTCAAGCTTTTCATTCCACTGCAAGTCATCCCTACAATTGCCAAGATCCTTTTCTGTAGTGAATACAAAGGTATTCATTAAGTACCTCTGCCATCTCCTCCAGTTCTATACACACTTTTCCACTGTCACACATAAGTCACCTGGACCAGGTGAACTGCACCCTAGGGTTCTGAAAGAGATAGCGGTAGAGATTGTGGAGGCATTAGTAATGATCATTCAAAAATTACAGGACTGGCATGGTGCAAAATGATTGGAAAAGTGCAAATGTCACATCACTCTCTAAGAAAGGAGGGCAGCAGAAAGGAAATTTTTGACCATTTAGCCTAAGGATGAGGTTATGGAGTTCCTGGAAACACAGGACAAGATGGGACAAAATCAACATGGTTTCTTTAAGGGAAAATCATGCTTGCTGAATCTGCTTGAATTCTTTAAGGAGATTACATGTAGGATAGATAAAGGGAATGGAGTAGATGTTGTATATTTGGACTTCAATAGGTTTCAATAGGTACATCTAATGTCAGGGAAATGTATACAATACACATCCTGAAATAATTTTTCTTCACAAGCATCCATGAAAACAGAGGAGTTCCCCAAAGAATGACTGGCAGTTAAATGTTAGAACCCCAAAGCCCCCCCCCCAGCTCCCCCCTCCCAAGCACAAACAGCAGCAAGACAACAGCCCACCCGTCCACCCCCACAGGCAAAAGAAGCATCAGCACCCTCCACCGAGCACTCAAGCGTACAGCAAACATCGATAAAGACACAGACTTGTAGAACCCCAAAAAACTACACATTCACCATATAACTTGATATACCACAGGCTCTCTCTCTCTCTCTCTCTTTCTCTCTCTCTCTCTCTCTCTCTCTCTCCCTCTCTCCCTAATGAGGGAAAAAGTGGCGTCGCCTTTTCACAGTGAGAGGGGCGACATAACAAACAACGTGCTGATTTACGGTGTTAGAAGTTTGTTGCGTCACTTTTTCCGAGCTCTGTGCAGCTCTCTGGGCACACAACCATATAACCATATAACAATTACAGCATGGAAACAGGCCATCTCGACCCTTCTAGTCTGTGCTGGACGCTTACTCTCATCTAGTCCCACCTACCTGCACTCAGCCCATAACCCTCCATTCCTTTCCTGTCCATATACCTATCCAATTTTTTTTTTAGATGACAAAATCGAACCTGCCTCTACCACTTCTACAGGAAGCTTCTACAGGAACCCCTGGCAGCTAACCCACTATTCCCAATATTCTGTGTTTTCCCATGATACCTCAGTCAGGGGCACCGGCCTAGAATCAGCACGTCTCCAGAACCCTGAAGGCATACTGCTCTTCCAGGCCAAATCCTTGGGATACCAAATGTGGTCGGTCGTGAGGCCCGAGAGTGGGTCCCATTCCTTCAAAGAACTGAAGTCACAGTGTAACTCCCGGTCACGGTTCTCAAAAAAAAACCTTGAAAAGGCAAAAGAAAGATATCAACGATAGAAATAGAGCTTTTCAAAGATGCAAGCAAAGGAGTCATTGTTTAGCGCCATCTTGACTTTGCTTCGCCCCTCAGAGTCTTTTGATAACGTGCCACACATGAGGCTGTTTACCAAGTTAAGAGCTCGTGTCATTGCAGGAAAGTTAATGGTATGGTTAAAGCATTGGCTGATTGGTAGGATGCAGTGAGTAAGAATAAAAAGATCCTTTTCTGGTTGGCTGTTGGTGACTAGTGGTGTTCTGCCCGGGTTGGTGCTGGGACTGCTTCTTTTTATGCTCAATATCAATGATTTAGATGATGGAATTGATGGCTTTGTTGCTAAGTTTGCAGATGATATAAAGATTGGTGGGGGGGGGGCAGGTAGTGTTGAGGAAACACCTGGGCTGCAGAAGGACTTTGGCTGATAAAGAGAATGGGCAAGAGATTGGCAAATGAAATACAATGTTGGAAAATGCATGGTCATGCACTTTGGTAATAGAAATAAATCTGCAGACTACTTTTCAAACAGGAAAAAAAATACAAAAATCTGAGATGCAGAGACTTGGGAGCCCTTGTGCAGAACACTTTAAAGTTTAACTTGCAGTTAGCGTCAGTGGTGAGGAAGGCAAATGCAAAGTTAGTATCAATTTCAAGAGGTCTAATATACAAGAGCAGGGATGTGATGTTGAGGTTTTATAAGACACTTGAGAGGCCTCATCTAAGAGAAGATGTGCTGGCATTGGAGAGGGTTTAAAGGAGGTCCACAAGGATGATTCTGGGAATGAAAGTGCTATTATATGAAGTGCGTTTGATTGCCTTGGGTCTGTACTCGCTGGAATTCAGAAGGGTGAGGGAGGGATCTCTTTGAAACCTTTTGAATTTTGAAAAGCCTAGACAGAGTAGATGTGGAAAGGATGTTTCCTATGATAGGGGAGTCAAGTACAAGAGGGCATAGCCTCAGTATAGCAGGACATACATTTAAAACAGAGATGTAGAGAAAATTCTTTAGTCAGAAGGTGGTGTATTTGTGGAATTTATTACCTCAGGCAGATGTTGGGGTCAGGTCATTGGAGATATTTGGAGCAGAGCTTGATAGGTTCTTGATTGGAGACAACATCAAAGGTTATGGGAAGAAGGCTAGAAAGTGGGACTGAGAAGGGGAAAAAAGGATCAGCCATGATTAAATGGTTGAGCAGTCTTGATGGGCCAATTGCTCTGATGTCTTATGGTCTTACGGACTGCAGTGGAACTAGATGCAATAGTGGTGTTCAAGAGCTTTTTAAATAGTCACATCAATATGCAGTAAATGGAAGGAGTGGATAATATGTCGGCAGAAGGGATTAGTTTAATTTGATATCAGGATATTAATTTGATATCAAGTTGTAGCCAAGGGAGACCTTTGAAGTGAGACAGCCAGAGATAACCTCACCCGTTGGAAGTAGGTAAGCAAAGGTAGTTGGGGCAATGTGTGCTTAAGCCAGATGAGGAAGACTTCTGTCCTTAGATGTTCCTGGAAAGATCTTCCTAAAACATAGGACCTTTACACAATCGGGGGTGCTGGACATAGACGAAATAGGAATAACAGGATGTGAAACATACCCAACAACTAAGGCACACTTGCCTTTACTAACTTCAAAATACTATTCGTTGCCTGCTTGATTCAATTTTATCACATCTGCAAACACACACAGAATGCAGGAGGAACTCGTCAGGCCAGGCAGCATTATGGAAATGAAGAAACAGTCTATGGACATCTTGAATGTGCATGGCAATTGATCTCGCAAGTAAGGAATTCAAAGCTATTCAATTTATCATATGGTCAATTCCAGGAACGAATAGGTCAAATCTGTATGAAATAATGGTTTTCTGTTCACAATTCAGAGCAGGGTGGGTGACAGGGACACATGCTGTTCTCCTTGCGTACAAGTAAAATAAAAAGAATGTTTAAAGTTGTAAGATCGTGTGTGTTCTGGACCCAGTTATTTTACTTTATTCTTGGCGATGACAATATAAACTTCTTAAAGACAGCACCAGAATTGATCTTCCAAATGCCCCGAGCTGTAAAAGTGTTACACTAACCACAACCACTAACCACGTGGTGCCAGTGTTAATTTTGGCAGCAAGTTAACTCCTTGTTTTCTAAGTCACTTCTTGTTTCTTTTACTTTGTTTGGCATTTTGATTTATACTTATGCCCTCCTTATGTTTGTGCAGCTTCTACCTCATTTCATTTGCTGCTGAATTCTTCAAATATCCCTTTGTCACCTCTAAACTTGACCTTCCAATTGCTTTAATAATTCCTTCTTGTCTTTATTCCTCTATCATTCTCGCTCATACAAAAATCTAGAATCTGTCTTCCAGCACACAGGTCCCTTTCACACCTTATGACTGTTGACCTAGATTGGCACACAAGGCAACCAATGGGAAAGAGCAGCTGCATCCTTCAAATGGGCCAATCAATGACCAGCACCGTAGAAGTGGCTTTTGACCACCAGGTAAACTAAACACCTCCATATGACACTCCCCCAATAGTATCCAAAGAGGTATGCCTGTTGTTGAGGAGAATGGCCATAGTGATACCATTGCGCTGGCTGCCTATCCCTTTTCTCTCACCTTATGGGCACTTAGTTACCTGTATCCTCCCTGAATGTCTTGTCTATCAACCCCTCAGCCTTTCAAATGATCCAGAGTTCATCCAGTTCCAGCTCCAACTCCTTAACATGGTCCGAAAGAAGCTGCAACTGCATACACTTACAGTCATAGTTGTCAGGGACACTGGAGCTCTCCCTGACTTCCCACATCTTGCAAGAGGAGCATTTCACTATCCTGCCTGGCATCCCCGACTTCTCTAACTGTATGAGAAGGAAGGAAGGAAGGAAGGAAGGAAGGAAGGCTGGCTGGCTGGCTGGCTGGCTGGCTCACATCTTTATAATCTCTCCCTTGCTTTTCCTTGGAAGAAAAGAGGATGACAAGTGACTTGATAAGACAAAAGACCATGAGGCAGAGGTGTACAAGATTATAAGAGGCACATATAGCATGGATAGACTGCACCTTTTTCCATGGACGATGATGTGTAATACCAGAGTATATCTTTTTAATGTAGGTGGAGGGAAGTTTGGGGGAGACATCAGAGGTAGGGTTTTTACACAGAGGGTGACAGGTGCCTGGAATGCCCTGCTTGTGGTGATGGTAAAGGCAAATCCATTAAGAAAATTAGCTAGGCAGATAGATGAAAGGGAAATGGAGGATTATTGGCTATGAAGGAGAAACAGGTTAGGTTGATTGTGGAGTAGGTTTATAGACAGTTCTGTGCAAAAATCTGAGGCACAGGGTTGTAAATCTCGCAGAGGCAGATGTTGTTGGGAATGGCGAGGGTGGAGCTCTGCAGGTGGGGTGTGGGACAGGTGGCAGAGAAGGAGTGCCAGGGCAGGAGGGTGATGTGGATGCAGACATACCCAGCCCTGAGCCACCAGGCAAGGTCATTTAATTCCAAGTAATTGGAATGTCTGTCTGGTGCGACCCTCTCTCTTCCCGTTAGCCCAACCATGATTCCCCTCTCCCTGCCCCCTTCCTACTCTCAGTCCACAGTAGAGACTCATATCAGAATCAGGTTTATCACCACTCACATATGTCATAAATTTTTTTTGTGTGTGTGGCAGTGATACACTGCATTACATAAGATTGCTGCAAAGGTCTTAGACGCCTTGGCTATTTATATGCGACTAAGACTTTCGGTACTCATGGTACTGTAGGTCAGCACCATGTGGCTGGCTGAAGGACCTGTACTGTTCTCTGCTAACAAGTGTGAAAAGTGTTCGACCTCAAACGCCAATTATTATCTGAAATTAAAATATGTGCAAGTCCAACATGAATCCAGACACTCAGAAGCGAAAAGTATCTTGGATGGGAAGAAGGAATAAAATTACTATCATACACAATATAAGTAAGATATTCTGACTTGCAGGAAGAAACAGGATATGCTGCCATCAAAGGAAAACAAAGCCTGACACTAACGGCTGTACAATCACCCCAGGGCAAGCAAAAAAATGCAATTGGATAGTTACAATTTAAATGTATTGACCTAAACAAGTGAACCGAGTTATAGTACAAGCATCAGGATTGATCCTGCATGGTAAAATGGATTGGGCCAGCTGGATGCATATGCCTTGTGACAGCTGCTCCAATCAATTTTACAATTCCTTATTGGTTTATTAAAATAAGCTCCTGTTTTTGAGCTTTCATCATGCAAACACTACGCGGCCCAGATTGCATTTGCTAGGTGCACAGCTGAGTGTTTCTACAACAGTTGATTCAATATGTTTTATGCTTCAGGTTGAATCAATCCTTTGAATTGAACAGGCTCATCCTGAAAAGTTAAAAAAAATCTATTGAGCCAACTGCTGAGCAAATGTGCACCTAGTGCTGCAACTCAAGGCCAACTGTGTAAGTCTTTGGGTAACAAAATGTTCCGAAGCCATGAAGATCTGTTTTCAGGGCATTATTTCTCATTTCTCTGCTTACTCAGTGCCTGTATGAATCTTATAGCTTTATTGTATTTGAGGACACAGCCATGCTGTGTGACAAACCTTAAGTAGTTACCACAAGGGAAGATCTTTACCTGGTTTACAGGTTGAAGAAGGAAACCTCAGAATTAGTGAATCTACTCACATGAGCTTGGTTGACCTTGGGCAAGATAAAAATAAAATATTACCTAAATATTAGTCAAATAAACTTGACAGGATTGTGGTCTTTTTTTTTTTGCAATACAAAGGGGAACAGGTTTGATGCAGAGTTAGGCTCGTAAATTGCATTTGCTTCGCCCTTAACATGCCAGAAATCTCTGCTTGACAACAGCTCATCAAGTAAATGCTTCACTTAAACCCACAACATCATCAGGAATTATCAGCCACTGATAACAATTTGCGATTGCACGCAGTAGCACCTAGCACTATCCAATATCAGTTAATTTAAAATCGTGAAATTGGGAGGATCAATGCTGGGGCAGATGGTCTTCCTTTTGTCTGGTGGCATTGGTTGTGCCTGCCATGTTGCCCATCCTCTCATGGCAGTAACATCTTGAGTTCCCCAGTGCAGGCTGTGAGACAGGCTGGTAATGTGCTCCACCAACTCCCCCGGGATGGGAAGCCTGGGTATGCTTGTCCTGTCAGGAGTCCCTGCTCAGACCCCAGGTCCTGTTTTCAGAAGCCCGGCCTAGGAGAGTGGGGGAAGCATCCCTCGATGTATTCCCTGGGTATTAAGGTGCTCCATCTGACATCGTATCTCTTCAATCTCATTGTCGATTTCTAATCCCCCTCCTGACACCAGTGTGGTGAGTACTTGGTTCATGATGGCAGATGAGAAAAGCTCATTTAACTCAACAGCTATTTTGATTGCAATAAGCACAAAACAAACAGGGCACAATGACCCAAGGAGAGAACCCACTTTTTTATTGCTCTTCACAACCAGGTAATTTGTTTATAGTGGTTTTGACTTTCCCCTGTGACCCTCAAAATGCCCGATAGTGCTGAAACTTGGCTGCTCTGAGCTGTGTAACTTTACGTCAAAGCATACAAAGAGTCATGGAGTACAACACAGAAACAGGCCCTTTCATCCATGTAGTCAATGCCAAACTTATTTGGCACAGTCCCATCAACCAGCATCTGGAACATAGATCTGTATATCTCTCCCATCCTTCTACCAATTCAAATTTTTCTTAAATGTTGCAATCAAACCCACATCCACCACTTCCCCTGGCAGTTCTTTCCACACTAGTACCAGTTAGAATTAGACTAGACTAGAATTAGAAGTCATAGGTTAAGGGTGAAAGGTGAAATATTTAAGAGGGAAATGAGAGGGATCATCTTCATTTAAATCAGGGGTTCCCAACTTTTTATGTCATTGAACAATCCCATTAAGCAAGGCACAAACAAGAGAAAATCTGCAGATGCTGCACATCCAAGCAACACACACAAAATGCTGGAGGAACTCAGCAGGCCAGGCAGCATCTATGGAAAAGAGCACATTCGACATTTTGGGCAAGGGGTCAATGGATCCAGGTTGGGAACCTCTGCTCTAAATGAAGATTATCCCCCTCAGGTACCCCTTAAATATTTCATCTTTCACCCTTAAACCATGACTTCTAGTCCTAGTCTCACACAGCCTCAATGGAAAAAGACTCCTTACATTTACCTTATCTATATCCCTCATTATTTTGTATACCTCTCTCAAATCTCCCATCATTCTCCTATGCTCCATGGAAAAATGTCTTGACCTCTTCAACCTTCCCCTGTAACTCAGGTCCTCAAATGACAAAAATAAACCAATTCCACTTCCACTATTGATGACAAGTCACTGGATATATTTAAAGTGGGGTTTGATCGGTTCTTATGCTGGTTGGTAGTGTAGTGGCATCAGTGCTGGTGGAAGGTAGTGAGTTCGAATCCAGCCAGCTCCTGTGCACACTTTCCATCCGTGCTGGGTTGAGCTAGCAACTCAACCTTTTAAAAAAAAGAAATTGCCTGCTACAGAAACATCAACAGCAAGAAGTTCTCTACGCCCTCTCATGAGTTGAAAGGCAATTTCTCTTCTTCTTTTTTCTTTGATAGGTTCTTGATTAGTAAAGGTGTTAAAGGCTATGGGGAGAAGGTAGAAGAATGGAGTTAAGAGGAATTAATTAAAAAGGTGGAGCAGACCGATGGATGGAATGGCTTAATTCTGTTCTATGTTTCATGATTTTAAATGTATCTCCTAATTTTTCAGCAGTACATTTGATCTACCTAGCACATTTCCCTTGATGAAAATTTGAACAAGTAAGGTCAACATTGGTACAACATTCAACTTTCATCTGTGGTGGTACCTTCAACCACACTGCTTTGAAAAGCCACTCTTTTTATTGCCTGGATAAACACACTTCCCCTGAAACTGTGTAACGAAGGGCCATCATTCCAAACTTCAATTTTTAAGCAACACACGCAAAATACTGAAGGAACTCAGTAGGCCAAGGAGCATTCAAAGAAAAGAGTCAACATTTCAGGCCAAGACTCTTGATCCACAAGAACAGGAAAACAGATTATCTGAATGGTGGCTGATTAGGAAAAGGGGAGGTGCAACGAGACCTGGGTGTCATTGTACACCAGTCATTGAAAGTGGGCATGAAGGCACAGCAGGTGGTAAAAAAGGCAAATGGTGTTAGCATTCATAGCAAGATGATTCGAGTACAGGAGCAGAGAGGTTCTACTGCAGTTGTACAAGGCCTTGGTGAGACCACACCTGGAGTATTGTGTGCAGTTTTGGTCCCCTAATCTAAGGAAAGGCATTCTTGCCATAGAGGGAGTACAAAGAAGGTTCGCCAGATTGATTCCTGGGATGGCAGGAATCATATGAAGAAAGACTGGATCGACTAGGCTTATACTCGCTGGAATTTGGAGGATTGAGGGGGATCTTATTGAAACATATAAAATTCTAAAGGGATTAGACAGGCTAGATGCAGGAAGATTGATCCTGATGTTGGGTGTCCAGAACGAGAGGTCACAGTTTAAGGATAAAGGGGAAGCCTTTTAGGACCGAGATGAAGAGAAACTTTTTCGCATGGAGAGTGGTGGATCTGTGGAATTCTCTGCCACAGAAAACAGTCGAGGCCAGTTCATTGGCTATATTTAAGAGGGTGTTAGATATGGCCCTTGTGGCTAAAGGGATCGGGGGTACGGAGAGAAGGCAGGTGCAGGGTTCTGAGTTGGATGATCAGCCATGATCATACTGAACGGTGGTGCAGGCTCGGAGAGCCGAATGGCCTACTCCTGCACCTATTTTCTATGTTTCTATGCAATTCTGGATTGGGTGTTGTGTAATAAAACAGATTTGATTAGGGAGCATAAGGTGGAAGAAACCCTCAGAAGCTCAGTGTATCAGTTTTACAATGAAATATAGGGAATTATGGAGGCATGAACGAAGAGCTAGCCTCAGCTTAGTCAGTTGGAAGAGGAAGTGAGCAGGGAAGCAATACTTGCTGAAGTTTTTGGGAGAAATTTGGTTTGAGCAATTGAAAAATGAATAAATATTCTAATTACGGATTGCACAACCTCCAACTCTGATCTCCGATTCCAGCCTTGACCTCCAGCCATGATCTCTACCATGCTGGGTCTTCACTATTCTGTCCGACCTTCCCCTCTCTGAAGCAGAGCATTCAAAAAGGGCCTCACCTTTGTCCTCCTGTGCCCATCTCCAAGCATGCTTCCTTGTCAAGGACTCTCCACCTTGCACGAAAGACCCCTTTTCCCGTCTTCAACCCTCCTCCTCTTCCTTGTCACCCTGCCTTGGTCCTCTGCCTGCTCTAGACCTTTTCAATGCCAACTGCCAATAAGACATTGACCATCTCGGCTTCAACACACCTCTCCAATTCCAACCTCAGTCCTTCTGAACGCTCTGCTTTCCACTCTCTCTGCACCAATCCTAACCTCACTATCAAACCCACAGATAAGCGGGGTGCTGTAGTAGTCTGATGTACTGACTTCTATTTTGCTGAGGCCTAGCGCCAAATCTCAGGCATGTCCTCTTTTTTACCCCTTCTAACAGAATCCCACTAAGAAGCACCAAGCCATTGTCTCTCACACCGTCTCCAGCCTTATTAGCTTTGGGGATTTCCCATCCACTGCCACCAACCTCATAGTTCCCATGCCCCACACCTCCCATTTCTACCTCCTACTCATGATCCACAAACTACTTGCCCAAGTAGACCCATTGTTCCTGCCCTGCTGAACTCATATCTGTGTATCTTGATTCTGTTTCGTCCCCCCAAGTTCAGTCCCTTCCTACCTACATCTGTGACACTTCACATGCTTTGGATCTTTTCAATGGTGTCAAGTTCCCTGGCTCCCATCATCATATTTTCACTATGGATGTCCAATTCATATACACTTCCAACTCCCACCAGTAAGGCTTCAAAGCTCTATGTTTCTTTCTGGACACCAGACCCAACCACTCTTCTCTGTTTAGAAGAACTTGCCCTCACTCTTAATAATTTCTCCTTTGGCTCCTCCCACTTCCTTCAAACAAAAGATGTAGCCACGGGCACTCACATGGGTCCCAGTTATGCCTGCCTATTTGTTGGCTATGCAGAACAGCCTACGTTCCAAGCCTACACTGATGACTGTCCCGCACTTTTCCTACGCCATATTGACGAGTACTTTGGTGCCGCTTCCTGCACCCATGCGGAGCTTGTCGACTTCATCAAATTTGTCTTCAATTTACAATGATCAATTAACCTACAATCCAGTACATCCTTTGGATTGTGGGAGGAAACTGGATCACCCAGAGGAAACTCATGTGGTCACAGGGAGAATGCATGAAATCCTTGATTTTCCTTGACAGCTATGATGGAATAGTGTAGAATACTTAATTGGTCACATAGCCTAATTCTGCCCCTATAATTTATTTTTCTTTCATCCATGTGACTTATAGTGTCTGTAACATCAGCTTCAGCACAGTGTTCCTCTAACGTTGCTTTGTGCTGGGGTTAAGATTCAAAGCACACACCTGACCCTCCATTGCTTATTCGCTAGGGAAGAATCCAGTGGGTACTTTCTCCTTTTGTCACTTCCAAAGGCAGAGTTTGGATAAGCCACAGTGCTCTTTCAAGGGGATAAAAATGCTTGCAGCAATTTCAAACTCATTGGTCTTTCAGCTACTTTTATAGTCTTTAATTAATCTGCACTTTCCAAAGATTGCAGGAAAGTGCAGCTTTTGGAATTTTGCAAGGAAGTTTGTAAATCATTTGTTGATACTAATAAATTGAAGACTTTTTATAGGGGCCACTCCTATATTCTCAGGTCGTCACTTTGTTTCTGAGAAGTAGTGTTTGACCAGCACTTTTCTAATGAAGATAGTGGTCCTTTTATTATCATTTCTCCTTGCCTTTTCTCCAGACATATACCTCATCATCTATATTTATTGCTAACTTTAGGCATCTATGGGAAAGAGTTAACAGTCGATGTTTCGGGCCGAGACCCAGCAGAAGGGTCCTGCTGAAGTGTCTTGGCCCAAAACATCCACTATATTCTTTTTCATAGATGCTGCCTGGCCTGCTGAGTTCCTCCAGCATTTTGTGTGTGTTGCTTGGATTTCCAACATCTGCAGACTTTCTCTAGTTTGTAAGGAAATGTGGATTTCGGAGGGATTGCACACAACTTTGAAAGGGTACACAAAGTTGGATGTTGGATGCCCCCACCCCCTCAGATTCAAATTAAGCTCAGGCTGCAAATTAAACCAGAACAAGAAAGATTCTGCAGATACTGAAAATCCAGAGTAAAGTGCAGTAAATGCTGGAGGATATCAGCAGGTCAGGCAGCATTTAAGGGAAGGATAAAAGTCAATGTTTCAGTCTGAGGCCTTTCATCAGGACAGGAAACGAAGGGGGAAGAAGACAGAAAATGAAGATGCATGGAGGGGAAGGAGTACAAGCTGGATGGTGATAGATGAAGTCTAGTGAGGTGGAAGGCAGGTGGGTGGGGGAGGGGTGAATTGAGAAGCTGGGAGGAGATAGGTGGAATAAAGGGCTGAAGAAGAAGGATTCTGATAGGAGAGATGTGGAGAAAGGGCACTGGAGGGAGGTGATTGGCCGCTGAGGAGAAGAGAAGGACTAAGAGGGAAACCAAAATAGGGAATGGAAAAAGAGAAAAGGGGGAGGGGGAGAAATTACCAGAAGTTAGAGAAATTGATGTCCATGCCATTAGGTTGGAGCCTACCCAGATGGAATATGAGGTGTTGCTCCTCCAGTTTGAGAATTGCCTCATTGTGGCATTAGTGGAGACCATAGATTGATATGGCAGAATGGGTATGGGGAGTGGACTTAAAATGGTTGGCTACTGGGAAATCCTGCCTGTTGTGGACAGAGCAAGGGTGCTCGACAAAATGGTGCCCCCAATCTTTATCTGGTCTCATCGATGTAGAGGAGGCCACACCAGGAACAGCTGAATAGATATTTTGAGGGGAAAGATTCTCTGATCTGTATAACAGTCTAACAAGCATGACTGTTGAACCTGCAGCATGCACTGCCACGTTCATGAGAGAAGAGTCATGGACTGTTTGAGATTGATCTGAGATGTAATTGGGGTCTCGCCTCTGCCCATTATTGCGAATCAGATCTTGGCAGGGTTAATAAACTCCAGGGCCTCAGGTGTGTGCTTCAAATCCCGAGCCCAGCACAGAGTGAGTATATTGGCCCCTTAAAGATTAATTAATAATGCCATCCTCAAGGCACAAACACAGGAACTGCACAGCTTTCAGACAAAGTGAAACACCATGGCAGCACTTCATCAATCACCGTCTCTTTTTATGTCTGACAGGCAGCCTAATGAAAGAGAAAAGTCTCGGGGTGAAAGACTTTGAGTTTTTTTTCACACCAGATGATGTTTACAACACTTTTCTACTTAGCTGCTGAGGTAGCAACACTTGCTGAGCTTCTGTGCTCAGAAATTCCCCATTTCTAATTAAAATGGTCACTGAGTTGCAGTGATATTGTTATGTTTAATCCAGAATAAAGACACTAAGCCAACTCAAATCTGTTTTTCATAATGGAATTTCTGGACGAATGGTGATGAACTTTTGATTTATGCGCATCTACAATTGAATATTGGATGATCATTTTGGCTTATTTTACCTGAAATTTGTCTTTGGTAGATGGGTATTGGGATTGGTATTGATTTACTATTGTCACACCTCTATGATCTGGATCAACACGTTGATGTCGCATGGACGCTTGCATGCTTCAAGCACTCCATCAGCTGATGCCAACTCAGAGGCACCCAAGTTGGAACGACTGTGGATGAGATGCCTGACGAAGATTGATCCAACGTGGCTCCCGAACGGACAAGCTGCCGTTTGCCCCTCCTGGGTCACATTTCAATTGGAAGTGTGAGTGCCATACAAAACAACAACAGCAACATTACTGTCAGATGTAACAAGATACAGTGAAAAGCACACTGTTAATACATTCATCATTACACAGCACATTGAGCTTGAATAAGTTAAAACAATAACAATGCAGAATAAAGTGTAAAAGCTACTGAAAAAGTGAGTGCAGGTAAATGATTCAATGTAATTCCTAATGAGGTAAATGGTGAGGCTATCTTACCATACAAGAGTTCTATTCAAGAGTCTGATAGCAATGGGGTAGAAGCTGTCCTTGAGTGTGGTGATCAATGCTGTCAGGCTTTTGTATCTTCTGTCCAGTGGGAGAGGGGAGAAGAGAGAAGGGTTGGATGGAGTGTTTAATTATGAAGATCACTGAAATTATTTGGAAAAATTTAAAGTAGATGTTGGAATTTCCTACATTCCTTGTGTTAAATCGTCCAACATTTTAATCATGAAGGGTTAAACTGAATGTTAATCTGGGTGTTTCTAGCAACCACCAAGAATCAAAAAAGCCTTGAGCTCTTACAATAACATACGTGAGAATTGGCATTTGTGGTTTACTCTCATTGCTAAAACAGGCAGAAGCTGACGGAAGTTTATTGAGTTCCTCCATTGGTTGGAGCTGCCCATGGATGTTGAGTCCTAGCTGTCTACGTGATGCACAAGCCAGGGCGGTACAATATGGAGAGCAAGCTGTGGCCTATGCAGCAAGCTCCCACTCTCCGTACAGCTGATGAATCCAAAAAAATGGCAGAGATTGAAACAGTTTGACATCAGGAGTTACCAGTCAGCATTGAACTCAAGGACAGAAATTTATAAGATTATGAGAAACATACCACATTGGTTGGGAAAAGGGAAAGGAAAGAGGGGAGGGTGTGGGCAGCACCAGAGTGACATTCTGTAATTATCAATAAACCAATTGTTTGGAATCAAATGACCGTGCATGGAGTCTCTGGGCTGGGTGAGTCTATATCCGTGCCATCCCCTTCGCCCTGGCATTCCTTCTCTGCCACCTGGCCTACACCCACTCCTGCAGCACTCCACCCTCGCCTGTCCCAACATCCTTTGCTGCCACCAGATTTACAAACTTGCTCTCCGCTCCACGTTGACAAATGCAGTACTGTGCAAAGCTATGTATTTATGTATCTAAGATGTTTACAAAGTATTCTAGTTGTGTTTAAAAAGCATTTAGACCGTCACCTGAACATGAATGGAATAGAAAGGTATGGATCCTGTGCAGGCAGGTAGGAATAGTTTCATTTGGCATCATGGTGAGCAGCATTCATTATGGGCTAAAGCGCCTTTCCCTGGGGTGCTGTGCTCTGTGCTGTATATTGTATGTAAATGAACAGCAAATTAGTTAGAAACAGGACTTCTCAGCTACTGCTGGGAGCCAATTAGAACACTCTTTTTCATTTTGTGAACAACATCCCAAGCACAGGGGCATCTTTAATTTACATGCAAAATGTCAATAAGTTTGGGTTAGTCGTGGGATTCAGGATCAAAGATTGTAATATTTTAATATTCACTTGGATCAAAACAGGATAAACAAAAGTGTAACTAAAGGCAAAGAAGAATTGCACAAAATTCTCTCAGTTATAGATCCAGCAAGAAAATCATTTGCAGTGAATTTAGTAGCAACAAATGATACAGAAGTAATATTGTACTGTAGAGTGATTATATGATTCAATTATATATGTAGTGCTCTCAGTACCAGTAACAGTGGTGTTAACTGTTCAGGCTAACAAAATGGCTTCTCTGTACTTTATAATTAAATGGCTTCTCTGTAATGCTGTAATGGGATCCTGTGTCTCATATGTTTTGGTTATGAGTATTGATAAGGGGAAAACTAACCAATGGAGAATTGTTATGCAATCTTGTCTGTGTAAATGGAGTGGGAGTTTGCGGTCTTTTTCTGGAGAAAAGTGAGGAGGATGGACGTATGTGGAGCAGGCAGCTGTTCTAGAGCAACGGATACTGGACTTTGGCGGTTTGGACGGTGGCCAAAGGCTTGGAAGGTCATTGTGGAAGGAAACTGGAGGTGTGAGCTCCAACGTATTAAAATATATGCACAAACTGATTATTACTTTGGTGCCTTTAGGTAATCTGTTCCTACTAACCCATCACTAAGAAATCACTATAAAGTTGCAATTATTTACTCGCTTTTAGGTATTGTCTGGTATTTGTCTTGTGAGCGTGTACTGGGGGACGGGCATTACACTGTATTTACACTGAAGTATTGCGCTGCTGGCGGGGCAACGGCGGTTTACCCTAGGCGAACGGGGGTCAACTGGGGGCACGGAGACTACATATATATTTCTTACTGTAATTGATATTTTACTATTATATATTGCAATGTATTGCTGCTGCAAAGCAAAAATTTTCATGCCATATGCCAGTGATAAGGTGGCACTGTAGCATAGTGGTTAGTGCATTGCTTCATGGTACAGGCGACCCGGGTTCAATTCCCACTGCTGACTGTAAGAAGTTTGTATCTTACCTTGTCCCTGTAACCATGTGGGTTTCCTCCCACAGTCCAGAGATGTACCGATTGGTAGGTTAACTGGTCCTGTGATTAGGCTGGTGTTAAACCAGGAAATTGCTGGGTAGTGCAGATCAATGGTCAGAAGGTCCTACTCCACACTGCATCTGATAAGCAAAAAAGATAAAAATATTATATCTGATTCTGAAGAAAGTATTTTAAAAACAGTAACCTTAGGAGTATTTATGAGGAAGAGGCAAGAGTCATAAACCAAAGTTTCAAAATCATCAAAGGCAAATGTTGAACGCAATAGAACTAAATTGATTATAGCAAATATGCCTGAACTATTAACAGGTATACATGCAAATAAACAATGGGAAATAATCAGAAAATCTGACACAGTCAGCAAGTCAGGATAAACCTATGTGGTTCTACACAGTGGTTTAATTCATAATAGTCAACCAGTAATAATATCTGTTGTTGAATGTTGTTCTGGCACAGAGTGGACGAGGAGTCCCTAAGTTAATGAGATGACAGTGGGTTCTGGAGCTGGAGATCCATGTGGAGAGAGAATGAATTCTGATGATCCCGCTTGGTTTATGAATCAGTGAGACCAGAGTTTGAGGCATAGTGTCTGGGAGTCCCTTTGGTGTTTGAGAGCTAGTGTTTGGTGATTCAAGTGTCCTGGGATTGATGCCCCAGACTGGAAGTTGAGGCTCCTTTGGCCAGAGCTGAGTCTGCTGGGGAGGTCAAAGCTCTGAGTCTGCAGGCCCAAATCCACATCTGCTGGAGGCTAGCGGCCTGGCCTGGTGTTTAAATACTGCGTAAATGTGTGTGTGGGAGGATGGGAGGGGCTTATTTTTAGTGTTGTTGTGTTCTGCATTACTCTGCTCAGCATTGTGGGCATGCTATGTTGGAGCTAGAACTTGCGGGCTGCCCTCAACATACTTTCCAGAGTGTTTGTTGTTAACGCAAAAGACACGTTTCACTGTATTTATCTTAATATACACATCACAAATAAACTTGAATCTTGTATCAATAATGTAAAAAACCATTTTGAACATAAAGAGTAAAAGCAAACTGCTGAAGCAACATAAACAAGAGAAAACCTGCAGGTGCTGGAAATCCAAGCACTACACACAAAATGCTGGAGGGACTCAGCAGGCCAGGCAGGATCTATGGAAAAGAGTACAGTCGACATTTTGGGCAGAGATCCTTTGGCATCCTGCCATCCTGCCAAAGCACCTGGGCCCAAAATGTCGACTGTACTCTTTTCCATAGGTGCTGCCTGGCCTGCTGAGCTCCTCCAGTATTTTGTGTGTGTTGCTGAAACAACATTAAAGTTCAGGCAGCATTTGTGGAGGGAAAGGAACTGTTGATGTTTCAGATCAAGTCCCTGCTTCAGGAGTGGAGAAGGAAGATATCCAGCATAAATTGGAGAAGGGGAGAGTCGATGCAGGAGCAGAAGGTGATAGTTGGATTGAGGAGGAGTGAGGGATGAAGGGCAGGAAGGAGGCAAGTGGTAAAGGGTGAATCAGGGAGACAAAGGCCGTTAGATGACTGGTGGAGGTAGACAAGGTGGAGGCACAGCTCATTTTGCTGGTTTTATTGGTGCAAATAAACTTCTAAGTAAACGGTTTGCTCTTCCACTGATACCACTCACCAAAACTGACATTATTTTTCATCGGCTATCCCATTTCCTTTAAAATACCACTCAATTTGTTCAGTATACCACAGCCAGTTATCTGTTGTGCAACCAAACATCTCTATCTTTCTGATGTAGCCAGCATTTTCTGTTTATTTTCTTCATCTTTGAAGAAAATAAAAAAAACAGATTGTGCTTTTTTTAAACCTCAAACATCTCTTTCTCCCCCTTGTGAAGAAAGAATGTGCTGTGCTTCAACAGGTAGATAGTCATCTCAGGTTTCTTGTAAACTTACTCATCTCCACTGTTATGTTTTTTAAACACCAAAATATAAAACTAATCAAAAGCAAAATATGAGGCCAGGGATATTTGCATACTGTAGTTTTGTTTTACTCTTAGTGAAGTGTGCACTTATGACATGGTGACGTAATGATCTATCCCATTCATGTACTTTTACATATAACCCATCATTAATTATTTAAACCAACAAAGAATGCTTACTCAGATGATATATTTACAATATTATTCATATATTACTGAAATATTAAATACACAAGCAACAGCCCTCTAGAACAGAGATAAGAAAGAATTTCTTGAACTGGAGTTTGCTGAATCCATGCACTTCATTGCCACAGGTGGCTGTGGAGGCCAAGTGATTGGGAACATTTAAAACAGAGGTTGATTAGGTTGTAAAAAGTTATGGAGAGAAGGCAGGAGAATGGGACTGAGAGGGATGATAAATCAGCCATGATGTATTGGAGGAGCAGACTCAATGAGTCAAGTGGCCTAATTCTACTTCTATGACTTACAGCCTTATGGTCTCTCCACTGAAGCAGCTTCTCAGTCCAAAATCCAGATAGTTCCTGTCAGTCCACAGATACTGCTTGCTTCTCTATGTACTCCCAATAAACTGTTTTTCTTTGCTCCCAATTCCAGTATCTGCAATTTGTTTCGATCAAGTTCCCTTGCACTTTTTGAAAGTTCCAGTGGATACAAACCTAGATATTTGCTCATCATCTAACATATTTACTCCAGGTATTAATTTTATCAACTTCTCCAAAATCCTTCCATAGCATTTACACCCTATTGTAAAGAAGGAGACCAAAGCTCCAATTGCATTGTCACCATTGCTTATATAACTATAACTGAACTTTGACCAGTACTGCATGGTACAGAAAACTCAGCCCATTATCATGTGCCAAGCTTTTAACCCTCCACTTTCCACTCACCCATGTGCCAATGTAAAAGTCTCTTAAGTGTCTCTAATGTTTCTGCCACCACAACCCCCACCCCTACCCACAAACTAAAGACTGGGCATTCTATGTACCTGACACTTTCTATGTAAATATCTACCACTGACATCTGCCCATACGATCCTCCAATCATTTTAAAATTATGCCCTCTCATATTATCCATATCTGATCTGGAAGAAAGGAGCTGGCAGTCTACTCCAACTATTCCTTTTTATCAAATTATACACCTCCAGCAAGACAACTCTAATCCTTCTTCGCTCCAAAAAGTTAAACCCTATCTTGCTGAACCTACGCTCAAAAAACATGCTCTCTAATGCAGTATTTGTTCTTTAATCCAGGACATTGCTCTCTAATCCAGATCATACTCCAATCCAGGACTTTCTCTCTACTCCAGGACATGCTCTCCAATCCAGGTCATTCTCTCAAATCTAGGACATTCTCTCTAATCCAGGTCATTCTCTCTAGTCCAGGACATTCTCTCTAATCCAGGACATGCTCTCCAATCCAAGTCATTCTCTCTAATCCAGGACATTCTCTCCAATCCAGGATATGCTGTGTAGGTATCGAAAGAATGGTAACACCTGTGGGTTGTGTTTGATTGATCTTTGTCCACTCACATAATTTACTTCCAGTTTCTAGTTTCCAGTTTCTTTCTAGTTTCTTCATTTCCCCCACATGAAAAATTCCTGTTGTATCTTTGTGTCATCAAGAAATTTAGAAATCATGCCTTTCATTGCTGCCAATCATATATTTAGATAAAGCATAGAAGATTAAAGCTCAGCGCAGATCCCTGTGGTTTATCATATATTACATCTTGTCAGCTGTTCCTGCTTATTCTTTTATTCCTTTTAGCTAACCAATCGTCCGTGTTTGTCATTATCTTACCTCTGACGCAATGAGCTTTTGTTTTCCGCATCTTCTCAAATGCTTTTGGAAATCTCTGTACAGCATATCCTTTGCTCCTCCTTTTCCACAGAACATTTCAAGATAAAGGTTAGGAGGTCTTTATTTGTCATATGTACATTGAAACATACAGTAAGATTCACAGTTTGCATCAGTGATCAAGGTGTAATAAATGATATACCACAGGGATCTGTGCTGAGCTTCAGTCTATATGCTGGGCAGCCCACAGGCATTACCATCCTTCCACTGTGAACAAAGCATGCCTACAACTTACTAACCCTTAGTCACTCGCAATATCTTTGGTACGTGAGTACGTGGGAGAAAACTGGAGCACTCGGAGAAAACCCAAGCGGTCACAGGTATAATGTACTAATTCCTTTTTGACAGTGGTGAGAACTGAGCCCCAATCTTCCAACCGCTGGTGCTGTAACAGTGTTACACATACTGCTGTGCTACTGTTCCACACATTTCCTTCTTCAGAAAACTCCACAAAATTGGTCAAATATGACGTTGCCTTTATATAGACTCTTCTAATTACCTTCGATCTTTCCAGGTGTCTTGTCTTTAATAACAGCTTTCACATTTCCCTGGCTGTCGGAGGGCTCTGCGCTTGGGACTGATTGGGCTCCCTCTTGATGGTGAGTGAGAGCTTGCTGACGATTCTTGAGTCAAGGAACTCCGAATAAAAAGCAATGCTTCAAACTGTCTGTAATATTGAAATAGCGACTGTTATCTCTCTTCTCGCTGTGGTAGGAATGATATCTGTCTCTCCTTTATTAGTGAGAGACAGATATCAGTTGTCTTTTGCCTGTGGGATGTTGAAATGTTGGAGTGAACATTTAGTTATTGATGTACTGTAGACCATGGTCTCTCCTTGGGTGCTTTACATGGTGGGTGGTGGGAATGCTGATGTCTTGCGTTACAATACATGGGGGAGAGGGGGAAGGTTGGTGCTGCTTGTGCATGGGAGGGGGACAGAGGACTTTGGGGTGCTATGTCTTTTCTGTCATTCATTTTTGTTTTTTTATGATATCTGCAGGGAATAAGAATTTCAGGTTCTATATTGTATATGGTCTCTACTATTAAATTGAACCATTGCACCATTGAAGCATTGACAGATGTTGAAACTAGTTGGCTGATACCTTCCCGCTGTTTGTTATTGTAAGGAGTTTCTTCTTTTATGTTATAATAGAATGGCTCCTCTGTACTGTTAACTGCTGAGACAGTGGTTCTCTATAGCAGCTTGTTTGGATTATAATTACTGATAACGGGAATTGCATTCATTTGCTAACCAATTGGGATAGATGTTGTTCTTTCTTGTGTGTGAAGGCTATTGTTTATCGCAGGCTTTGAGGAGAAGGTGCAATGGGAACAGAGAGAGGAGACGCGATGCTGTAAGCTGGGCGACGGAACGGACCCTGAGTGGGAGTCCGAGGCCCAGGGTCTTCAGCGAGGAGAGGAGACACAGACAGACTCGAGCAGAGCATTTGGTCGATCATCAAGGGTGGTCCCATTTGTGGGTCAGCGGAGTTTGGAGGACATCAACTGGAGGAAGGGGGTCCCACTTCTGTAAGAGCTCCAATGATGTGTGCACAAACTGGTTAAAAATAATGGTGCCTTTTTCTTTTTTTAAACAGTTCTTACTTTGTTTGTTTACTCTCTACATAGTCAATGTAACAGTTATAAAGTGTAATCATTTAATCGCATATGGTGTACTGTCTGTTATTTGGCGTGGTGGGGTACATCACACAGCATCCACACAAACTGATTACACAGTTTGGCGGGGCTGGAGGCTGCTCTTCCTAGACGAAAGTAAGCCTTAGCAGGGGGCTACATTATCTTTCCTCTTCAAATAAAGGTCTTAAATTTGTTATTTTCCAATTTGTTGAAGTCTTTTCCAAATTTAGGAAATTTTGGAAAATTAACATCAGCACATGAATTGTCTCCCGACCCACTTCCTTCAAGATCTAGGATGTCAGGAGAACAATTTGTTCAAAGTGACTGCAAGGTGATTGTTAGTTGCCTTTTCCAGTTCCTGATTTCTGGAATGTTAATTGTATCCTCTACAGTGAGAAGTGATGCAAAATACCAGTTCACTTCATCTGGTTTCTCCTTGCTTCCATTACCGTGGGTCATGGGGGTAGCATAGTGTGTGGCATTTGGGATGATGCTTTACGGTGCCAGGGATCAGTGATTAGGGTTTAATTCTGCCGCTGTCTGTAAGCAGTTTGTACATCTTCCTCATGACCGCATGGGTTGCCTCTGGGTGCTACGATTTCCTCCCACATTTCAAAGGTTTTATGAGTTAAGGTTGGTAAACTTTTGGTATGCTGATTTGGCCTCGGAAGCAAGTTGGCTGCCTACTTGGACTGTGTTGAGCGTTGATACAAATGATGTATTTACGTTTCGATGTTTCAATGTACGAGTACATGTCAGAATCAGATTTAATATCAGTGGTACACGTCTTTGTGGCAGCGGCACAATGTAATAGATAATAATGGAAATAAAAACTGTGAATTACAGTAAGTATATAAATATACTAAAGAGTTAAATTAAATAAGTAGTGCAAAAATAAAATTTTAAAAGTAGTGAAGTAGTGTTCATGGGTTCAATGTCCATTCAGAAATCTGATGGCAGAGGGAAAGAAGCTGTTCTTGAAATATTAAGGATGTGAATTCAGGGTCCTGTATCTCCTCCTTGATGATAGCAATGAGAACAAGACATAACCTGGGTGCAGGGGATCCATAATGATGGATGCTGCGTTTTTGAGGCATTGCTCCATGAAAATATCCTGGATACAATGGAGGCTAGTGCCCATAATGGATCTGACTATGCTTACAACACTCCACAGATTATTTCAGTCCTGTGCCATACCAGGTGGTGATGCATGCTCTCTTTGGTACAACTGTATAAATTTGTGAGTGTCTTTGATGACGTACCAACTCTCCTCAAACTCCTAATGAAATATAGTCGCTGTTGTACCCACTTTGTAGTTGCATCGATATGTTGGGCCTAGGGTAGATCTTCAGAGATATTGACACTGAGGAACCTGAAATAGCTCTCTCTGATTGCTCTATGAGGACAGGTTTGTGTCACTTCATCTTATGCTTTCTGAAGTCTGCCATTAGTCCTTTGGCCTTACTGACATTGAGTGCAAGGTTGGTGCTGCAACATTGCTCAACTAGCTGATAAATCTCACTCCTAGATACCCTTTCGTCACCAACTGAGATTCTGCCATCAATGGTTGTATTACCAGCAAATTTATAGATGGCATTTGAGCTATGCCTAGTCACCAATAAATCATTATCTTGAATTTTTAATTCCTCGGTTTCTGCGGGACCAGTATTCACTTCATTAATTCATCTTTTTAAAATAATCTATAGAAGTCCTTATCATTTGCTTTAATGCTTCTGGCTACTTTATATCATAACCTAAATTTTTCTTCATTATTCTGTCAGTCAATACTTGCTCATTTTTATGTTCTGTTCTACTTCTAATCTTCCATCTGGTCTCTGTGCACTCACTGAGTGTTGCCAACATTGTCATCTCTATAATCTCTACTGTAAGTTGTTAATATTGGTAGCAAATAGAGACATCACATTTTCCAGCCAGAATGGAACTGGTTGAGTGATTCACCTGTCAATCATACTAGGAGATCCCTTACAGAATATAAAATCATGCACTCTGGTCTGGTCAGACTGGTCCCGCTTGGTGGTGCAGTAATATCAACGCCAGACTCTGGAGCGAAGGTTCCCGAGTTCGAATCCAAGACGGGTTGAGCATTAAGGTAGTAACTCAGCCTCGTGAAAACAAGAATAGCTTACTACAGAAACACCATCATGATGGTGCTCCGCTAACTCCACCGCTGAGTTAAGCACTATTTTTCTTCTTCTTCTTCTGCTGAGAGTAACTGAAGTCTCATAAGTGATTTGTCTTGTCTTGTATTAATATCCTCCACTCATTTCTTCTTACTCTGCAATTGTTCTTACTTTTTTTTGTTCCCATCATGTTTTTCTTATAAAAATTGCGTATAATGGATGTTTAACTTGTATTTCTCTTGTGAAGGTTGTGCATCTGATACTTGTAATTGCGATGCTACTGCATGTATACTCTTCATTGCACCTGTAAAGATTAACTTTATTTGTCACATGTACGTCAAGCCATCGAAACATGCAGTAAGGTGCATCATTTGCATTAACAATCAACATAGTCCCTGGATGTGCTGGGGGCAGCCTGCAAGTATCGTCGTTCTTCTCGCGCCATTGTAGCACATCCATGAGTTACTTACCCTGACCCGTATATCTTCAAAATGTGGAAGGAAATCAGAGAACCCAGAGGAAACCAAACCGGAAACGTTGGGCTCAAGCCGATTCGAGGTGGTGGGGTCCAGACCCCAGAGTGCATCAGAGTAACAGCACCCAGGTCCGAGAGTAAGGAATGAGCCAATGCTTGGACAATTTAAATACCAGGCCAGATTGAAAAGATCAGAGTGTTGAGTCCAGAGACGAGGGACAGGCCGTTTCAGCTCACTGTCCCACGACATATACTCGGCTCGGCACTAAACAAAGGCCGTGGCTTTGCGTCTATGGGCAGACTCATTTTCATACATTTCAGTCCTGAATGCTATTTGCTTACCATATAACAACCATATAACATATAACAATTACAGCATGGAAACAGACTATCTTGGCCCATCTAGTCTGTGCCAAATGCTTATTCTCACCTAGTCCAACCAACCTGCACTCAGCCCATAACCCTCCATTCCTTTCCTGTCCATATACCTAACCAAATTTTCTTTTTTAAATGACAAAATCGAACCTGCCTCAACCACTTCTACTGGATGCTCGTTCCACACAGCTACCACTCTCTGAGTAAAGAAGTTCCCCCTTGTGTTACCCCTAAACTTTTGCCCCCTAACTCTCAACTCATGTCCTCTTGTTTGGATCTCCCCTACTGTCAACAGAAAAAGCCTATCCATGTCAATCCCTCTATCTATCCCTCTCATAATTTTAAATACCTCTATCAAGTCCCCCCTCAATCTTTTATGCTCCAAAGAATAAAGACCTAATTTGTTCAACCTTTCTCTGTAACTTAGGTGCTGAAACCCAGGTAACATTCTAGTAAATCTCCTCTGTACTCTCTCTATTTTGTTGACATCTTTCCTATAATTCAGTGACCAGAACTGTACACAATACTCCAAATTTGGCCTTCACTAATGCCTTGTACAATTTTAACATTACATCCCAACTCCTATACTCAATGCTCTGATTTATAAAGGCTAGCATATCAAACGCTTTCTTCACCACCCTATTCACATGAGATTCCACCTTCAGGGAACTATACACCATTATTCCTAGATCACTCTGTTCTACTGCATTTTTCAATGTCCTACCATTTACCATGTATGTCCTATTTGGATTGGTCCTACCAAAATGTAGCACCTCACACTTAACAGCATTAAAATCCATCTGCCATCTTTCAGCCCACTCTTCTAACTGGCCTAAAACTCTCTGCAAGCTTTGAAAGCCTATATTGTCCACAAAGCCACCTATCTTAGTATCATCTGCATACTTACTAATCCAATTTACCACCCCATCATCCAGATCATTAATGTATATGACAAACAACATTGGACCCAGTACAGATCCCTGAGGCACACCACTAGTCACCGGTCTCCAACCTGACAGTTATCCACCACTACTCTCTGGCATCTCCCATCCAGCCACTGTTGAATCCATTTTACTACTTCAATATTAATACCTAACGATTGAACCTTCCTAACTAACCTTCCATGTGGAACATTGTCAAAGGCCTTACTGAAGTCCATATAGACAACATCCACTGTTTTACCCTCGTTTGTACAATTTATTCTTTCTCCTCTGCTCGCTGAGTGTTTGACGGTCTTTTTAACAATAGGTTTTTTTGTGTGTCTTTGTTTAGTGGCTGCCTGTAGGGAGATGAATCTCAAAATTGTATAATGTATACATGCATTGATCATAAATGTACTTTGAATTTTGAACTTTAAACTCACAAGATCACAAGTTGAATGTACAAACTCCTTACAGGGAGTAGCAGGAATTGAACTCTGATTGATGTTACAGATAGCACGCATGTATACTTGTGCATACGGCAATATACTTTGTTCTTTTTTGCTGAAAACACAGCTTTTCTTTTGATTTCATGATTTTTTCAATCCTGAGTTCAGTTGGCTACAGACAAGATGGGTCAAATGGCCTAATTCTGTTCCTTTATCTTATGGCCTTGTAGTCATTTCTTGGAGGTTCATTTTAAACAGATTCCACAAATGAATGTTGCTTTCTTACAGATTGTAAGCTCTGTCATGTGATCTCTAACTCCTTGGCTGACACAATTGTACTGACAGGCAGCGCAGTTAATAGCTTTGAAACAAAAAAAATGTGAAGGTTTGCTACAATAGGCCCATAAATTCATAATGCTGCTGTCAATGGAATGATATTGATAAGAAAGATACAAAATGGCTGCTGAAAGGCAAAGTCATGGTAATGGAGGTGTTATCACAGGAGAGAGGAACTGCATTGTTAGTCCAATTATGCATGTTGTTTCACTATCAAGGTCTATCAATGTGAAAACTAGTATAATCTTTACTTAAGAAAAATGGCCAATCAGATTAGACTGCCATTTCCTTATACACTTGAGGGCATGGTTGTGCAGTAACATTACTGGTTAAGCAAATTTTATCCTCCAATTTTTTTGTAGACACTTGAGCATTAGTTCTACAAATACGCAAAATGGACATTTGAGATTTAACATGTGCTGATTAGATTAAAAAAAGGACTTGTTTATTTGCTCATCACTTAATTTTGTTAAAGTTACTTCACACAATTACTTGATGTTGCTTTAAGACATTTTATTTTCCATCCTCTCATGTTAGATAGTAGTGTAATTGTTCACGCAATGCTCGGGGAGTCCGGTGTATGGAATTCACCGGTGCCTTTTTATGAGGAGTCTCTGTGCATCCTCCCCGTGGAATGTGTGGGTTTCCTCCAGGTCATCCTGCGTCCTCCCACAGTTCAAAGATTAACTGGACAGGTTAATTGGTCATTGTAAATTGCCCCGTTTAGTTTAATTGGGTTTGTCAGGGTTGTTGGGGTGGTGTAGCTCAAAGAGCCGGATATGCCTATTCCCTGCTAAAAAGAAATTTAAAAAGTCACACATAATTGCAATTTCTATCTGTTGTGTATTTAATATTTCAATGATATTTGAATAATATTGTATATACGTCGGTTATTTAAGCATACTTGTTGCTTTAAATAAATCAAATCAAGTTTATCATTCAACCATACATGGATACAGCTGAATGGAAAAGTATTCCTCTGGGGCCAAGGTGCAAAATATACACAGCACATTCAAAATAGCAAGCAAAGAAATCATATTCATGTGAAAAAAAGAAAAAATGTATATAGTTCAAGACCCTGAACAACAAGTCCCGCAATTGACGGTACAGTATCCCAGTGGCGTGCAGACGCGTGCAATCCGGCCTGTCATCCACTGATTGAACAGAGGAGGGCAGCACCTACCAGAGAGGTTAGCCTCCAGCCAAGGGGCATCGCAGCAGGGAAGCCCGTAGGTTGAGGGAAGTCATCACTACAACCGAGGCTACACAGCTCCTGTGTCATCTGTCATACCAGCAGATAAGGGTAACAGGCCTAGACCATCTTATGTTATCATTATCCGACAGAGTCTTGAGATTGCCAGCAAAACGTCTGAGACAAGCACCCACGGTTATACTGCACGCCACCTTTGCGCATCAACTCTAATGCCGTTACGTGCAGGCAACAACATGGTCTGCAGCCAGGTCAGCTCCACCAAACACAAACTGGCTCCTCCTACAACTCGGCAGTCTCCTCCGTCAACCCAACTGGCTCCTTCCCTGAGAGCCAAGCTGGTTCTCCTCTGACATCGGGGCAAGCCCTTTCGACACCTTGGCTTGTTCCAGTGCTGACACCAGACCAGCTACTCTGATCAATGAGCAGATCACTGATGGAGTGGCCCTGCAGTACCTGATGTTCTTGGAATAGAATTGTCTTGTGATCGTCAAAAACACTTTTAACAAAATGGTAAATGGTAGGGCATTGAGGAATGCAGTAGAACAGAGTGATCTAGGAATAATGGTGCATAGTTCCCTGAAGGTGGAATCTCATGTGGATAGGGTGGTGAAGAAAGCTTTAGGTATGCTGGCCTTTATAAATCAGAGCATTGAGTATAGGAGTTGGGATGTAATGTTAAAATTGTACAAGGCATTAGTGAGGCCAAATTTGGAGTATTGTGTACAGTTCTGGTCACTGAATTATAGGAAAGATGTCAACAAAATAGAGAGAGTACAGAGGAGATTTACTAGAATGTTACCTGGGTTTCAGCATCTAAGTTACAGAGAAAGGTTAAACAAGTTAGGTATTTATTCTTTGAAGTGTAGAAGGTTGAGGGAGGACCTGATAAAGGACTAGAAGTGCTGAGATGGCCTGTTTCCGTGCTGTAATTGTTACATGGTTTAATGGTTATAATGGAAAAAGCACCTTTGGTTCGTCCCCGAAAGACTTCTGCATGCGAACGTGCTGCCATCTTACTGGAAATAATTCATTATGGATTATATGTACAAATATGTTAATTGCATACATGAATATGCTATCATGTGACGCATGCATGTCTTGTTTAACTTTGAATTAATTTAATGTTTTGAAATTACAAAACATAACATTGGAGATGAGGTATTTAAAAAATAAACTCCACACAGTTCTCAACCTATTAAAGTGTACCAAGACATTCAAGCTAAAAAATAGAAAGGAATGATAAGTAAAATACCCAGTCAAGCAAGTGCAACAAGCCAGTTAAGTTTCAAAAAGACAGCACAGCACATATTATATGGAAAGGAAGATAAGATCCAATTTTAAAATAAAAAAAACAAAAGAATTCAAGGTTCCTAAACTGTGAGTAGCCAGTGCTAATATCATGAACAAAAATATCAGAAATGGCTGATTACATTGGAAAGATTGATGAGTTTGATTACATAGCGGGTCATTGGCTCATGTATACTGTACTATTAGAACAGTATTTTGAAGCAAATTAAGTAGCCAATGAGAAACAAGTACTAATTTTGCCAAATTCATTAGGTTTAAAGGCATATAGTTTGCTTTGAAGTTTGACTGTTCCAACTAAACAATCAGAAATTTGCTTTGCTGTTATTGTAAAAGTGATGCAGGAAAAGTTAGAACCAGATCAATTGGTGATTGCAGAATGCATAAGCAGAATTGAAAAGAGGGGAAGTCCATTTCAGCGTAAGTGGCTGAATTGAAGAGATTGTCTGTGCATTGTTAGTTTAGTAATGGGCTTAATGAAGCACTAAGAGATTGTTTAGTTTCTGAAATCTTAAATGAAAACTTTCAAAAATAGCGCTCAACTGAAGCACAGCTTATATTGAAATGAGTAGTGGAAATCGCTGTTTCAATGGAAACCACAGATATGGACACAATTGATTATTAGTCAGGAATGAAGGTGAACGTCTAAACAGAAACCAGCCTGGTTGAATAACTTATGTTATCGTTGTAGCGGGGGTGTATGTACACAAAACAAATACAGATTTAAAGCTGAAACTTGAAGAAAATGCAACAAAGTAGGTCATATGCAAGAGCATGTCAGGCAGACAAAAATAAATGCTCTACACAGGGAAGAAAAAAAATACTAAAAAGTCAAGATGCAGTTTGTAAAGGAGCACTAATTTGCATGCTGCTGATGGAAAATCTGATAATGAAGAGAATGACACAGGATTGTGCAGCCTAGATACTTACAGTGTGAAAATTAACTACAGGGTCAAGCAATATGGCTTATGCCTGAAGTGAATGGCAAATTAATTAAAATAGAATTGGACACAGGTTCAGCTGTTTCAGGCACTCCACATTATGAGTTTGAACAGTATTTCAAGCTACTAAACTGAAGCCTGCAGATATTCAGTGAAGAACTTATACAGGCAAAAAGATAATTTCTGTGGGAATGAAATTCATCACAGTGAAGTACAACAACCAACAAGCCACTTTGAGCTTGTATGTGGTAAAAACAGAAGGACCTGCATTGTCGGGGTACGTTTAGCTGAGACAACTACAACTTGATTGGAGATCTATCCACCATTTGCATACCACATCTCCTGCAATGCAGCCACCTGGAAACATATTAAGAAAGGTACCGGATGATGCCATGACTGTTTCCATGCAGAACTTGATGAACTGTTGCCCAGTGGAGGACAAACAGGTGTTGGTACCAAACTCTGTGCCCTTGGTTGGAAAGCATATTGGACCAAGAAAGGACCATTCTGTCTAGAGAATTCATGGATGTGACAAAGGCACCAGTCCAACTACAACAGTTTTTGTTGGTGACATATCTGAGAAAGCTTCTGATATGTTAATCAGGCAGTTATTTACGAGATGTGGGTTGGTTTTAAACTGGAAGAGAGTTTAAGGAGATTTGGGAAAGTTGCAAGCATTCAGTTTCTATGAGTATAAGGAGTCAGGATCTACTCTGTATGCTTTGCATGCATTAAAGTTATTGCACGAACTTCAAGTGGAGACAAAATGTTGCTTGTAATAGAAGACCAAAGCCCAGCTGGATGCATGGAAGACCAAAAATGGAGATAAGAAAACAGAGGATTTGTCAGATGATGCTGTGGATGAGGAAGCTAAAAGAAGACATCAGATCATAAAGGGAGCAATTGAAGAAATAATAAGCAAATAATTCAGAGAAGTAAATGCACCTTCCCAAGATCAAGATGTACAAATAAGAAGAAGAAAAAGGAAGAAATAGATAGAGAGGAAGAATGTGAAAGAGAAATGTGTGAAAGAGAGAAGTAATCTGAGAAAAAAGACATAGATGGAAGCAGATTCAGACAGAGAAAAGGAAAAGAAAGATGTCTAGAGCTGTCAGAAACACTGTCTGCAGTCTCAGATTCAACTCCTACAATCACCATGAGGAGGCTGTAGAACCTGAGATTGTTTTACAGCCTCAAGTTTCACCTGCCAAATTGTGATTCCCCTTGTCAGGAATGATTCTGGGAATTAAAGGACTAATATATGAGGAGCATTTGATGGCTCTGGGGGTGTACTTACTGGAGATTAGAACAATGAGGGGAGATCTCATCGAATATTGAAAGACCTGGATAGAGTGGGTATGAAGAGGATGTTTCTAACAATGGGAGTGTCTAGGACCAGAGAACACAGCCTCGGAGTAGAACGATGTCCCTTTGGAATAGAGGTGAGGAAGTATAGTATTCCTTCAGCCGGAAGGTGGTGAACTCATGGATAGCTGTGTGGCCAAGTCATTGGGTATATTTAAAGTGGAAGTTGATAGGTTCTTAATTAGTAAGGGCATTAAAAGTTATGGGGAGAAGGCAGTAACACTGGGTTGAGAGGAAAAATAAATCAGTCAAGGTTGAATGGTGGAGCTGACTTGATGGGTCAAATAGCCTAATTCTGCTCCTATATCTTATGGAACTGTTCAATAGCCTTATAACAAGCAGTGTAGAAGCTGTCCTTGAGCCTGCTGATACATGTTTTCACCTTTCTCTTATCTTCTGCCTGAAAGGAGAAGAAAATATTCAGGATATTAACTGCAATACACACATTCTTGCGTCATAATCTTTACTTATTACCTCCGGCAGTATAATGGTTTGAATTGAAAGCTGTAAGGAACTGTCAAACTAATTGAATTGTTCTGCTTCCCTAAGATTTAGCCCAATGATTCTAATCTCATCTACATCTATTTGGAGCTAGTTATCTGGCCTATAAGACATGATTTTTTTTTGCTTTACAAAAATTAGCTTTATTTATCTCATGACCACGGAAGCATACAGTAAAATGTGTCAAATTGTGTTCAATCAAGTCAATGAGGATTGTGTAATGGCGTAAGTAGGTGTCACCACACTTCCAGTGCCAACATAGCATGACCACAAGTCACTAACCTAATCGTACACCTTTAGACCATGGGAGAAAACCAGAACACCAGGAGGAGACCCACGCAGTCACGGGCAGAATGTACAGGCAGCGGTGGAAACACATCACAAACTTTCAGCTGGCATTTTAATCGCTTTACGTTCACCTCTGTGCTACTGTGCCACCCCTTTATTAACAGCAGTACAGTGCAAATAAATATAATCATGCGATATTTCAAAACAAAATAAATAGAGCAAAAAAACAAGGAATAAAGCAGTGGTGTTCATGGACCATTCAGGAATCTCATCACAGAAGGGGAAGCAGCTGCTTCAGAACCATTGAGGGTGCATATTTAGGCTGAATTATTTTGATGGTACAGTGATAATAGCTACATGGTATCAATAAGCATTTGGAATATGCCATTTGTTTTGCTTAGAGTAACATATTGAAAATGCTGGAGGGACTCAGCAAGTCAGGTCGCATCTATAGGGAGGAATAAACAGTTGCCATTTCGGGCCATCATCAGAGTTACTCTGGATTCCCAGCATCTGCAGGATCTCTTATTGATATATTGAAGGAAGAGAAGCCATTGAAGGGGAGTTGTCAACAATAGATCCAGTGGCAATTTATTCAGCTGGATAATAGTTGGGTTTGCTGGTTAATGGTGAAATGCTAAGCAGAACCTCTGCTCTTAACTCCAATGGTATTGGAAAACTAAACGCAGTTTGGACAACAAGGTAAGAGAAAGACTGGATTCCTGATAAGGCCAAAAATGTCACTTTATATCTTTCCAAATTTGTTTATTTAGAGATACAGCACAGAACAGGCCCTTCCAGCCCAACAAGCCACACCACCCAACAATTCTCCATTCAACATCAGTCTACTCCCAGGACAACTTACAAAGACCAATAAACCTATTAACCGGTATCACTTTAGAATGTGGGAGGAAACAGGGGCACCTGGAGAAAACACACATTCTCACGGAAAGGACGTACAAACTTCTCACAGCCAGCATCAGAATTGAACTCTCAACTCCAACACATCAAGCTGTAATGGCATCGCGCTAACCTCTATGTTACCATGGTTCATATGTTGCCTGATGTACAGGAAAATGCCAAATGTCTCTGAAAGTAAACATCAGAAAGTGTTGCAGAATCTTCTTGAAATATGTTTTGCTTTAGCTCTGCTCATTTCTAATATTTTCCAGATTATGGTTTCTTCTCATTGATTAACACCTTGTTCGGTTTACTGTATTCTGATGTTTTTATAGAAAATTTAACCAGTTGGTCAATCTCAACATGTGACATCGATTACGAGCCCAGAAGTTCTTGGAGAGGTGATTTGAAAGAAACTGGGAAAAGGAAAATAATAGGCTTGCTGTTGAATCTGATTAAGCCATGTAAGATGATGGATTATTGACTTAATTGATACCAACAGCAGGACCTTTAACAACTAAACATTATCTTCGATCATTTGCCTGTTTAAAAATAATATGGCTATCACTATTGCACAGTATGATTGAGCAATTGATGCCATTGTTTGAAAATATGTACAGGATTGTACACTCAGTGACCACTTTATTAGATACCTCCTGTAGCTAATAAAGTGGCCACCAGGTGTGTGTTCATGGTCTTCTGTTACTGTAGCCCATCCACTTCAAGGTTTGACTTGTTTCTTTTCAGAGTTGCTCTTCTACACATCATTGTTCTAACACGTGATTTTTGAGTTACTGTCACCTTCCTGTCAGCTTGAACCAGTTTGGCCATTCGCCTTCAACCTCTCTCATTTACAGGGGTATTTTCACCCACAGAACTGCTACTCACTGAATTTTTTTTCTGTTGTTTTTCGCACCATTTTCTGTAAACTCTAGAGTGGGGGTTCTCAACCCTTTTTTAATGCCAGGAACCAATACCATTGACTGAGGGGTCAGGTTGGGACCCCCTGCTCTAGAGACTGCAGTGTGTGAAAATCCCAGGAGATCAGCAACTTCTGAAATATGCAAACCACCCCGTTTGGCACCAACAATCATTCTACAGTCAAACTCAGTTAGATCACATTTCTTTCACATTCTGATGCATGAGCAAATGTACAGGTGTGCCTAATAAAGTAGCCATGGTGCATACTTAGCAAAATATTTTCACTTTGCCACAACTCAGTGTTATGCAGGACACTTCCTAATATAAGTTCATCAGCTCCCATTTGTTTCTATACAACCTGTAGTGTTTACTTCCATAGGCTCTGGGCCCCTTATCCTATAAAAGAGGTGCTGGCAGTGGAGAGATTCCAGAGGAGATTCATGAGAGTAAGCCAGGGAATGAAAGGGTTAATGGGCGGAGCATTTGATGGCTCTAGACTGGAATTTAGAAGAATGAGGGAGGATCTCAGTGAAACCTTTTGAATATTGAAAGACCCGGATAGAGTGGACACGGAAAGGATGTATCCTACAATGGGGGAGCCTCAGACCAGATTGCACAGCCTTAGAACAGAGGGACATCCACTTAGAACAGAGATGAAGAGGAATTTCTCCAACCAGAGGGTGAAGAATCTGTGGATTTCACTGCAACAGATGACTGTGGAGGCTAAGTCATTGGGTATATTTAAAGTGGAGCTTGATATGTTCTTGATTAGTAAGGATGTCAAAGGTTACAGGGAAAAGGCTGGAAAATGGGATGAAGAGGGATAATAAATTAGCCTTGATGGAATGGCAGGGCCGTATTTTGCTGCTATGTCTCATGGTATTATTATCTTAAGTGAGGTAAAATACAATAGTAACATTAGCCTCACGGTATGTAGTTTGTTCAGACATTATGCCTCCCTTGGGAGCTATCAAATTGTGGCATAACTTATTTAAACAATCATGCATTTTCAACTTTCATTTTCATCATTGGCTAACTTACAGTATAAAATTTATATGAACATTTAATCAATTAGGGGGCATTAATTTGTGAGATGAATGTTATATAATATGATGTTATTACAGCTCAGGTCGCAAGAATTCAGAATTAAATTCCAGTGTCATTTTGAATGTTCTCCCCCAGGAATGCATGGGTTTTCTCTGGGTCCTCTGGTTTCCTTCCACAGTCGTATGATGTACTGGGTAGGTTAATTGGTCATTGTAGTTGTCTCGTGATTAGGTTAGGGTTAAACCGTGGATGTCAGGTGCTTTGATTCGAAGGGTCAGAAGAGCCCACTCCACTCTGCATCGCTAAATGAAATGAAATAAATATTAGTTTCTACAGTGTTGCATTAATTATGTAATTAATTAAGATATATTGGATTCAGTAGCTGCAAGGACTAAAATATGGAAATTGATTCATTTCATTACACAAAACTAAACACTTGAAAAGAAAAGAGAGAATAGGGAAAGAAATATTATTAATGTGGGAATAGAAGAAAATTGTGACAGACCATCCAGCCTTTTTGATCTGTTCTGTCACCCAAATAGATCATAGTTCAGCTGTACTTCATCTCCATTAATCTACAATTTTCCATATTTCAATACACTTACTGCTTGGACAATATCTCTACAAATATTCATTTGGCCACAATGCCAATGTTCTTTCCAACATAATTAATTGGATTAACCAGTTGTAATATGTTGGTTATAAATTCATGTTGCTCTCTTTGTTCAGCTTATATCTGTTCACTCACTTGCACGTTTCTTGGTGGCAGAACACAGCATTTTGTTCTGCAGTCTTGCAGTAAGCATAATTGATTTGAGCACCAGAAAAATCACCTGGACCAGAATGCATCTGGACTTCCTAAGTTTCTGCCAATATCACCTCTCTAATGATTCTGCCTTCTTCTACTACACATAGTGCTTTCCCCTTTCATTCCTTCTTCACCTCTCTGGCCTATCCCCTCCCTGCTTCCCCTTCCCCACCCCTTGATCTTTCCTCTGATTGGTTTTTCACCTGGCACATTCCACCCTCCCCCCACCTTATTGATAGGGCCCCTGCCATCTCCTTCTTCGGTCCTGATGAAGGGTCTCGGCCCAAAACTGCTCATTTCAACGGATGCTGCCCAACCTGCTGAGTTCATCCAGCTTGATTGTACATCTTGATTTGACCACAGCATCTGCAGTGTTCTTTGTGTTTAATATAGACCTCAAAACCCTTGTTCCTATCATCAAACATGACATCAGTATTTTACCCCGACTCTATGTGCTCTGCCTCCTTTCTTACATGATGAAGAGTATTGACCAGAAACCTTGTCTGTTTTATTCCCCTCCATAATAGATGCTGCCTGACTTGCTGAGTTGCTCCAGCAGTTTTAGTGTGATGCTTTGTGTGTTCTTGCCTTGTGGACCAATGGCCATTATGTGACCTTATTGAAAACACCCTAAAGATCCAAGTTTGTTCCAGTCACAGCCTCAAAGAACTCCCATAATCATAATCAAATGATTTTCCATTCATGGATCCATGCTGATTTTACTGAATCCTGTTATTACTTTTATTTGGTGTTGTGCTATCATATTCTTCATTGTTATAACATCTATAGATTCCAGCATCTATTCTCTTCTCTTCGGTTGTCCATTGGAAGCCGATGACGACATCCACTCCTTTAGCGGTGAGATCTTTGATGACTACACAGTCCAATCCTGGACCCACAAGTTCTATTGCAGGTGGGACATGTATATGTGGTAGTGGTGGTAGTGATGGCAACCATGGCTACATTTCTCCTGGCTCTCTTCTGCTGTCTTCTGGTTGTTCTTTCTATCTCCAGAATACGAACCCCATCCCTACACAGCTGTCACCAAGTGATACGGTCAGCAGCAACATCCTCCATGTCCTCAGGTCTGATCTTGCACTTCCTTAAAGCATTCTTCACCTGATCCTTATAGCGCTTTGGCCCTCCAGCTGAATGCCGACCATGATATAGCTGGCCGTATAACACTCTGCGGGGTAGCCGACATGGGGGCATCCTTATCACTTGTCCCATCCACTCCAACTGACGCTGGGTGATCATGGTCTCAAATATTTACAAATATTTCAGTGTGACGCACCCACTCACGCCAGGTAATTCCCAGGATGCGCTGAAGGCAGCTTATGTGGAAGTACTCTAAGGACTTGATGTGATGGCTGTAGGTTACTCAAGCTTCACATCCATAAAGGAGGGTGGTGACACAGACCGCTTGGTATACAGCGACCTTTGTGGAGGGATGAAGGTTCCTGTTCTGAAAGACTCTACGCTGAAGTCTCCCAAAGGCAGCTGATGCCTGTTTAATGCGGCTCTGGATGTCGTTGTCAATGCCGCTATCCTCAGAGAGAATGCTCCCCAGATATTTGAAAGATGGCACTATTGACAGCTTTTCATCACCAACAGTGAAGGCAGGTAGGGTGGGTGGGACACTGGTACTCCATTGGCAAACCACTTCTGTCTTGGTGGTATTGACGGTCAGCCCCATCCTGCTGTACGCTCTCACTGCCACAGCAAGGACAGTCTGAAGATCCTCCGGAGTCTGGGCCACAGGAGCACAGTCGTCTGCATACTGCAGCCGCAGGACCCGTTCTCTATGGAGTTCGGTGGTTGCGTGGAGCCTCCTGATATTAAAGAGGTTGCCATCTAATCTGACGTCCACTGCCACACCACTGCTATCCTCAGTCTCATTGTGTAGAAACTTGGTAACACACAGGAGGAAGATGTTAAAGAGCACTGGCACTAGCACACACCCCTGCCTCACCCCTGTGTGTACAAGGAAGGGCTCGGACTCTGTCACCAGAGCAGTTATCTCATTGCGGAACTGGCAGGGGATGTTAACAAATTTATTGGGACAGCCAAACCTGAGAAGGACATCCCATAAGAGCTCTCTTTACAATAATGCACACTAACAGTTGACTAGTTCCTTGTTTTCACACTCTCTCCCTTTTTAAATACTAATCCACAATGTGCAGGGTCAATTCCAGAATCCTTAGAATAACCATGCTCTCCAGCTCTCCATTGTAAGTTCTCCTATTTCTGCCTATAAGGAAACCAGCTTAACTACATGATAAACAAAAGAAAAAAGAGACAGATATATTCAGGGGGTCAGATAAATATAGGGAGTGCGGAGGAGTGTGGTGTGGAGTATTAGCATTTGGATGAATAATATGATCTTGTATTGATAGTCAATAAAATACTGTATAGTAAGTTAATATTACAATTTTCAAAAATTATTTTTACTTTATTGATACAGCACAGAATAGGCCCTTCTGGCCCTTCGAGCCGTGCTTCTCAGTACCTCACCTAATCACAGGACAATTCACAATGGCCAATTAACCTACCAACCAATACATCTTTGGACAGTGGGAGGAAACCCTTGCGATCACAGGGAGAACATACAAACTCCTTACAGTCAGCTGTGGGAATTGAACCAGTATTACCTGTGCTGTAAAGTGTTGTGCTAATCATCATGCTACTGGGCTGCCCCAGTTCTCCTCTCTCTGTCTATAAGGGACTGGCATTTGCCCATGCTTTTCCTTTTAGAGTACCCTTACATAGTTTTATATGTTTCTTTTGCTCATTTGCTCTCATATTTCATGTTTCCTTTCTTTATCAGCTGGCCTTACAGCCTCTTTGAAAATCAGTCTATTGAGCTATGTCTTCTTCTATAGTAGTTGATGACTACTTGAATTCAAAGCATAAATATGTCAAGGAAATGTCCTATGATACTACCTTCTAAATTCCACTCTTCCCGAATCTTCTGTGTTGCTTCTCTATAACCCTCAATTCCTCAAAAGTTTAGATACTTACTGATCTCTATTTTCAATATATCTAATGATCTGGCTTATGCTATCCACGATGGAAGGGATTCTGGAGATTCCATACACTCTGAGGGAAGAACTTTCTATACACCTCAGTTTTAAATGGTCAACACATAAACTATCCAACCAGACATGGAAGCTATATATATATATATTCACACACTGTATTTGTGTTCCAATAGACTCAGGGCTTCCTTATGCTCCAATACAAAAAGTCATGTTTAAATACTGTACAGCATCAATATTGATCACATCATCTAATTTACATTTCAATTGAGATATAATTAATCACTAAGTTGATGTTATTTGGTTCATCCTATCATCAAAGTCAAAATTACACACCAGTGATCAGCAAAAGCAACTCATTTAACATCATGACACAAAAGATTTTGCAGATCCTAGAAATCATGAATAACACATACAAAATTCTGGAGGAACTCAGCAGGTCATATCGATGTTTCAGGTTTTGGTAAAGAGAAGTTTTAAAGGAAGATATTTAACTGACCTGGTGCCTTTATTGAAAGACATTGCTGGAGAAAACAGTTGAAATGATATATTGATAATAGCTTTAGAAAGCTGATGACAAGAATACTTGTGGTCAAAGAAGGATAGTGCTAGAAAATGGATGCTTGTGATGTACAGTGCTGTGCAAAAGTTTTAGGCACATATATATAGCTAGAGTGCCTAAGACTTTTGAACAGTGCTGTATTTATCAATGTGGAACAGAGAGTAAGTTTGTACATCAAGTCAAGTCAAGTCACTTATTATTGTCATTTCAATCATAACTGCTGGTACAGTACACAATAAAAATGAGACAACGTTTTTCAGGACCATGGTGTTACATGACACAGTACAAAAACTAGACTGAACTACGTAAAAAAACAACACAGAAAAAAAAACTTCACTAGACTACAGACCTACCCAGGACTGCATAAAGTGCACAAAACAGTGCAGGTATTACAATAAATAATAAACAAGACAATAGGGTAGTAAGGTGTCAGTCCAGGCTCTAGGTATTGAGGAGTCTGATAGCTTGGGGGAAGAAACTGTTGCATAGTCTGGTCATGAGAGCCCGAATGCTTCGATGCCTTTTCCCAGTCGGCAGGAGGGAGAAGGGTTCGTATGAGCGGTGTGTGGGGTTCTTCATAATGCTGTTTCCTTTGCGAATGCAGCGTGTAGATTAAATGTCCATGATGGCGGGAAGAGAAACCCCGATGATTTTCTCAGCTGACCTCAATATCTGCTGCAGGGTCTTGCAATCTGAGATGGTGCAATTTCCATACCAGGCAGTGATGCAGCTGCTCAGGATGCTCTCAATACAACACCTGTAGAATGTGATGAGGATGGGGGGATGGGAGATGGACTTTCCTCAGCCTTCACAGAAAGTAGAGACGCTGCTGGGCTTTCTTTGCTATGGAGCTGGTGTTGAGGGACCAGGTGAGATTCTCCGCCAGGTGAACACCAAGAAATTCGGTGCTCTTAATGATCTCTACCGAGGAGCCGTCAATGTTCAGCAGGGAGTGGTCACTCCTTGCCCGCCTGAAGTCAACAACCATCTCTTTTGTTTTTTTTTGCATTCAGAGACAGGTTGTTGGCTCTGCACCAGTTTGTTAGCTACTGCACCTTCTCTCTGTAAGCTGTCTCGTCGTTCTTGCTGATGAGACCCACCACGGTTGTGTCATTGGCAGACTTGATGATGTGGTTCGAGCTGTGTGTTGCAGCACTGTCATGAGTCAGCAGAGTGAACAGCAGTGGACTGAGCACACGGCCCTGGGGGACCCCCATGCTCAGTGTGATGGTGTTGGAGATGCTGCTCCGGATCTGGATTGACTGAGGTCTCCCAGTCAGGAAGTCTAGGATCCAGTTGCAGAGGGAGGTGTTCAGGCCCAGTAGGCTCAGCTTTCCAATCCGTTTCTGAGGGATGATTGTGTTGAATGCTGAACTGAAGTCTATGAACAGTATTCAAACGTATATGACTTGACTTGACTTGACTTGAACTGGTTTATTGATCATTACAGAATGTCTCCCTGCTCCCTCCCCTTTCTCTTCCCTTTTTCCCATCTATGATTTCCCTCTCCCTGGCCCCTTCCCACTATTAATTCACAATAGAGGCCCATATCAGAATCAGATTTGTCATCACTTACTTATGTCAAGAAATTTGTGTTTTTTGTGGCAACAGTACAGAGCAATACATAAAATTACTACAGTACTGTGCAAACCTCTTAGGATCCCTAGCTATATATATGTGCCTAAGACTTTTGCACAATACTGTACAATTAACTCAAATCCATTTATCTAAGTACATTAGACTTGGGAATTGATGTTGATTTCATTAACAGGATTTCAATGCCCAGGCAGTATCAACTGTTCCATTATCCCTTCTATGGTATGACACTAACAATACCTATGACGTCAGATTGGACTGCAATAATCCAGCTAATGGTTTCTATTAAGTAGGTATATTTAACCAATGAGACCCTCTTCCACAACATCAACCATTTAAAACAGTATGGGAAACAAAGGGAACTTTGGGTCTACATTTAGAGCTCCCTCAAAGTTGTTGTGCAAGTTGGTAGGGTGGTTAAGAACACAAACTGTTTGTTGAACTTCATTAGTCAGGGGATTCAGTTCAAGAGCCAAGAGATAATGCTGCAGCTCCCTCAATCTCTAGTTAGACCACACTTGGAGTATTGGGTTCAGTACTGGTCACCTCTGTATAAGAAGGATGATGAAGGTTTAGAGAAATGAGGAGGAGATTTACCAGGATGCGGCCTGGATTAGGAGCTAGTTTTCTGAGAAAAGTTTGAGCAAACTAGGGCTTTTCTCTTTGGTGTGAAGGACGGTGAGAGGTGACTTGATAGAGGCATAGAAGATGATAAAAGGCTTTGATAGAATGCCTCTTCCCCAGGGTGGAAATGGGTAATATGAGAAGATATCATTTTAAGAGAGAAGTATAGTCTGGGAGGTCGGTGGTAGGCTTTTTACACAGAGAGTGGTGGTTAAGTGGAATGCATGGCAGGGTGGCGATGGACGCAGTTACACTAGAAACATTTAAGAGACTCTTAGATAGGTACATGGATGATGTAAAAATGGTGGGTGGGTGGGAAGGAAGCTTTAGATTGATCATGGTATAGGTTAAAAGGTCAGCATGACATTGTAGGCCAAAGGGCCTGTACTATGCTGCACTGTTCGATGTTCTATGTTCTTTCTCCAGTTGGCCATCTACACTTTAAAGGAAATTATTCCAATGTGAATAATAAAGAAAATTGATCAGATTCCACGCCTATCATATTTTCAGATGAGTTCTATTTATGAATGTTCTTGAAAGTTAAGTGTTGTATCATTGATCAATTAATCCAATGCAGCCCTGTCTATCATTTACAAAATGCTGGAAGAACTCAGCAGGTCAGGCAGTGTCGACAGAGAGGAATAAACAGTCAATGTTGCCGTCCTGATGAAAGGTCTTGGCCCAAAATGTCCACTGTTTATTCCCTCCATAGATGCTGGCTGACATGCAGAATGTCCCCAGCATTTTGTATTTCTAGTATCTGCAGAATCGCCTATGTCTGTGTGTCATTGCTGATTTAAAAGAGTTAAAAGTCATTATGTTAGTTGCATTAGATTCCTTTTCTAGAACTGCCTCTGTCATTGTATACTGCAGTTTACAATGCTAAGTGACCCATTTAGACATGAATCATATCCTTGATATCATTCAACACTTCAAATAACAGGAAACAGGAGGGCAATTAGGATTGCTGGGGCCCAGGTTCTTGTGAAACAGCTGATGCTTTACTACATAATACATGGTTGTATGCACATTGCTCTCTAATTTAGAAAATCATAGTCATTTCCTCCTTTTAAAAATGTCTGATGCTCGTAAATCTTTTGTACCTTTTCTGTATCAATTTAAAGACCTTATTTCCTGCTGTAGGATGCAGATTGTGTCTGATTTTTCTCACAGGCTTTAATCTATTAATGGACACGAAGGTGAGCTACTGTGGGGAAGGGGGGTGGTGATTGCATGTGGGAGCAACCATCTGGACTAGTTGAACAGGTTTATTTGGTGGAGATGGCAGGTTTTGGAAAAATACTTGTCTTAATTACTGGGGATGTTTTCATCACTAGACAAAGCTTTCACAGGGAAAATACAATTGTTTCTTTATAGTGTGTTTGCAGCCTTTCTATATAGTGTGAGAATCATGATTATCATCAAAAATTCAACAGGCTAATTAGTATTGGGAAAATATAATTTGATAGGAGAAGCATAAAAACAGATGAGGGTTTGTTTTTGTTTTGTCACATGCAATGTACTGATTTAATTCATTGGGTTGCATTCTGAAAGAATCAGTTTTGCCATGTCTTTCTTTGTGAGAATGATATGTATTCATGATTAATTTTCCATTCCCAAGACTTCTCAGAGCATGAGAACAAATATCTTACTTTATGTTTAAAGAGATTCTGCAGATGCTGGAACTCCAGAGCAACAAACACAAAAGGAAATCAGGAGGTCAGGTAGCAGCAACGGAGAAGAATAAGCAATTAGTGTTTTGAGCTGAGACCGTTCATCAGGACTTGCTTTTTTTTACATTTAAGAAGGGGTTTCATACATTGCTCTTCATGGATTTGTCTACCCCATATATCGAGATAAGGTCATTTTTGAACAGATTTGCACTGTCCTGCTTTTTGCCTGTTCCTTCCTTTCTCTGATGTGAAGTATAACTTCTGGTGGTATCGCCCTCAGCTTGGTGGAGATGAATCAGCTCTCCTTGTGGGAGAAGCTAAGCCACAAACCAGGACTGTAGCATGTGTGGAAGGTAACGATAAAAGCCGGTGCGTTGTGTCGCTGTGGGTGGCACGGTCATGTAATTTTTGGTGGAACACTTTGCAGTGCCTGTTTTAAGACTGGGGTTCAAATTCCACTGATGTTTGCATGTATCCTCTGTGACCACATGAATTTCCTCCCCCCATTCCAAAGACACATGATTTAAAGCAAGTAAGTTATGGGCATGCTATGCTGGTGCTGGAAGCATGGCAACACTTGAAGGCTGCTCACGCACAATCCTTGGACTGTGTGAGCCATTGGCATAAAGCTTCACATTTCACTGCGTGCTTCGATGTACAGGTGACAAATAGAGCTAATCTTTAATCCTTACCTTTTCGAAACAAAGTTTGATTCCAGAAATAGCTGACTGAGTGATGAGGACATCTTCAAAAGATGGTGCCTCAAGAAGATGCATCCATTATAAAGGAGCCTCACCATCTGGAACATGCCCTCTTCTCATTATTACCATCAGGAAGCAGGTACAGGAGCCTGAAGACCTACACTCAGCACTTTTGAAACAGCTTCTTCCCCTCCATGATCAAATTTCTGAATAGTCCATGAACCCATTAACTCTCTACCCTGCTATTCCTCTTTTGCACTTATTTATTTTTGAAACTTATAGTAAATTTTATGTCGATCACTATGTCAGCAACAATATATCTGGTTCTGATTCAGATTTTGAACTCCCCCTTTTGAAAAGAAGGCTACTAGTGTATTCAGAAAATATCACCAATGAAATGACTACCAAATTGTAGGATTTGGAGATTCTTACTGCACTAAAAACAAATAATAGAAACTCAGAAGTCCTCTCTAGACTGTGATACATTTGATTTACATAGTGAACAGTGGCAGTAATTTTTGGACTGTGTCAACATGAAACAAAGCCACAAGCTTGAATGGAATTGCCTTTGTGACTAGAGGGGAGGAACTTGTTCTGGGGCAACAGAGGAACTCAATAGGTCAGGCAGCATCTATGTGGGCGGCAGAGTGGAGATATGTCTCTACCATCAGAGGTGTTAGCTGCTCCATCCCTCCACTAGCCTGCAGTTTACCTTTGGGCAAGTTGGAGCAACCTGCTTAGACCCCTGATTAGGGTCATGTGAAGCTATGGGAGCAGGTGGTGGATGGTTGTATGAGCAGCTGATTTATATCACAAGTCCTGGTTATGTAACTACTGGTGGCAGGCAGACAATCTCTGAAGAGTGTTGATAATGGTTGGTGTCAATCGTCTTGTAAAGACACCACCCAGAAGAAGGCAAAGGCAAACCACTTCTGTAGAAAAATTTGCCAAGAACAATAATATGACACAGCACATAATGAACGAATCAGCATCTATGGGGGAGGGGAATGAACTGTCGATGTCAGCTGAACTTCACAGTCCCAAAGAAGGGTCACCACCTGAAACATCAACTATCCATTCCCCTCCATTGATGCTGCCTGATGTGTTGAGCTCCTCCTCATCCTTTTTATGTTGCTTGAGATTACAACTTCTACATTTTCTTTCATCTCCAGCTTTGTTCTGAATGCCAGGAAGTCTGAGATCTCAAAAGTCATACAACACTGCCTCCTGCACAAGAAAAATCCTTTCTCCAAGTGGTTTTACTACTCAGGAAACAAATTGACAGGCTGGAAATGATCTGCAAAGGCTGGCTATTCGGACCAACTCCTGCCCCTGAGGTAGTGAGATTAGGGCAGATTGTTTACCAGATAATTGGCCATCAGTCCCTATGGGAATGGGCAGAACCAAGGGAATTTATGGTTATTGTTGTGAGGTGAGGGTAAGTTGATTGCCAATCTTCAGAGGTTGTCTGACTCCCATTCCTAGCAGGGATATCCAATCCTAGATCTAGGAGTTATTCAGCCCTTGATGTTACCTTCCCTGAAATAGCGGATACACCACCTCTCTTGTGCCTCCATCTTTCCAACTGGTGTAATGATCATCTTGTACCATTTATGCAAGGTTTGTTTTTATGCATTCAGTCTGGAGGTCCCAATGGAGACAAAGATCAAGGATGTCTGAACTCTAACTTTTCTCAACATTTACCTTACCTTGAACAAACTTCCCGCTGGAGTGGAGCAGTCTGTAAAACAAATAGGGAACTTAAAGCTATATTGATTTTGGTGCCAACCAAAGTCACACCAGCCTCACTCGGAGAGCTGCAAATGCAAATGGCATTCACGCCAGGATCTAGAATAGTATTTCCAATCCTTTTTATGCAATTGATCATACCATTAAGCAAGGGGTCCAGGGGTCCAGATTGGGAACCCCTGCTATCAAACATAGAACAGTATAGTGCAGTATAGACTAGTTTGCTCACAATGCTGTGCTGACCTTTTAATTTACTCGAAGATCAATCTAACCCTTGTGTCCTACATAGCCATAATATATTGGATTCTACTATCACTTCTGGCAGGGCATTCTGTGCATCCTCCACTCTGTGTAAAAACTTACCTCTGACATCCCCCCCCCCCCACCCCATACTTTCCTCTAGTCAATTTAATGTCCACTTGTATTAGTCATTTCCACTCTGGGAAAAATCCTCTGGCTAGCCAATTGATCTATGGTTCTTATCATCTTGTGCACCTCTCTCTAGTCACCTCTTACCTTCCTTCACTCCAGAGGGAAAATCCCTAGCTTACTCAACTTATTCTCATTAAACATGCTCCCTAATCCAGACAGCATCCTAATAAATGTCCTTTGCACCCTATCTTAAGCTTCCACATCCTTCCTATAATCAGGCAACCAGAACTGAACACAATATTCCAAAAGCGGTCTAACCAGGGTTTCATGGGACTGCAACATTACCTTGTGGTTCTAGAACTGAACTCTTTCCCCTGACTAATGAAGATCAACCCACCATAGGCCTTCTTAACAACCCTGTCAACCAGCACAAGGACTACTTGAATGAGTAGATTTTCAAAGATCACAACTTTGTCGAGAACCCCTTTTCATGGGCATTTAGGTTGGAACCTAATTATCATATAAGTATAAATTTATGTGGCTACTAGGTACAAGCTTAAATGGAGTTCGGACTAATAGAATTCATTGCCACAGCCAGCTGTGGAAGCCAAGTCTTTGGGTGTACGTAAAGCTGAAGTTGATAGGCTCTTGATTAGCAAGGCATTAAACATTATGGGAAGAAGTCAGGAGAATGGGGTTGTGAGGGAAAATCGATCAGCCACGATGGAATGGTGGCGTAGACTTGATGAGCTGAACGGCCTAATTTTGCTCCCATGTCTTAAGGCATAAATTCTCAAGTATTTAAGCTCAAGCAGTAGAATCAACAGAAAATTGGATATATCTTCCGAAGTGCGGTTCACTCAGCTCTACATTTGAGGTGAATAGGTTAATTTATTTGTTGCATGTGAGTAATAGTCAGATGGCAGAATTTTTCTTAGTTATCACTGTGAAGATTTAGATTAGATTAGCTTTATTTATCACACATATATTGAAACATGCAGTGAAATGTGTCATTTGCATCAACTATTACACTCTGAGTGAACACACAGTACACTGCAGATGCTGGGGTCAAAGCATCACGTCCAAACAAGCTGGAGGAACTCAGAAGGTCGGGTAGCATCCGTGGAAACAGGTAGTCAAAGTTTCAGGCCGAAACGTTGACTGCTCATTTCCACGGATGCTGCCTGACCTGCCGAGTTCCTCCAGCTTGTCTGTATGTATTACATTCTGAGGATGTGCTGGGGGCAGGTGCAAGTGTCTACATGCTTCTGGCACCAACGTAGCATGACCACAACTTACTATCCCTAACCCATACCTGAGTGGAAACCGTCACGGTCATGGAAGAATATGAAAACTCCTTACTGAGAGTGTCAGGAATTGAATGCCCATTATCCCAAACACGAGGGCTGCAAACTGTACGTATGAAACTGATTAAACAGGATTATTGTGCTAAAGTTACATCTGAACTATTGGCATTGAATGGATTAAATGATGTAACAAGAGCCAGAGAAGATGCAGGAGGTTCTGCTAATATTTTAGATTGTCAAACCTTTCTCTGGATATCCAGTCTTTGAATAACACAATAATTTAAAAATAATAACCACCTTCTTTCCTTATACTTCCACACTTGGCTTCTATGTAACTTGGCAGATGAAATCCCTGGAGCAACCCACACATTTTTGCTGACTAAAGTTTTACAAGGTTGCTAAATACAATCAGCAGACAAAGGGTGAAGTGATTCGGTGTGACCTCGGCCAAATGACTAAATCAGTCAGAATTCTATATGTAAAATTTGTCCAATGACTGAGAAATGTAAAGTATCACACATGATGTAAGTTCTTTTCCCATCTCAAAGATGAATGTTGCCAATCCTCATGCTGATTTATGAATCTGATGTCTTACAATATTGATAGATAACTAGCTGCAGTGTAATACTTACCCTGCCCTGTCCTTGGTCTGACATTGTTTGCCCTTTGCCTTTAATTTATCTTGACAGATTACACAATAAATTGTTTTTAGAAAGCATTAATTAACAATATCTTCCAAGTATAAACTATATGAAACATCGGGACAGCAAGTGGTGTATGCTGCTGTCGGAAGGCCCTTGCTCTCGAGCAATCTCTCTCTCTGTCTCTCGATGGTGAGCGAGACACTGTTGATCTTTGAGTCGGGACACTCAGACAAGCAATGCAGCAGATCATAACAGCAAAACAGCAAGCTGCTGGTCTCCCTTCTCATCATTGCAGGAGCGATATCACTCCCTCCATTTCTATTGAGGGAGAAAGCCTGCCAGAGATGTCAAAGTGTTGGGATGGACAATAGTTTTTGATGGACTTTAGATCATGGTCAATAGATTACTTTGGAAAGCTAGTAAAAATTACATTGCAGTATTCTAGTCTTTTTGATATAAAGGTGTGAATTAGTTTTGAGTATCATTACATAATCAAAATGAACATACAGTACCTTTGCAATATTTGTTAAGTGTAGAAACACTGCTTGGTTCGCTTCATGTGGGATTTAAAATTCAAATCTGAATCAAGGATAACACCCAGTCTAGATACTTTTGAGTTCATAAGGGGAGCCAAGTTCCCAAATTTATCATGAAGCTTATCTTCTTTGTCTTTTGGACCAACCAGAAATATAATGTTTTCTGCCATTCATTCTTTGGGGCTTTTTTTTCCTGTTTTGTGGATGTCTGCAAAGAGTAAGAGTTTCAAGTTGTACACTGTATCGTTTAGTTTTACGAGGTTATTGCATTTGATGGACTGTTAGATCATGGTCTTTGCTATTGCTTGCATGGTGGATGGTAGGTTGTTGGTGCTTTTGCTGGAGCAAATGGGGCAGGGGGAGAGTTGATGCTTTTGCTTCTGCTTGGGTGTGGGGGGGGGGAGGGATGTTTTGGGGTTGTAACGTTTTCCAACGTTCATTCTGTGGATTGTTTTCTGTTCTGTGGATGTCTGTGAAGAGTAAGAATCTCAGGTCGTATACTGTATACATTCTCTGATATTAAATTGAATCACTTGACCATTTGATTTATTAGTTTATAATTTAGAACATTTGGGGATACAGATTTTGTAATAATGCTGTTTATATCAATTGAGATTTTAATTGATTTACCTTATCAATAAATCATTTTTCAATTCATTATGCCTGATCCTCAGCAACATAGTTTGAAGTTCTGTTATTCGAAGCCATTTTAATGGTTTGATGTGACTGAGGAAGACAAAAAAACTGCAAATCAGCTTTCTTGCTCCCTTTGTTCAATATGATTCATAGAGCTTATTTCTCTTCTCTTCCTGTTGATTTGTATGTAAGACTGTATTGTCTGACTTACTCAATGATTATTGTGATGCCTTTTTCTGACACATACACTTTTGTTGGGTACATGAATGATAGTCAACATATTTTTGTGCACGGTAGGTCATATCTAGCCAAATTTAGTTTTTTGAGGAAGCTACCGGGAAAATTAATTAGGGCTTTTTCCCCTGGAGCAGAGGAAAATGAGGGACATTTGGTGAAGATATACAAAATTATGAGGATATAGATAATGTTAATGTAAGTAGGCTTTATCCACTGAGGCTGGGGGAAGCTAGAAATAGAGGTCTTGGGTTAAGGGTAAAAGGTGAAATATTTATGGAGAACCTGAGGGGAAATTCTTCACTCAGTGGGTGATGTGAGTGTGTAATGAGCTGTCAGAGGAAGTGGTGGCTTCAAGTTCAATTTCAACATTTAAGCAAAGTTTGGATAAGTATGGTACGTGCATAGAAGGGGTGTGGAGAGCTACAGTCCAGATGTAGGTTACTGGGACTAGACAGAATAACAGTTTGGCGTGAACTGAAGTCTAGAGTCTAGTTCAGGGGTAGAACTAGAAACAGAGGTCATGGATTAAGGGTAAAAGATGAAATATTTATGTAGAACCTGAGGGAAAATTCTTCACTCAGAGGGTGATGTGAGTAGGGAACAAGCTGCCAACCTCAGTGGAAATCCCTGTTTCTGTGCTATAGTGTTCTATAACTCTATGATTCTATGAGTTTCTGACAGTGTGTGAATATGATTCCTGAGATCACTGAGTACAATTCAGCGGACTGAATGATCTTCAGCAGAAAATAAGGAAGAAATAAAAAAACAAAAGGGATTATTATCATGACCGAGGATGAAGATGGTAAATGTTATCCCTCAGATGAGATAACTGAATGGGAGGAGAGAATGAGCACCTCATCAGTTTCAGATGTGCTCCAGTAATGTATCGCTGATTTCCAGAGTTTGGAGTTTGCTTAATGAAGTGACATGGGGAGTCTACTGAGACTTGGTGATGCCCAAAACTGGCCAGTAAGAGCACTGTTGCAATTTGACTGAAGGAGACATTAAGTGACATTAAGTGTCTATGGTCTTCAGACTCACTATCACAGACTTTTGGAGTGGAATGGTAGTGCAGTGGTTAGAAAAATGCTTTACAATACAGGTATCCCGGGTTCAATTCCCGAGGCTGCCTGTAAGGAGTTTGCATGTTCTCCCATGACTGCATGGGTTTCTTCTGGATAAATTGGTTTCATCCCATAGTCCAAAGACATACCAAATGATAGGTAAATTGCCCCATGATTAGGCTAGGATGAAATTGGGAATTGCTGGGTGGCATAGATAGAAGGGCTGGAAGTGCTGTGCAGTACCTCAATAAACAAATAAATTCTCAGCACTATTTATATTTACACAGTTTGTGTTCTTTTGCACATTAGTGCTTGTCAATTGTGGTCTGTTCATGTATAGTTTTCCATAAGTTTTATTTCATTTCTTTATTTTCCTGCAAATACCTACAAGAAAATGAATCTGAAGGTAGTATACAGAATAATAACATACTGTATTGTAGGTATTTCGATAATAAATCTACTTTGAACATTGATGATCTGGAAAAAGAAAGCAAATTTGAACTTGCTTGTAGCAAATCTAAGTAAGGACTGGAGAACAATTCTTCCAAAGGTAAAAGCAGAAAATGAACTGCAATAAAGGTTAAAAGAAGCAACAATGTAAATTACTAGAGATCCAAGTAAGAGCAGCCAAGAAAGTTGGTGACAGGAGAATTTACCAATAATCTTTTTGGATAGGTACACGGGTGAGAGGGGTTTGGTGGGCTACGGTCCATGTGCCAGTTGATGGGGCTATGTAGAGTAACTGTTTGGCATACACTGGATGGGGTGATGGGCCTGTTTCTGTGCCTTAATTCTCTATGAATCTATAATGAATCAACTTTTGTTTGATAAAGGATTCAGTAAGGGACAAGTTGTGCCCTTTCAGAGGATAGTTATTAGGCATGTTTGTGAAGGTTCCTCCATGTTATGATGCTCAGAGCAAGAACAGAAGACATTAAGCTAATCAGATAGTGAAGCCTTGTTGTCAACCATGTTGCAAACAAGAGAAAATCTGCAGATGCTGGAAATCCAAGCAACAAACAGAAAATACTGGAGGAACTCAGCAGACCAGGCAGCATCTGTAGAAAAGAGTACAACTGACATATCAGAGACCCTTCAGCAGGACTAAAGGAAAAAAAGATGAGTAGATTTAAAAGGTGGCGGGGGAGAAGGAAACACAAGGTGATAGATGAAACTGGGAGGGACAAAGTCTGGGAAGTTGGTGAAAGAGATAACAGAGCTGGAGAAGTGGGAATCTAATAGGAGAGGACAGAAGGCTATGGAAGAAAGAAAAGGAGGGAGGAGCACCAGAGGGAGGTCATGGAAAGGAGATAAGATGCGAGAGAAGAAAGGGGATGGGGAATGTTGAAGGAGAGGGAAGCATTCCGGAGCTCTGCCACAGTTGTTAAGCATCCTTTAGTGATTTAAGTTTGGTCCAGAATTTCAGCTACATATACAAGATGACTTTCTGGAATCACACCTTGTAACTTTCTTGGTCAGCAGACTTGAATGCCTCTGACCTGGCCTTCAGCAGACTGTAGATCTCATGGTTTATCAAGGGCTTCTGGCTGTGGAAGACTCTGAATGATTTTACAAAGACACACTCATCTGCAACAGTTTTAATAAAGTCCATAACAACCGTGGTGTATCCATTCATATCCACAGGTAAGTCCTTGAGTGCGGCCCAGTCCCCTGACTTGAAGCAATCCCATCACCACTCCTACACCTCCTGTGGCCATCACTTTGTTGTCCTTATCTTTAGAGCCTTGCTCTTTAGCCTTTGCCTTCTTGCAGGTGGGAGGAGGACCTCCAAGAGATCAGATTTCCTCAAGTATGGTCTAGAAATGGAATAATAGGCATTTCTGATAGTAGTATAGCTGTCGGACCATTTGGAATGGCCCAACTGCAGAGAGAGAGAGAGAGACTGAAGCTGGTCGACAATTCACAGAATGTTATGTGAAGCTTGCAGAATTTTAAGGGAAAGGAAAACATTAAATGCTAGGCCAACAGGGCCATTAACTAAAACTCCCAAACAGAAGCAAAATGGCAACACCACAGCTGAATGCAATATCTAAATACTGAATGAATTTTGCTTCTTTTCAGCATCAGTTAAAATGGCAGTGCACTTTCTCAGACAAGAACAAAGAAAAAACAAGTGCAAAACATTGCTACTTTGCTCAAGTCTCAACAAGACTACAACAAAAAGAAACGCCTCACACTCCTAATGGAATATAGGCGCTGGCATATCTTCTTCATAATTGCAAAAATATGTTGGGCCCAGGACAGATCCTCCAAGGTGTTGATGTGCAGGATGTTGAAGCAGGGAAGTACAGAACAGAGAGCAGAATGAACTTGGAGTAGAGGGATAACTTACAGGTTGAATCAGTGGTAAGGAAGCAAAAGCAATGTTAGTATTCACTGTGAGAGGACTAGAATATAAAAGCAAGGATGTACTGCTGAAGCTTTATAAGGCCTTGGTCAGACCACACTTGGACAATTGTGAGATAAGGTAAGATAAGATGTACTGGTGTTAGAGAGGGTCCAGAGGAGAATGGGGTTGAAGGGGATAATAAATCAGCCATGATAGAATGTCAGAGCACTCGATGGGCTGAATCACCTAAATCTGATCCTATATATTTTGGTCATTTAATTTTACTGCCCAATATCTAAAAAGATAGCTCAATAATGTAAAATGTCTTTTCACAGTTATACTGTGAAAGTATCTTTTACAGATGACAGAATCCATTGGACTCCTGTTAATCAACATACCACAGTAGCTAGCCTCCCCTCTATAGACTCTGTCTATACTTCTCACTGCCTCAGTAAAGCAACCAGCATAATAAATTACCTCACCCACCACGTACATTCTTTCACTCTTCTCCCATCAGGCAGAATATAGAACATAGAATACTACAGCATGTTACAGGCCCTTCGGCCCACACTGTTGTGCCAACCCTCAAACCCAGCCTCACAAATAACCCCCCCACTTTAAATTCCTCCATATACCTGTCTAGTAGTCTCTTAAACTTAACTAGTGTATCTGCCTCCACCACTGACTCAGGCAGTGCATTCCACGCACCAATCACTCTCTGAGTGAAAAACCTTCCTCTAATATCCCCCTTGATCTTCCCTCCCCTTACCTTAAAGCCATGTCCTCTTGTACTGAGCAGTGGTGCCCTGGGGAAGAGGCACTGGCTGTCCACTCTGTCTATTCCTCTTAATATCTTGTACACCTCTATCATGTCTCCTCTCATCCTCCTTCGCTCCAAAGAGTAAAGCCCTAGCTCCCTTCTCAGCCCACTTCTGCATCCTATCAATGTCTCTCTGCAATCTTCGACAATCCTCTATACTATCTACAACACCACCAACCTTTGTGTCATCTGCAAACTTGTCAACCCACCCTTCTACCCCCCACATCCAGGTCATTAATAAAAATCACGAAAAGTAGAGATCCCAGAACAAATCCTTGTGGGACACCACTAGTCATAACACTCCAATCTGAATGTACTCCCTCCACCATGACCCTCTCCCTTCTGCAGGCAAGCCAATTCTGAATCCACCTGGCCAAACTTGCCTGGATCCCATGCCTTCTCACTTTCTGAATAAGCCTACTGTGTGGAACCTTGTCAAATGCCTTACTAAAATCCATGTAGATCACATCCATTGCACTACCCTCATCTATATGCCTGGTCACCTCCTCAAAGAACTCTATCAGGCTTGTTAGACATGATCTGCCCTTCACAAAGCCATGCTGACTGTCCTCAATCAGACCATGATTCTCTAAATGCCCATAGATCCTATCTCTGAGAATTTTTTCCAACAGCTTTCCCACCACAGATGTAAGGCTCACTGGTCTATAATTACTTGGACTATCCCTACTACCTTTTTTGAACAAGGGGACAACATTCACCTCCCTCCAATCCTCCGGTACCATTTCTGTGGACAACGAGGATATAAAGATCCTAGCCAGAGGCTCAGCAATCTCTTCCCTCGCCTCATGGAGCAGCCTGGGGAATATTCCATCAGGCCCCGGGGACTTATCCATCCTAATGTATTTTAACAACTCCAACACCTCCTCTCCCTTAATATCAGCATGCTTCAGAACTTCAAACTCACTCATATTGTCCTCACCGTCATCAAGTTCCCTCTCATTGGTGAATACAGAAGAGAAGTATTCATTGAGAACCTCGCTCACTTCCACAGCCTCCAGGCACATCTTCCCACTTTTATCTCTAATCGGTCCTACCTTCACTCCTGTCATCCTTTTGTTCTTCACATAATTGAAGAATGCCTTGGGGTTTTCCTTTACCCTACTCACCAAGGCCTTCTCATGCCCCCTTCTTGCTCTTCTCAGCCCCTTCTTAAGCTCCTTTCTTGCTACCCTATATTCCTCAATAGACCCATCTGATCCTTGCTTCCTAAACCTCATGTATGCTGCCTTCTTCCACCTGACTAGATTTTCCACTTCACTTGTCACCTATGGTTCCTTCACCCTACCACTCTTCATCTTCCTCACTGGGACAAATTTATCCCTAACATCCTGCAAGAGATCCTTAAACATCGACCGCATGTCCATAGTACATTTCCCTGCAAAAACATCATCCCAATTCACACCCGCAAGTTCTAGCCTTATAGCCTCATAATTTGCCCTTCCCCAATTAAAAATTTTCCTGTCCTCTCTGATTCTATCCTTCTCCATGATAATGCTAAAGGCCAGGGAGTGGTGATCGCTGTCCCCCAGATGCTCACCCACAGACAGATCTGTGACCTCACCCGGTTTGTTACCTAATACTAGATCTAGTATGGCATTCCCCCTAGTCAGCCTGTCAACATACTGTGACAGGAATCCCTCCTGGACACACTTAACAAACTCTGCCCCATCTAAACCCTTGGAACTAATCAAGTGCCAATCAATATTAGGGAAGTTAAAGTCACCCATGATAACAACCCTGTTATTTTTGCACCTTTCCAAAATCTGCCTCCCAATCTGCTCCTCGGTATCTCTGCTGCTACCAGGGGGCCTACAGAATACTCCCAATAGAGTAACTGCTCCCTTCCTGTTCCTGACTTCCACCCATACTGACTCAAAAGAGAATCCTGCTACATTACCCACCCTTTCTGCAGCTGTAATAGTATCCCTGACCAGTAATGCCACCCCTCCTCCCCTTTCTCCCCCTCTCTATCCCTTTTAAAGCACTGAAATCCAGGAATATTGAGAATCCATTCCTGCCCTGGTGCCGGCCAAGTCTCCGTAATGGCCATTACATCATAATTCCATATATGTATCTAAGCTCTCAGTTCATCACCTTTGTTCCTGATGATTCTTGCTTTTAAGTACACACACTTTAGCCCTTCTACTTTACTACCTTTACACCCTTTATTCTGCTGCTCTTTCCTCAAAGCTTCTCTATATGTTAGATCTGGCTTTCCTCCATGCACTTCTTTCACTGCTCTATCGCTCCGGGTCCCATCCCCCTTGCAAATTAGTTTAAACCCTTCTAAACCATGCTAGCAAACCTACCTGCAAGGATATTGCTCCCCCTCGAGTTCAGGTGCAACCCATCCAATCAGTACAGAGAGAAAAGCCAAAAAGTGTGTACTACTAGGCTCAAGGACAACTTCTATCCCACTGTTATCAGATTCTTGAACAGACCTCTTGTATAAGATGGACCCTTGACTTCAGAATCTAGCCATTAAGTTCTTGCACTTTATCATTTACCTGCACCACACTTTTTTAGTAACTTTTATATTTTATTCAAAGATCAAAGTTGAAAGCACATTTATCATCAAAGTATGTATACATCATACAACCTTGAGACTCATTTCCTTATAAGCAGCCACAAAATAAAGAAACCCAAAAGAACCAATTAATAAAAAAAAGGCTGTCAAATACCTGCATTGTTATTGTTTTACCTTATTCTAGCTCAATTCACTGTGCAATGATTTGATCTTTATGAATAGTACTTAAGGCAAGCTTTTGCACTTTATCTTGGTACATGTGACAATAATATACCAATACCAATCATGACAATGGAATCCTTTTTTTCTGAAGGCACTTTTGTATCGCAAACCATTATAACCTCTGAGGTCCCAAGAAGTCACATCACGGTGGCAAAGTGATCATTACTGCTTCCAAATATGAATGGCTGAATTTCTTGCTTCTTAAAAATCTCAGTGATTGTTCTCCCTAACAATATAATTTCAATAAAATAAACACATATCTTATCATTATTAAAATGCATAAAGTGTTCAATGTTGTTCATTTCTTTTTGACCAAACTAATTTCTTTCTTGTCTGACCATCACTTTAATCATTCAATTATTAAATACGTACATATAGTAAACTTATAGAAGTTGAAGCATAGTGCAGAGTATCCTGACTGATTGCATCATGGAAACACCATTGTACAGGAATGAAAAAGTCTTGAGAAAATATCTGGCACTTTTGTGATCACCTGGGATATTTGGCAAACTAGACTCTTGAGAGCGCAGGTACGGCCATGGTGACCATCACTGTGAATGGACAATGTGTCGAGGTCTAATGATGGAAGACAAACCCATGGCCTGCTCCATTACTCCGCATGAATTTAAATGCTGAGCAAGACTAAAATCGTCAAGGACGAGAGCAGAAAACAAACAGGAGTTCAGTGCTGTCTGCCTGTATTTGACCAATCTCCCTCTCTTTTTACTGCTACCGTCAGGTGGGAAATGCGGGAGTCTAGCGTCCCACATCGCCAGGTTGGAGAGCAGTTGTTGCCATCAGGCTCCTGAGCGGACTTCACTCGCCTCAGCCCTGAGCGAACTCCATAGTGCTGGACTCACATATTGAGACTCTGCAGTTCATGTTCCGTGTGTGTTCGTTCACTTTCTTTTATGATTTGCATGATTTGATTAAGGCGTCAAGGCCAAGGGTGAAGGAAGTTGAGTTTATTTTCACATGCATGCACAGTTACAGTGACAAACTTAGTTGCCTCAGTGTTGGACTCACATAACATCTTACAGTCAGTATTCATAGGGAAAAATAATCATGAACAATTCACAATTTTTAAAAGAAAAAACAAATTGAACAAAAGAAATATAGAACGTTACAGCACAGTATAGCCCATTGGTCCACCAGTTTCTGCCAACTTCAGCTTTTATCTGAATTTCTTAATCTCTTAACAAAACCCTGCACTAGATTTGATAGTTTTGCCCAGAGCTGTCACCTGACAATGGTTGTTTACCTCAACTATATTTCTCTTATTCAGTCCATTTATTCATGATTTGTGTTTGGTTATGCTCTGTTGTTATAATTATTAAATGATTAATACTTATTGAAGAACTGCAAGATCATAAATGTCAGAAGATTTATTCATAAAAATAAATATTGAGGTTTTTTGAACAAGGAGATGGTATACAGCAAATGATATTGCTACTTACAAATGAGGGATTAGATTTAATTGTCACATGTAGTTTGAAACATCAAAACATACAGTCAAATACATCATTTGCATTCAATATCTTCATAGCCCAAAGCTATGCTGGAGGCAGTCCAGAAGAGTCTACATGATTCTGGCACTAACATTGCATGTTTGCAACTTACAAACCTGTACACCTTTTGAAATGTGGAAGAAAGTAGAGCACCTAGAAAAAACTCAGGCTCACAGAGAGAACGTACCAACTCCTTACAGACGGCAGCGGGAATTCAAAGTCAAAGTACATTTATTTATATACAGAATACATCTCTGAGATTAGTCCTCCTGCAGGCAGCCACAGAACAAAGAAACACCCTGGAACGTCATACACCCAAAGCACAAAAAAAGAACAAATGCACAAACACAAATGGCGAGTGAATAACAAATAGAATATTCAAACACCAAACCAGGAGTCCAGTAGTTTGCAGATTAGTTCAGTTCAGCATCATGCTGCTAGCCAACTGAAGGCCACAGGGAAAAGCATTCTTCACTGAAGGTCCCTAAACCCCATCGATACCCTGATGAAACAGCTCAAAAAGCAGCGAAAAAAAGTAACCAGAATTTAGGGACACATGCAACATGAACTCCAAAGTCCCTCAGAACAAGTCCACAGCCTCTTCAATCAATCCTTGCAATGTGGATGTAAGACTCCTGCACCTTCGCCTCCAACCTTCTGATAGCTGGCCCTGTAAAGCGCTACACTAACCATAATGCCACCATGCCTCCCTAGGGTTAGTACAGTCAGATAACAATAAACTTGAACTTCCTACAAGGTGAAACCTACCATCATAAATGGCTGGAAGCCTCACTCCCAGATGAGTTCGACACCTTTTATGTACGCTTAGAAAGGGAGAATAGACTTACATCTGTGTGAATCCCTGCAGCATTTGGTGACCCTGTGACCTTTATTTCAGATGCTGATGTCAGAGCATCTTTCAAGAGGATGAACCCTTGCAAGGCATTAGGCCCTGATGGTATACCTAGTAAGACACACTGAAAACTTGCGCCAATCAACTGGTAAGATTTTTTAAGGACATCTTCACTGATGAGCTCAGAGGTTCCCACTTGTTTCAAAAAGTGACAAACACACCAGTGCCCAAGAAGAGCAGGGTGAACTGCCTCGATGACTATAGCCCAGACTCACATCTACTGTGAGAAAGTGCTTTGAAAGGTCGACAATGGCCAGATCGAACTCTTGCCTAAGCAGGGACATGGACCTGCTGCAATTTGCCTGTCACCACAACACGTCTACAACTGATGCGATCTCACCAGCTCTCCACTCAACCTTGGACAAACTTCACTCCCGCAGTCCCTATGTCAGCCTGTTGGTTATTGACTGCAGCTTGGCGCTTAACACCATCATTACCTCAGCACTAATCAACAAGCTTCAAAACCTTGGCCTCTGTACCTGCCTCCGCAAGTGGATTCTTGGCCTCCTCATTGGGAGACCATAGTCAGTGCAGATCAGAAATAACATCTCTTCCTCACTGGCACTCAACACCGCTCAGAGACACGTGTTTAAAGCTCTGTTCTACTCTCTCTACAACAACTTGAGCCTCAACGTCAACAAGACTAACGACATGATTACGGATTTTAGGAAGATGCAGACTGACCACACCTTACTGTACATAAATGGTCCTCTGTGGAGAGACACAGGAGCACCAAGTTTCTCGGACTGCACATGATGGATGATCTCACTGGGTACATCAACACCTCCTCTTTAGTCAAGAAAGCATAGCAACGTCTCTACTTCCCCCCCCCCCACCCCAATTCTAACCAATTTTTACAGGAACACCATTGAGAGTAACCTGACCAGCTGCATCATTCACTGGTAGGGGAATTGCAAGGCAACTGACCAAATGACCCTACAAGGGATTGTAAGGATTGCTGGGAGGATTATTGGCGTCTCATTTCCATCCATCAGAGATATTAGGAAAAATACATGCGCAGGGCCTTTAGCATTGTCAAGCATCCCTCTCATCTGGCTCACAATATCTTTGACCCCCATAACATCAGGCAAGATACATTGTACCATTAGGACAAGGACTGTGAGAACACTGAACACCCTGCCACCATCCAGGTCGCTTATGAAACACCAACGGCATTGTAACATTAATGTTATTATATGATATAAGACAATATAGATATATATAAATCAACATTATATATGATACAATATAAGCTAGCCAATAATATTAAAGAGAGGTGAGTGGATATCGGACCACTGGAAAACAATGTTGGAGAGGTAGTCATGGGCAACTATGAGAAGTCAGATGAGCACAGTAAGTATTTTGCGTCAGTCTTCACTGTGGAAGACATTAACAGGATGGTGGATGTTCCAGGTGCTGGGGGTACAAGGGGTGTGAAGTTACCATAACTAAATAGAAGGTACATAGGAAAATGAAAGGTTGGAAGGTAGGTAAGTCACCTGGACCAGATAGTGTACACCACATGGATCTGAAACAGGGTGACTGAAGAGGTCATGGAAGCGTTAATAATGATCTTTCAAGAATTGCTAGGTTCTGGAAGACAGGAAAATTGTAAATGTCACTCCACTCTTCAAGAACTGAGAGGGGTAGAAGAAAGGAAACTATAAACTAGTTAGTCTGACCTCAGTGGTTGTGAAGATGTTGGAGTCAATTATTAAGGATGAGGTCTTAGGGTACTTGGAGGCAAAAGATAAAATAGGCTGTAGTCAGCATCTTTGCCTCAATGGAAATTTTTGCCTGAAAACCTGTTGGAATTCTTTGAAGAAATAACAAGCCGGATAGACAAAGGAGAATCGGTTGACACTTGGATTTTCAGAAGGCCTTTGACAAGGTGACACACATGAGGCTGCTTAACAAGCTATGAACTCATGGTATTGCTGGAAAGATTCTAGCATGATTGGCAGGAGGCAAGGAATAGGAATAAGGGAACCTTTACTGGCTGGCTGCCAGTGACTAGTGGTGTTCCACAAAGATCGGTGACCGATTCTTTTTACATTGTGTTACTAGTGGTGTTCCACAAAGATCGGTGACCGATTCTTTTTACATTGTATGTCAGTGATTTGGATGATGGAATTGATGGCTTTTTTCAAAGTTTGCAGATGATATGAAGAAAGGAGGAGGGGAAAGTAGTTTTGATGAAGTAGAGAGGCTACAGAAGGACTTAGATCAATTAGGAGAATGGGCAAAGAAATGGCAGATGGTATACAGTGTCAGGAAGTTTATGGTCATGCATTTTGGTAGAAGAAATGAAAGGGTCATCTTGTTTTTAAAAGGATAGAAAACACAGAACACTGACTTGGGAGTCATTGTGCAGGATTCCCTCCAAGTTAACTTTCAGGTTGAGTCTGTGGTGAGGAAGGCAAATGCAATGTTAGCATTCATTTCGAGAGTACTAGAATATAAAAGCAAGAATGTAATTTTGAGACTTTATAAAGCACTGGTGAGGCCTCATTTGGAGTATTGTGAGCAGGTATTGGGCCCCTTATCTTTAAAAGGATGTGCTAAAGCTGGAGAGGGTTGAAAGGAGGCCCATGAAAATGATTCCAGGATTGAATGGCTTGACATATGAAGATCGTTCGACGGCACTGGGTCTGTATTCACTGGAATTCAGAAGAATGAGGGGTGACCTTATTGAAACCTATTGAAAGGTGGAAGGCCTTAATGAAGTGTATGTGGAGGCAATGTTTTCTATGGTGGAAGAGTCTGAGACCAGAGGACACAGCCCCAGAAAAGAGGGGCTTCCTTTTAGAATGGAGATATGGAAGAGTTTCTTTAGTCAAAAAGTGGTGAATCTGTGGGTTCTTTGCTACAGGCAGCTGTGAAGGCCAAGTCTTTATTTATATTTAAGGCAGAGGTTGATAGATTCTTGATTGGTCAGGGCATGAAGTGTTACAGGAAGAAGGCAGGAGATTGGGGCTGAGAGGGAAATTGGATCATCCATGATGATATGATGGAGTAGACTACATGGTCCAAATGCCCTAATTCTGTTCCTATATTTTATGGTCTTATGGTTATACTATTTACATCCTAATGTGTCATAAATGTACCTTATTTTAATTGGCTATTTTCTGAAATATATTTTATTATTTGTTCATTTATTTGTGGTAATGTTACTTAATGTGTTGTGTGTGAGTTATACGTACTGTGTTGTGCACCTTGGTCTGGAGAAATGCTGTTTCATTTGGCTGTATACATGTATGCAGCATACTGGCAATAAACTTGTACACTCAAGACTGTGTGCCGAGGCACAATTCAAGTGTCATCTGTATCTTTACCAATGATATAACTATTGTCAGCAGAATTTCAGATGGTGTTGAGAAAGCGTACAGGAGTGAGATTGATGCACTGAACCTCAGTAAGACCAAGGAATTGATTGTAGACTTCAGAAACAGGGTATTGAGGGAACACACACCAGTCCTCACTGAGGGATCAGCAGTGGAAAGGGTGAGCAGTTTCATGTCCCTGGATGTCAACATCTCTGAAGATCAACCCTGGGACCAACATATTGATGCAGTTACAAAGAAGGCCAGTCAGTGGCTATACTTCATTAGGAGTTTGAGGAAGGATTTGTCACCAAAGAATCCATTAAAATTTCTACACTTTGTACCACAGAGAGCATTATAACTGCTTGCATCACCATTTGGTATGAAGGGGCCACTGTGCATAATCAGATAAAAGCTGTAGAGGGTTGCAGGCTCAGACACTAACCTCCCCAGCATCAAGGGCATCTTCAAAAGCTGAAGCCCCAGGAAGCAGGTCTCCATCATCAAGGACCCCCATCACCCAGCATGTGCCCTCTTTTCCTCTGTGCTATCAGGGAGCAAGTATAGGAGCCTGAAGACAACACTCAATATTTTAGAAACAGCTTCATCCCCTCCTCCAACAGATTTCCAATCAATGAACCAAATCATGACCACAACTTCACTTTTTTTGATTTCTTTTTACACTGCATATACATTTCTTATTGTAATCTTTAGATTTTTATGTATTGCACTTTGCAACAAATTTCTTGATAGCTGTCAGTGATTAAACCTGATTTTGATTCGTAAGTATATTTTGATTCATATCTAAGTATCATCATTGGGGCTTCATCAGTTTTGAGAATTAAATCTTATTAACAAATACTTGGTGACCTGTGAATGCTGCACATCGTCAGTGGCTTAGAATAATGCTAGGTGCTCAGAGGATATCCTGACTGGGAAATGGAGATGACAGAGGCCCACAATTTTTTTGCTGTAGAACTGAGATAAGCTGTCCTCCCTCTGGCCAAGCAAAACTGAGCAGTGTCACATTTTGTGCCTCCTCCAAATGCCCATCATATATTCTAAGAACGTCATCTGATGGAGGCTGTGCTGTCACCAGGACAGGCGAAAAGAAAGCAAATCATTCCTCACTCACCTTGTTTTCCTCCTCCCCATTCCTGGGTGTTTTCTTTAAAGAAACATGCATGATGCAAAAAGAAAATCAATTAACATCTTTTTTGTTCGGAGATGAAAAGCGTTAGAATGTTTGGGTTAGAATTGAACTTACCCTGACTGACATGATCGAGGCAATAGCAGAGTATGAATGGAAGTTGCAGAACTACATTCTTGCTGCACAACTGGCAGAGGCTTTTAAAATTCGGGCATGTTTGTAAAGACTAAATAAAGAGTAGCAGTTTTAGTAAATGGTTTAAGTTGTTTGGCAAAAGGATCCAAAGATATCCAAATTATGAGGCAATATAGATAGAGTAAATGCAAGCAGGCTTTTTCCACTGAGGCTGGGTGAATCCAGAACTAGAGTTCATGGGTTAAGGGTGAAAGGTGAAATGTTTAAAGGGAACATGAAGGGGAACTTCTTCACTCACTTTCAAGGACTTTTCATCTCATGTTCTCAATATTTATTGCTTATTTATGTGTTATTATTTATTTCAATTCTTTCTTTTTATATTTGCACAGTTTGTTGTCTTGTGCACATTGGTTGTCAGCCCTTTGGATACAGCCTTTCATTAATTCTACTCTGGTTATTGGATTTATTGAGCATGTGCACAAGAAAATGAATCTCAGGGTTATATATGGCAGCATACATGTACCTTGATACTTGAGACTGGAGTGAGCTGCCAGTGGAAGTGGTGGATACGGGATCGATTTCAAAATTAAAAAAGGAAATTTGGTTAAGTAGGTGGATGGGAGCGGTATGGAGGGCTATGGTCCGGGTGCAAGCCAATGGACAAGGCCAAGTAACACTTGGCATGGACTAGATAGGACAAAAGGCCTGTGCCTGTGCTGTAGTGTTCTATGACTCTAAACAACATGAAAGTGAACTCTTGAATGTAATGGATATTGAGGTTAAAGATGGAATGACTGACACAAACACAACAGCAGTTTTCAGTTCAGGACTGAAGGGGAAACAAACCAGCAACAGGATTAATGACTGGGGAATCATTCAACACAGATGTGATAGGTAGAATCGTTTCCCATTGATAATAGATTCCACACAATCTCCAGTCGGAAACAGATGACGTTGCAATTCCACAATATCTATCAGCTTCGGAAAAGATAACTATGTGAAGCACGGGCTCTGGATCAATCGCTCCATTCCTGTACCTGACTGAAAATATTTTGTCTTGAAGTGTCTCGGCGGGCACTCCAGCAACATCCTGAATGTCACGCCAGTGGAGTTTTATCATTGTTTATTATCAACCCTCAAGGCTGGAAATTGAAGCACAGATTCTCTAGATTCTACCCATGCAGTTATTTATTTATTCTATTTTTTTTGTACTTGGGCAGTTTGTCTTCCTTTGCACATTGATAGTTTGTCGGTCTTTGTGTGTAGTTCTTATTGAGTCTATTGAATTTCTTTTTTCTACTGTGAATGCCTGCAAGAAAATAAATCTTAGGGTAGTGTATGCTGACAAATTTTGATAATAAGATTACTTTGAACTTAGAAAACATCCCATAACATATTTAAAGAAAAGCACTGGAGTTCTTCCAATATGGCCTGTGAAAATGAAAGATAAACTTTTTATTCTGATGGCTTCCCCTTTTCTTTCCAGTCTTGATGGAGGGTCATGGCCCAAAGTATCGACTGCTCATTCATTTCCATAGATGCAGCCTGACCTGCTGAGTGCCTCCAGCATTGTATATGTGTTGCTTTGAATTTCCAGTATCTGCAGAATTTCTCATGTTTAAGATAAACTTTATTTGTCACATGTACATTGAAATGTACAGTGAAATGCACCATTTGTGACAACAACCAATAGTGTTGTACTTGGGACAGCCCACAAGTGACCATGCTTCTGACACCAACATAGCATGCCCACAGTTTACTAACTAGCTCCTACGTCTTTGAAACAGGAGAGAACAGCAGCATCTGGAGTAACTCTATGCGGTAAAAGGGAGAATAGAAACATAGAAAACCTACAGCACAATACAGGACCTTTGGCTCATAAAGCTGTGCCGAACATATCCTTATTTGAGAAATTACCTAGGGTTACCCATAGATCTCTATTTTTCTGAGCTCCATGTACCTTTCCAGGAATCTCTTAAAAGAACCTATCGTATCCGCCTCCATCACCGGCAGCCCATTCCAGGTGCTCACCACACTCTGCGTAAAAAACTTACCCCTGACATCTCCTCAGTACCTACTTCTAAGCACCTTAAGATTGTGCCCTCTCGTACTAGCCATTTCAGCCCTAGGAAAAAGCCTCTGACTATCCACATGATCAATGCCTCTCATCACCTTATACACCTCTATCAGGTCACCTCTCATCTTACGTCGCTCCAAGGAAAAAAGGCCAAGTTCACGCAACCTATTCTCATAAGCCATGCTCCCCAATTCAGGAAACATCATTGTCAATCTCCTCTGCACCCTTTCTATGGTTTCCATATCCTTCCTGTAGTGAGGCGACCAGAACTGAACACAGTACTCCAAGTGGGGTCTGACCAGGGTCCTATATAGCTGCAACATTACTTTTCGGCTCTTAAACTCAATCCCATGATTGATGAAGGCCAATGCACCGTATGCCTTCTTAACCACAGAGTCAATCTGCCCAGCAGCTTTGAGTGTCCAATGGACCCAAGATCCCTCTGATCCTCCACACTGCCAAGAGTCTTACCATTAATACTATATTCTGTCATCATCTTTGATCTACCAAAATGAATCACCTCACACTTACCTGGGTTGAACTCCATCTGCCACTTCTCAGCCCAGTTTTGCATCCTATCAATGTCCCGCTGTAACCTCTGACAACCCTCCACACTATCCACAACACCTCCAACCTTTGTGTCATCAGCAAATTTATTAACCTATCCACCACTTCCTCATCCAGGTCATTTATAAAAATCCCAAAGAGTAGGGGTCCCAGAACAGATCCCTGAATCACACCAGTGGTGACCGACCTCCATGCAGAATATGTCCCGTCTACAACCACTCGTTGCCTTCTGTGGGCAAGCCATTTCTGGATCCAAAAAGCAAAGTCCCCTTGGATCCCATGCCTCCTTACTTTCTCAATAAGCCTTTCATGGGGTACCTTGTCAAATGCCTTGCTGAAATCTACAAATGTTTGTACATCTACTGCTCTATCTTAATCAATGAGTTTAGTCACACCCTCAAAACATTCGATCAGGCTCGTAAGGCATGACCTGCCTTTGAAAAAGCCGTGCTGACTATTCCTAATCATATTATGCCTCTCCAAATGTTCATAAAACCTCCCCCTCAGGATCTTCTCCATCAACTGAATTAAGACTCACTGGTCTGTAATTTCCTAAGCTATCTCTACTCCCTTTCTTGAATAAAGGAACAACATCCACAACCCTCCAATCCTTCAGAACTTCTCCTATCCCCATTGGTGATGCAAAGATCATCGCCAGAGGCTCAGCAATCTCCTCCTTCGCATCCCACAGTAGCCTGGGGTACATCTCGTCTGATCCCAGTGACTTACCTAACTTGATGCTTTCCAAAAGCTCCAGCACATCCTCTTCCATAATATCTACATGCTCAAGCTTTTCAGTCTGCTGTTCATACTCAGTGAGAATTAACCCCATCAATGGCAGCGTCTACTGTTGACATTTCGGGCTGAGACCCTTCATCAGGCTAATCTACAAATACATATTGGAGCAATGTATATTCAGTTGTAGCTTTAGGAATCTGTCACTGATGAACATGAGAAAGTCTGCAGTTGCTGGAAATCCAAAGCAACACACACAAAATACTGGAGCAACTCAGCAGAAGAGGCATTATCTATGAAAATGAGTATACAGTCGACGTTTCGGTCCAAAGCCCTTCTTCAGGACTGCTAATGGTCTTTTTAAGTGGGTGATATTTTTCTACACTGTTATCCCTTTGACTGGATTTAGTTAAACTTCTATTTTCTTTACGAAGTGGCCAAAGGCATAGATGCAACAGCTCTGTGAAATTCGATCTGGTCTGTTCAGAGAAGGGATTTTTGTCTCCAAAGAAGTTTTTTTGCCCCCCTCTCTTGTTATGTAGATCATCGGAAAGTGTTTTATTTTCCTCAGTTCTTTTGTTATCCTTTCCATCTACTTGCTTATACTCCCGACGATACATGATGGCTTTACAAATCTAAAATGAAATAAGCCCAGCTGCTGGCAAAAACACTATTACAGCAGCATCCACACAATCATTGGTGTTTCATTTAAATCATGAAGCCTGCTATCCCAAGTAAATCTATTTTATGTTATTTTATTAAAGCTAGTGGCAAAAAGAGCATTTGTTTCAATCAGTTTTCCTGAGGCTGATGTTTTTTTTTTGTTTTTTCACAGACATAAATTCAAGGGTCAGATTGTTCTTCTTTGAGAAACTAGGCCAAAGTTACCATGATGTAGTGCTATCACTTGAGTCAAGTATGATTATTCCCTTAAGGAGAATGTCTGTGTGCGACTTTGCTTAACGCGGGGAGGCTGATGCATGGGCAGCCAAAATACAGTCCTTGTTAGTGCCCTGTGGTGTGGAATGCAAGACAGCCGGGGACTCTTCATGATTGCAGCCTTCCTCCGCCTTCTCTGCCATTGAGATGCATCATCGTTTTTCACCAGTTCCATGTAGGATTACCCTTTGTCTGGAACCTCCCCCTTGAGCTTACCACTGTGAGTGACTCTACCAGGAGCTAAGGTCCAAATGGGATTGCTCTCAGGATCTCAAGAACTCACAAGCTTCTCCATCACAACAAGCCAATGATCCTTAGATCCTTAACACTCTGATACTTGTGAATCATCGGTGGGGGGGGGGGGGGGGTGAGGTTAATTAGATTAATTACAGAACAGGAGGAATTCATTTACACATTTGTGAACTCAGAGTTTTATGCAAAATATTACTCCTTTGTCACAGTGTTAATTAAGTATTATATGTTTTGTTTTATTTTAGATTGGTCGGTCAAGGTATAATTCTGGAGTATTACTTAGTAAAGGACAATTGGATTGCAGGTGGATAGACTACAACAATAAAGAAAATTTGCAAGAGATTACAATATGAGTCTGATAATCTACTTAATATTATTTAATTATTTATGATTTTATATTGCTGTATTTCTACACTATTCTTGGTTGGTGCGACTGTAATGAAACCCAATTTCCCTCGGGATCAATAAAGTATGTCTGTCTGTCTATCTAAAGAGTAGTGAGGGAGAAATGTGGGGAACACTACTCTGGAAGTTTACAAAGCATTAAATTGTAGGTTTAGGTGGAAAATAAAACACAGTGAAAACACAGCTCTTCATTTTGAATCTGCTTGTTGTTCCTGTAGAGCAGAGGTTGCCGACTTGTGGTCCACGGACCCTTTGTTTAATGGCATCGGTCCATGGCATAAAGAAATTTGGGAACCCCTGTTGCAGAGGGACCATGGACAGGTAATGGTAGGTAATTTTATAAACACTCCTCCCATAACAATGATCACATGTATATGAATCCAAAACTATGTGTGCGTATATGTTTCTTTATGAGGGATTAGCTCTAGTTGTCACATGTACATCACAAACATCAAAACATCCAGTGAAAAGCATCCTTTGTGTCAATGGCCAATGCGGTGCAAGGACATGCTGAGGGCAGCTCACAAGTATCACCATGCTTCTGGCACCAACATAGCGTGCCCTCACTAAACCTAACCTACACTGTATATCTTTGGAAAGTGGGAGGAAACCTACTCAGTCACGGGGAGAAAATACAAACCTTGTACAGACATTGTCACCTTGTGTAATGCTGCCAAAAGGTGACAAATTTCACATCATGTGTCAGTGATAATAAACCTGATACTGATTCTGATACTGATAATGAACCTGATACTGGGTTGGTGAATGGCTATTCTCAAAAATTAAAAGTAAGGAACCTGTAGAGGCTTAAAATCAGAGATACAGGCATAAATGCGCTAGAATATTCAGAAATACAGAAACATAGAAAACCTACAGCACAATACAGGCCCTTCAACCCACAATGCTGTGCCGAACATGTACTTACTTTAGAAATTACCTAGGGTTACCCATAGCCCTCTATTTTTCTAAGCCCCATGTACCTATCCAGGAGTCACTTAAAGGACTTTATCATATCCATTTTCACCACCATTGCTGGCAGCCCACTCCATGTATCATACCACTCTCTGCATAAAAACCTTACCCCTGACATCTCCTCTCTACCTACTTCCAAGCACCTTAAAACTGTGCCCTCTCATGTTAGCCATTTCAGCCCTGGGAAAAAGCCTCTGACTATCCACTCGATCAATGCACTTATGCACCTCTATTAGGTCGCCTCTCTTCCTCTGCCACTCCAAAGAGAAAAGAGTGAGTTCACTCAACCTATTCACATAAGGTATGCGCCCCAATCCAAGCAACATCCTTGTAAATCTCCTCTGCACCCTTTCTGCAGTTTCCATATCCTCCCTGCAGTGAGATGACAAGAACTGAGCACAGTTCTCCAAATGGGGTCTGACCAGGGTCCTATATAGCTGTAACATTACCTTTCAGTTCCTAAACTCAATCCCACAGTTGATGAAGGCCAATGCACCATATGCTTTTTAACCACAGAGTGTATCTGCACAGTTCCTATGGACACAGACCACAAGACCCCTCTGATCCTCCACACTGCCAAGAGTCTTACCATTAATACTATATTCTGCCATCATATTTGACCTACCAAAATGAACCACTTCACACTTAACTGGACTGCTCAGAAGGAAATCTCCAATGGCAAACCTCCACTGCCTTGCAGCTATACCCACTTATGGGGAAGGCTTCGGGAGTAAATCCTGTGAGAAAAAGCCAGAGCTGGAGTCCCTGAGGCAGTCCTACACTGAGTTCAATGCTGACTGGCAACTCCTGCAATGCTGCTGCTAATAAACTGTATCAGTCTATGCCATTCCTTGGGGTTCATTGGATGCATGGAAGGGGGGAGCTTGCTGCATGGGCAACAACTTGCTCGCCATATTGTACTGCATAGACTTGCATAACTAGACAGCTAGGACACAAATTCCTTGATCAACTCTGACTGAATGAGGCCTTCACTGATATCCATTCATTCAATAATATTCTATTGATCTATTGGTCTACTGATCTATTTCTTACATAATCTTAACAAATGAATCTCACAACCCTTATGCGTATAGAATTCCAAAGATTTCACCATAATACGGTGATAGAGTTCCAGCGAGTTCAGGCAGCTGAGGAAAGAGAAACAGAGTTAACATTGGAGACTCTTGACCAGAACAGACATGATACAATAGATAGGCTAGACTTTGCTTGTATGTAACTCTAGGTCCACTAATCCATTGACCTTTTAGTAGCCCAACAAGCCACTCAGTTCAAGGGCAATCGGAGATAGAGAATAGAATCTGGCCTTTTCACTGAACTGAATCCCAATCACTGATTGCTGGCATTGGAAAGCATTACAAGAACTTGCTACGCTGCTGTCCCGTGTGTGTGTTTAATGGGCCTTGACAAACGAAATAGTGGAGGATCTCCTCATATTGTGATTGATGTTTCAAATACAACTCAGAATAAAGCTTCAGCCACTGATGATAGTATGTGGGTTTAAATCCTGCATCATTTGGTTCAGAGGCTGAATTGCCATTTTAAACCAAAGGTGTGCAATCAGAAACAGTAAGACGTAGTGGGAAGCACCAGTGTGGAACGAACATTGGTAATTGTAGCAAGAATGGCAATTGGTGCATCAAGAGAAATATCTTTGACACCACATTGAATTACAGATATAATGCCAAGTTAAATGTTCAGTGCAGATTCATAATAAGGTAACAAAAAGTTACATTGTCTGGGATTTGGTGTTAGTGAAAAGGCCAGAATTTATCCTCCATCTCTGATTGCCCTTGAACTGAGTGGCTTGATGGGCTAGTTAAAGGTCAATCAATTAGTGGACCTAGAGTTACATACAAGCAAAGTCTAGTCTATCTGTAGTATCATGTCTGTTCTGGTCAAGAGTCCAATGTTAACTCTGTTTCTCTTTCCTCAACTGCCTGAACTTGCTGGTATATTCTGGCACATTTATGCCTGTATCTCTGATTTTAAGCCTCTATATGTGTCTTACTCTTAATTTTTGAGGATAGCCATTCACCAACCCGACAGATTCAGAATCAGGTTTATTATCACTGACTTACATGATGTGAAATTTGTCACTTTGTGGCAACTTTACACTGCAAAAGCATAAAAGTCCACATAAATCACAAAATAAATAAACAATGCAAAAGAAAAGAGTAACAAGATAGTTCATGAGGTCACAGGTTGTCCAGGATACTGACAGCGGAGGGAAAGACACTGTCCCTTTACCATTGAGTATAGTTCTTCAGGTCCCTTTACGATACATCCTCCCTGACAGTAATACTGAGAAGAGGTCATGAAGGAATATTAGTATTCCTTTAATTATCTATTTCAAATTTAGTTGTTGTTAAATGCGGGGAGTGCATGGGCATTGTGTCCAAGTGAAAGGTTGGATCCAACATGATCCAGCAGGACTTATCCCAATAGTGTTGAAATCCTTTAAAACTTAAGCCTTGCATCTTGTAAAGAGGATTATTAGGCAACATCCAAAGTAAAATTTATTATCAGAGTACATACATGTTACCATATGCAATGCTAAGATTCTTTTTCCTGCAGGCATACTCAGCAATACCCTCAAACTAGGATGCCTATAAACAGAATAATGAAAGATCAACTAGAGTGCAGAAGACAACAAACTGTGCAACTGTAAGTAAATAGCAATAAATAGCGAGAGTATGAAATAACAGGATAAAGAGTCCTTGAAGTGAGATAATTGGTCGTGGGAACATCTCAATACATGCACACAGTTATCTTCTTTTCTTCAGGAGCCTGATGGTTGAGGGACAGTAACTGTTCTTGAACCTGGCGTTGTGACTCCCGAGGCACTTGTACCTTTTACCTGATGGCAGCAGCGAGTAGAGAGCATGGTGTGGGTGGCGAGGATCTCTGATAAAGATGGATGCTGCTTTTCTACAACAGCGCTTCAGCCGTAACATCTGTGTGTGGGATTCAGAAGGACAATGTAAAATGGTGACATCGCAAAACTGATGATGGGCTCTCTTTAGTTATTAGGTAAATTGGATCTTAAATACTCAGCTGGTAATCATTAACACTGCTAATTAACTTGTGGCTTGAAACAAGAGCAGGCAGTGAAGCTGTCAAACACTGAATTGGCGCTCAAAGTACCACTTTTCTTTGGGCGGTAAATCTGACTACACACAACCACAACTCCAAAGCCCAATTCTAAATCTGCAAAGTAAAGTAATTAAGTAAAGTGTCATTCGGCTGATGACTTTCAGCAAAGCTGTTCAATGTTCGTTTCTTGTACATTTGCTATTATGCCTCATTGATACGGGCCATTGAAAACACATTATACCATCCCTGATTCATGTGGATGCATAAATTAAGAAGTGTAGCCAGTTAGTTTTGCAACATATTGAAGACCTAGGCTTTTGTTGCAGCTTTGAAAACCTGCCTGAACTTCTATCTCAACAGTATGTCACCAGTAATTAATTTTATTGGTTAGCTTCTCAAGGGGTAGCCGTGAACACCCACATGGGTCCCATCCACACCTGCCTCTTCGTTGGTCATGAAGAACAGTCCATGTTCTAAGCCTTCCCGGTAATGCCCCCCAGCTATGCCTCTGCTACATTGATGACCACATAGCTACTGCTTCATGCAGCCATGCTGAGCTCAACAATTTCATCAACTTTACCTCTAACTTCCACCCAGCCCTTAAGTTCACTTGGTCCATTTCTGACACCTCTCTCCCCTTTCTCGACCTCTCTGTTTTCATCTCTAGAGACAAGCAGTTGAATGACAACTCCCACAGTTATCTTTACTATACCTCTTCCCATCCTGTCTCCTGTAAAAATGTTTTTCCCTTTTCTCAGTTCCCAGGATGTGGCTTCCTTTCCATGTCATCAGAGATGTCCTTCTTCTTCAAGAAATGGGGTATCCCTCCCTTTACACGATGCTCCCTCACCCTCTTCTCCTACATTTCCTAAAACCCATGCTCCTCCCACCTTAACAGTGATAGAGTTCCTTTTGTTCTTACCTGTCATCACACAAGTCTCTGCAACGTCCGCTATCTCCAAAAGGGTCCTACCACCAAACATATCCTTACCTCCCCCCACCCCACCTCCGCTTTCCATTGAGATCACTTCCTCCATGATTCCCTTGTCCATTTGTCCCTCCCACTAATCTCCGCCTTGGCACTAGTCCCTGCAAGTGGCCAAAGTGCTACACCTGCCCGCTCACCTCTTCCCTCACCTCTACTCAGGGCCCCAGACGGTCCTTCCAGGAGAGGCAACACTTCACTTGAAAAGCTATTGGGGTTGTCTATTTTGTCTGGTGCCCCCAGTGCAGCCTGCTCTACACTGGTGAGAACCACCGTAAATTGGGGAACCACTTAGATGAGCATCAATGCACTATCCACCAGAACTGGAACTTCTCAGTGGCCAAAAACTTTAGTTCCAATTCCCAATCCCATTCTGATATGTCAGTCCATGGCTTCCTCTTGGGCTAAGTTGAGGCCATTTTCAGAGTGGAGGAGCAACACCTTATATTCTGATTGGGTAGCCCCCCCCCCCCCAACCTGATGGCATGAATATCGGTTTCTCCTTTCAGTAAAGTAATTCCCTCCCCCGTCCCCTCTTCTTCTATTAAGGGAAATTTCTTCACTTAAAGGGTTGTGAGAGTGTGGAATGAGCTGCCAGCACAAATGGTGGATGTGAGATGAATTTCAATGTTTAAAAGAAATTTAGATAGGTACATGGATGGGAAAGGTATGGAGGGCTATGGTCCAGCTACAGGGCAATGGGACTAAGAAATTGAAATAGTTCAGCACAGACTAGATGGGCTGCAGGGGCCATTTCTGTGCTGTACTTTTCTATGTTTCTAGAACTCTATAACACACCAGGACACAAAACAGAACATAAACAAGCAACAAAGTAACACAAGCAAAACGGGACCTGTTCTTCCCTCCCACCCACAGACACATAGAGTCTTCGATTCCCAGGATAGGCGTCTGTGGAGGCTCAAAGTCACACTGAATTAGGTGATCTTATAGACTGGTGCAGCAGACACAAAGGACTGAAGGGCCTGGTTCCATTTCTCTTTCTTATGTCCTTATCTCCTCTGCTTCCTGTCCACATGCACAGGTCTCAAAAATCCCCTCAGCTTTTGGGCTAAAATATCCCTCCGGATTGTCATATGACAAATAGCATCCACTGTTTATAAGAGACCTCATCAATAACTCACTGGGTTTGTCTTAGGTCTGGTCCTACTGTAGACAATCACATTATCTTCCTCTTCTCAAGTAGGAACTTATTTCACTGGTCTTTATCTCCCAGGGATCCTGATAGTATCATATAGCTAAGGCTTTATGAAACATTGGTGAGATTGCACCTGAGTCTTGTGAGCAGTTGTGAGCCTTTTATTTATGAATGGATGCGCTGGCAGTAGAGATCCAGAGGTGGTTCATGACAATGATCCTGGGGATGAAAGGGTTATCGTATGAGGAGAGTTTGATGGCTCTGGGCCTGTTATTGTTGGAGTGTAGAAGAATGAAGGGGGATCTCATTGAAACCTATAGAATATGGAAAAGCCTAGACAGAGTGAACGTGGAAAGGATGTTTCCCGTTGAGGGTGAGTCTAGAACCAGAGGGTACTGACTCAGAATGGAGGAACATCCATTTAGAACTGAGATGAGGAGGAATTTCTTTAACTAGAAGGTGGTGAATCTATGGAATTCATTGCCATAGATGGCTGCGGAGGCCAAATCATTGGATATATTTAAGGCATAAGGTTGATTTAAGTTGTCTTTAGCATCTCTCTGGAACAGTCCACTGTCCACTTGAGCTTCAAGACAGTCACCACCATCCTTGTGGAAATGACCTCAACAATAAAGAAGTGCTTTGATCACATTAAATCCAATCTTCCTGCTATAGCGGACCCTTTCCAGTTTGCTTATCACTCAAATCGGTCCAGTGATGTTGCCATAGACTCTGCACTCAACTCCATCCTGTCCCATCTGGAAAAAGGTGCTTCATATGCCAGGGTGCTCTTTATTGACCCTAGCTTATTATTCAATACAATTATCCCTCAAAAGTTGGTGGCTGAACTCTCCTCGTTGGCTCTCAACACCTCTCTCTGTAACTGGATGTGGTCTTCTTGACAGAAGGGCCATGGTCAGTCCATGTTGGCAAAAACATCTCTAGCTCCATCACACTTAGCATCGGCACTCCCTGTTAGCGTGCTCACCCCATTGTTTTTCAAGCTGCTGATGTGTGACTGCACTGCTGGGGGTGGAGTTTCAAGATGGCGACGTAAGCATCTGCCTTTTAGGCGCTCTTTATTTTTTTAACTATAATCACCCTTTAATTAGATCTTTTCGAACTTAATCATATGAGTTGCTACCTTTGATTGACCCTTTTTTCCTAAAATAATAGTTGGTCTAATCTTGTCAAACCTAAAATGGCTACAAGTAAGAAATCGGCTAAGGATCCTGTATCCATCGACGCAATTTCTGGTCTTTTGGACATTAAACTGGATGTTAAATTTGCGGGTATGGAAGGTAAATTGGACAATAAACTGGATGCTAAATTTGCGGGTCTGGAAGGCAGACTAGAAGGTAAATTGGACAGTAAACTGTTAAGTTTGGAAAGGAGGATTACTACGAAAATATCCGATTTTGAAGGAGTTGTTAAATCGCTTGAAACTAAGTTTCAGTCGCAGGCGTTAGTGGTTCAGCAGCTTGGAAATAAGATCACGACTCTTGAACAATCAATTTGTGAAAAAGCACGTACAATTGAAGTGTTAGAGAAGAAGATAGAGTCGACTGCTAAAACTTTAGATCAGTATAAGTTTAAAATTACTGATCTTGAAAATCGTTCTCGCAGACAGAATTTGCGCATCATCGGAATTCCCGAAAAAGTTGAGTCCGGTGATTTAACTGAATTTTTCTCTAAATTACTGTGGGAAATTTTCGGTGGTGAAGGTTTGAAAAATGAACCTGTTATCGACCGCACTCACAGAGTTGCGAGGCTTTCGTCTGTGCCTGATAAACCACGAGCGGTGATTGTTCGCCTTCATTATCCTCGTGAGAAAGAGCTTCTAATTTGGTTAGCTCGTAAAAAAGGTATGATCTCCTACAAAAATTACTCATTTCGAATTGTTGAGGACTATTCCTATGAAGTAATGAAAGCCAGGATCGCTTTTAAACCAGTGATGGCAGAGATTCATTCGATTGGATTTAAACAAGCTTTAATGTATCCAGCGAAGCTTAGAATTGTGCTGCCCGACAACAGTCTACACTTTTTTAACACTCCTGAAGAAGCGAAGAAATTTGTTGAAGAATATCGATCCTCTAGTGCAACTTGAACTATGAGTTACATTGAAGATTTTTTTTTTTGGAGAGAGGATGCCATTTCATTTTAAGTTTTAACCCTGGAAGTTGGGTTATAACTTTTTATTTTGAATTATGGGTCTGGGTCTTTTTTTTACTACTATTATTATTGCTTATAGATGCTGTTTTAATTTTTATAATATCCTTTTTTATACACGTTTGTATTTTGTAATAATGAATTATTTTTTCAAAATGTCGTTTCTTCTTCCCATAAGTCTTTACTTTTTATAAGCGTTTATTTGCTTGCCTGTATTTAGAAATGGAACAAAGGTTTTGAATTCTTTTTTTTTATATATGTTGTAGTGTCTATTAATCTTTTTTTTTAAAAAAAAATTCTATTTTGATAACTTTTTTTTTACTAAATTTTCTTATTAGATTGCTGAATTTATATTCATATTTTGTAATATGGCTTTCTCAAAATGTCGTTTCTTCTTCCCATAAGTCTTGGCTTGTGAAACGTCATCTTTGTATCTGAATATGGAATTTCTTTTTTAAAGGTGTATCACATTTTTAAACTTTAATGTTCATTTTTTTTATTAATGATTTTTCTGGTTTTACTATTTTAGTTTTTTTTTTGACTTGTCTGATATGTGTGTGTATGTGTATGTATATATATATATATGTAGGTATATATATATATATATATTTTTTTTTTGCAACTCTATATTTTAATTAGGGTGTTATATAGTTTTTTCTTAAAAAAAATTTCTTATGGAGCTGCCATCTTGAAATGGGGGTAATATTAGTATTAGTTTATGCGCCTGCCGCTTGGCTTTCTTTCAAAGGGTGGGGGGAGGGGGGAGGGATCTTTTTTCATGCTTTTGCTTTTTATTTTTTTGCTTTTAGTTTATGGGCTGACTTTAAATTGTTAATATTGTTGAGGTGTCAGGATCTCCGGTTGCTCCTGAATCAATTTTCCTTCTTCCTAAATTGTGGGTTATGTGTCTTTTTAACCTTTTATGATACACACAATTAATATTGGTATGATGGATAAATCTATTAACTTTATCTCGTGGAATACTAATGGTTTAAATCATCCGATTAAATGTAAAAAAATATTTAAAGTATTCCATAGATTGAACGCTAATATTATTTTTGCACAGGAGACCCATATTAGGAGGGAGGATAATCAACGTTTTTTTAGATTCTGGAAAGGACAACAATTTCACTCAAATTGTACCGCTAAAATTAGGGGTGTGTCTATTTTTATAGATGCCTCAATTTCGTTTACACATTATGAAATTATTTCTGATCCACAGGGTAGATTTTTGTTGATAACTGGTTCACTTTTTAATCGGAAAGTTGTTTTAGTTAATATTTATGCTCCAAACTTTGATTGTCCTGAATTTTTTAAAAGTTTATTTACTTCTCTTCCTAATTTGAATGAATATATGTTGATTATGGGTGGAGACTTTAATTGTTGTTTGAATCCTTCGATGGATAGATCTAAACCTATTCGAACTCTTCCGAATAGATCAGCTTTACTTATTAATTCTTTTATGGTTGATTCTGGAATTACTGAAATATGGCGGTTTTTGAACCCTAAATATAAAGAATTTTCATTTTTTTCACATGTATATCATAGTTATTCTAGAATTGATTATTTCCTTATTGATCATCGTTTATTAACAGATGTTATTGATTGTAAATACGATTCTATTGCTATTTCGGATCATGCGCCTTTGAAGTTATCTATTAAGATTCCGGACTCTTCTATCAATACTAGATCTTGGAGACTTAATGCTACTTTGCTTCAAGATCCAGAATTTATTACCTTCATAAAACAACAAATTGACTTATTTTTTTCAACAAACTATAATGAAGAGATTGATAAAGGAATACTTTGGGACTCTTTCAAGACTTTTATTCGTGGACAAATTATTTCATATTCCGCTGGTAAAAGAAAACAAAGATATTCAGATATAGCTTTATTGGTGGATAAAATTAAAGAAATTGATAAGATTTATTCCGTTACTCCTACCAAAGAACTTTATAAGAAGAGAGTTGAGCTTCAAATGGAACATAGTTTATTATTATCTTCTTCAATTGAGAATCAATTAATTAAGACTAGGGCTCAATTTTATATTCATAGTGATCGAACTGGTAAATTGTTAGCTAATCAATTAAAAGCTATTTCGACTAAGCGACAAATTATTAAAATTCGTAAACAAGACGGTAATTTAACTACTGATTATAAAGAAATCAATAACACTTTTCAAGATTTTTATAAATCTTTATATCAATCAGAATTTGACGGTGACCGGTTTACGATGGATAATTTTTTTAATAACTTGAATATTCCTAAACTGATAGATGAAGATTGTAGCTTGCTTGATGCTCCTATTTCTATGGATGAAATAAGAGAGGCTATCTCATCAATGAATTCAGGGAAAGCTCCTGGTCCTGATGGTTTTATTGTAGAATTTTTTAAAACTTTTTCTTTATTGCTTTCTCCTTGGCTATGTGAAATTTTTAATGATGCGTTTGTTAAGAAGAGACTACCTCAATCGTTTTATGAAGCTACTATCTCTCTAATTCTTAAAAAAGATAAAGATCCTACTTTATGTGCATCTTATCGCCCTATATCATTATTAAATGTAGACTCTAAGATTCTTACAAAAATTTTAGCCATTAGATTAGAAAAGGTATTACCACAGATTATTTCAGAAGATCAAACTGGTTTTATTAGGAATCGGTATTCCTTTTTTAATATTAGAAAATTGATTAACATAATTTATACTTCATCACCTACAACCCCAGAATGTGTTATCTCATTAGATGCTGAAAAAGCCTTTGATAGAGTTGAATGGACATATTTATTTAATGCATTGAGAAACTTTAATTTTAGTCCTAATTTTATATCATGGATTAAATTAATATATTATAAACCTGTTGCTTCTGTTCTTACAAATAATTATAGATCCTCTTTTTTTCAATTATCTCGTGGTACGAGACAAGGTTGTCCTTTAAGTCCTTTATTATTTAATATTGCATTAGAACCTTTAGCTATTGCTATTCGTGAGTCTCCTAATATTTTTGGTATTACCCGTAATGAGAAGTTATACAAATTATCGCTTTATGCTGATGATTTGTTGTTATATATTTCTAATCCTAGTAGGTCTATTCCTGCTATTTTATCCTTGTTGGCTCAATTTGGTAGCTTTTCTGGTTATAAGTTAAACTTAGATAAGAGTGAGTTATTCCCTTTAAACGCGCAAACTTTATTGAGTGATAGGATGCCATTTAAAGTTGTTACTGATAACTTTATCTATTTAGGTATAAAAATCACCAAGAAATATAAAGATTTATTTGGACTGAATTTTTTACCTATGCTTCATCAAATTCAGCAACTTACTACAAGATGGTCTCCCTTATTTTTATCATTAGTTGGTCGGATTAATGCTATTAAAATGATGATTTTACCGAAATTTTTATATTTATTCCAAGCTTTACCAATTTTTATTCCTAAATCTTTTTTTGATAATATTGATTCAAAAATTTCCTCATTTGTGTGGCAAAATAAAAATCCTAGGTTAAGCAAAAGGCAATTACAAAAGTCTAAAAAAGATGGTGGTCTAGCTTTACCTAACTTTAGATTTTATTATTGGGCGAATAATATTCGTAACCTAATGTACTGGAAACTAGATTTGGATTCACCTGTGTGCCCACAGTGGGTAAATTTGGAATGTAGTGAGGTTAAGGGATATTCTATATTTTCCGTTCTTGGTTCTTTTCTTCCTATTGATTTAGCCAAATTCAATAAACAGATATCTAACCCTGTTGTTAAACATACACTACGAATTTGGTTTCAATTTCGCAAATTCTTTAATCTGAAAAACTTTGCTCTGGACAGCCCTATTTTATGTAATTTTTTTTTTAAACCTTCATTGACAGATCAAGCTTTTAGTATATGGAAAAGGAAAGGTATAAAATGTTTTCGTGATCTTTTTTTTGAAGGTACTTTGATGTCTTTTGATCAACTATCCAACAAATTTGAATTACCTAAATCTAATTTTTTTAGATACTTACAAATTAGAAATTTCTTACATAAAATTCTTCCATCTTTTCCTAATTCAACTCCATCGGATTTTTCAGATTTGATTTTTACTTTTAATCCTTGTCAGAAGGGATTAGTAGCTTTTATTTATAACATGATTATGAAGATACAGCCAGAAATATCGGATAGAATTAGACAAGAATGGGAAAAAGAACTTCGATGTAATATATCAACAGATAAATGGGAAAAAATTTTACAAATGGTTAATTCCTCTTCTATTTGTGCTAGACATGCTTTAATACAATTTAAAATTGTACATAGAGCTTATATGTCTAAAGATAAGCTTGCCCGATTTTATTCGCATATTAATCCTCAATGTGACAGATGTCACTTAGAAGTGGCTTCATTGACTCATATGTTTTGGTCATGTCCCACTTTACATAACTATTGGAAGGACATTTTTGATGTCATTTCCTCAATATGGAATATCGATTTACAACCCCATTTTATTACTGCAATTTTCGGTATACCAAATGAAGATGGCAATCAGCTTTCCCCTTCAATCAGACGAATGATTGCCTTTGTAACATTAATTGCCAGAAGGTCTATATTACAAAACTGGAAAGAAGTAAATCCTCCTACTACATTTCAGTGGTTCTCCCAAACTATTTCTTATTTGAGTTTGGAAAAAATCAGAAGCACTATCTTTGATTCTTCAATTAAATTTGAAGAAACCTGGGGACCATTTATTCGACACTTTCATATGAATTAATTTGGCCTATTTCAGATCCTTTTCTCTACTTATCCTTGTTCAGGTATGGAGTTCCGGAGTTCTTTTCTTGACACCTTCATATATTTATAAAGTGCTATTATTGCCCATGTTAGTTATAGTTTAGTTTTTTTTTTCAATATATATTTTTTCTCATATATAATTTCATTTTTTTTTCTTTTTTCGATGATTATTTTTGTTTTTTTTTCATATATATTTATATAGACTTGATTGATTTATGTACCTTTTGTTGATGGATGTTTTAATAGGATATTATTATCCTATTACTAATGTAATCTCAAGTTTATTGAATCTGTAATCTATTCATTATTATGTGTTGTTTTTTATATATGAAATTTAATAAAAAGATTGAAAAAGAAAAAAAGAAAGACTGCACTGCTAGATCCAACTCAAACCGACTTATCAAGTTCACTGATGACACAAGAGTTTCTGGCCTCATCAACAACGACTATGAGAGGGTGTACAGAGAAGAGGTACAGCGGCTGGTAGAATGGCATGAGCGCAGCAGCTTGAGCTTGAACATTGACAAGACCAAAGAGATGTCTGTGGACTTTAGGCAGGTCCAGGTTGACCATTCCTCACTGCACCTACGTGGTTCCTTCATGGAGAGAATTAGGAACATCACGTTTCCGGGAGTGCACATTACAAACGATACCACCTCCTTCCTCCACACAACCTCTTTGGTCAAGAAAGCACAGCAGCATCTCCACTTCCTGAGGAAATTGAGGTGAGTGAGGATCCCCCCAGCCCTATTTTGATTAATTTTTACAGGAGCACCATTGAGAGTGTCCTGACCAGCTGCATCACCATCTGGTATGGGAATGGCAAGGCATTTGACTGCATGTCCCTACAAGGGATTGAAAGGATTGCCGAGAGGATCTTTGGGGCCTTTCTTCCACCCATCAGATGTTTGTAAGGAGCACTGCATACACAGGGTCCTTAGTGATCCCTCTCATCCATCCAACAATCTCTTTGAATCCCTATCATCAGGCAGGAGGTACCACAGCATTGGGACAAAATTGGTAACGATGGAAAACAGCTTTTTTCCACAGGCTGTAAATCTACTGAACTTTCTGCCACCATCTAGGTCTCATCACTTATAAAGCACCCTCAGCATTATACTGTTTACTTTTTAAACTCATGCTGTAAACGCATCTTGTTATTTGTTAATTTACTAGTGGTAATGTTACTTTATATGTTATGTGTGTGAGTTATATGTACTGAATTGTGCACCTCAGACCAGAGGAACGTTGTTCTGTATACATGTGTGTGGTTGAATGACAATAACTGCACTTGAACTTGAGCTAGTAAGGGTGCCAAAGGTTACAGGGAGAAGGCAACAGAATGGGTTGAGAGGGATAATAAATCCGCCATGATGGAATGGTATATCAGTCACAATGGGCTGAATGGCCTAATTCTGCTCCTGTGTCTTATGGTTTAATGGTCTATTTTCAATGAGAAACATTGTCATGTAATCCATATTCAGGGTAACTGATTGAGTCTATCATTCCTTTTAACCTTTCCGAATTATCAACCACATCCTCAGCCTTCTGCTGGTTATGGGAACCCAAATCACAATCCCATTACTCCTTCAAGCAGCAACTTCCCACACTCGACATTACCTGAGGGTTTCATTGTCTTTTTGAAAACCGTGTGCAATTCTCCCTACAAAATTGCGCTGCTTTACATTTCCAGTTTTGAACTTTAAACATCCACTCTGCAAGTTTATTGCAGAGCACCCATGATTTGTTGAGGAAACTGTAGGGCAGGAGTTCCCAAACTTTTTTTAGACCATGGACCAATACCATTAAGCAAGTGGTCCATTGACCTCAGGTTGGAAACCCCTGTGGGCAAAAAATGAATGACTTTGCAGAATGGGGAAATGATTGGCACTAAAGCAGGTTAGTGAGGATATAAGGATGTAAATTAAACACTGGGATACAGTTTTAGATGGAGGAGTGTATTGAAAAGCTACAAAGTTATGCTAAACCTGAACTAAGCATTGATTAGCCCACATTTATGCTTGTATCCTGTCTTGCAATTCTAGTTGTTATGTTATATAAAAGCAGATAAAAGCATTGTAGACTTTATTTACAAGGAAATTGCAAATACTTCAAAAATAAACATTTCACAAGAATGAAGAGTATTTTATTGAGGAAAGAAAGCCAAGAGAGATCTAGTAGAGGTCTTTAAAATCATGAAAGATTTTTGAGAAAATGGATATAAAAGGAATGTATCTATTTGTGGGAAAGAGCAAAAACAAAGCCCATAAACCTAAGCTTGTCACTGAGATATCCAAACAGGAATACAGGAATTCAGAAACAAGAGAAAATATGCAGATTCTGGAAACCCAAGCTACACACACAAAATGCTGGAGGAACCCAGCAGGCCAGGCAGCATCTATGGAAAGGAATATGGGCAACATTTTGGATTGAGATCCTTCATCAGGACCCAGTTCAGGAATTCAGAAGGCTCAAGGCACATTTTGGCAAAATAAGTAGACTGTCTACTGTGACCCACCGATACCGCCAGGCTCCTGTGCTCCTCCAGCAACTTGGTTTTTGTTCTACATTCCAGCATCTGTCACTTCCTGTTGTTACAGGAGAAAGGAATAGAAAATTGTTTTCTCTGGAGTGGCAGAGGCTGAGGGGAAATCAGATAGAAGTTTATCAGATTATGAGAGGCATGGACAGAGCAGACTGACAATATCTTTTTCCAAGGGTTGAAATGTCTAATACCAGAGGGCATGCGTTTAAGGTGAAGGACAAGTTTTTTTTTTGAACAGAGTGAGGGCTGCATAGAATGCCTTGCTTGGTGTGGTGGTAGAGGCAGGTACTTTAGGAACTTCTAAGAAATGCTTATATAGGCACATGCCTGTGAGGAAAATAGAGGAACATGGACATATTTGTAAGCAGAAGAGATTAGTTGACCATTTGATTACTGATTTAATGTGTATCAGAGTCTCCCCAACTTCCTCTCACAGAGATATGTCAAAAGCATTGGCAAGCCCATTGCAAGGACATAAAATCCTTATTCTTATAGGGAAAGGAGCTTTACATGCAACCCTGCCAGAAGCAAAGGAACACTGGAAACTCAAAAAAATGTACGTATGGTCCAGCAGATGCATGTAAAAAAGTTACGGAAATAACATTGAAAACAGGTGGAAGGATGTCACAAGTGGATCTAACTTTTTTTTACCGGCAAGTCTCAGGATGTCATGTGATTGGAGTATTTGCCTGTCATGTAGATGGCTTCATCTGCAGAGGCTCACAAAACTTTACCACAACAGTTATCCCTCAGCTAAAATCGGCCTTGCAGGTTGGATGCAAGGAGCATGACAGATTCTGCTATGTAGGGATAAACATCATCTTTGCAGATGGATACTACACCAAGAAAGCTACATCAGGAATCTTCAGACAATCCTCACAAGCCACACAACAGGAATGTCCCCTCGGTGAAGCTGAACAACTCAGGTCAAATAGGTCAGATTCTATGGGTGGCAAGGCAGACCATCTTGTTTGATGCCTGCAACCTGGCATTCAGCACAAAAAAAATGCCACAGTACAAACTTTAAGAGGCAATCTCTATTGGCAATCAAAAAGGATCTGAAGAGTAGAAAGGAAGACGCTGGCAGGAGAAACTCTTGTGATGTCTGAAAGTATTGACAATGTTGTTTATCTGGCCACATTCTATTCTGAGCTTTTCTATGGTGCCCAAAGAAGAATAGTCTGCAAACAACTTGTGTCACAGACAACTACCCCTTGGCTGATGTCCACCAAGTTAGTTACAGAGAAGAGGCTTCATCTAGGATTAGCAGCATCAAGGAACTTGTCCAAGCACAGAAAACTCATCACATGCTATGGCCAACTACAAAAGAACACTTAGCTGACAGTCTCACAAAGAAGGGACACCAGCTCTGGTGCTGCTGAAGGCACTTAGTGAAGGCATTTGGTACCTTCAGAACTGTATCAACATCAAGAATTAGAACTAAGTCCCATATCCTAAAGGACATCTGGTTTTTTTTTGAACATTTTAAACTTTAATATACATAAAAAAGGTGGGAGATTGTTGAGTTCTGTTCATTTGGGGCACCTCTGATCCCCCGATGAGGTTCCTCATGAACTTCCGGTTTCCTTCTCCTGAAGTCAATAATCAGTTTCTTGGTCTTGCTAACATTGAGTAAGAGGTTGTTGTGGCAACAGTGGTGTCAAAAAAAAAACAATTTCTCTGTCAATGTCTCAAAAACAAAGGAGCAGATTGTGGATTACAGAAGGAATGGAGACAAGCTAACCTCTGTTGACATCAATGGGCCTAGGATTGAGAGGGTGCTTTAATTCCTCGGCATGGACATCACTGTGGACCTCACATGGTCTTTACCTACCAGCTGTGTGGTGAACAAGTCACAACAGCACCTCTTTCACCTCAGACACTTGAAGTTGGGTGTGGGTCCCCGAATCCTAGGAACTTTCTATAGGGGCACAACTGAGAGCATCCTGACTGGCTGCATCACTGCCTGGTATGGGAATTGTACTTCGCTCAATCGCAGGACTCTGCAGAGAGTGGTGCGGACAGCCCAGCACATCTGTAGTTGTGAACTTCCCACTATTCAGGACATTTACAAAGGCAGGTGTGTAAAAAGGGCCCGTAGGATCATTGGGGACCTGAGTCACCCCAACCACAAACTGTTCCAGCTGCTACCATCTGGGAAACAGTACCACAGCATAAAAACCAGGAGCAACAGGCTCTGGGACAGCTTCTTCCACCAGGCCATCAGACTGTTTAATTCATGCTGAGGCAACTGTATGTCTATGTTATATTGACTATCTTGCTGTACGTAATATTTACGGTAAGTTTCTATATATTGCATATTGCACAATTAGATGGAGATGTAACATGAAGATTTTTACTCCTCACATATATGAAGGATGTAAGTAATAAAGTCAACTCAATTAAATTCAATTCATTCAGCCACATTTTCAGTCTCCCTCTTACATGCTGACTCATCACCACCTTCGATTTGATCTATGCAAGTGGTGTCGTCAGCAAACTTAAAAATACCATATGGCATTGTGGGGCAAAGGGCTTGTTCCTGTGCTGTACTGTTCTATGTTCTCAAGGTACACTGATATCGTCCAATGAAAAGGTAGGAGGAGACAAGGGGGACAGTAATGTTGGCATGGGCTGTTCGGGCAAATAGTCTGCTTCTGCTTTGTACAGTCTTGGTAAAGTCACTTGAAGGAAGAAAATCTATTAATGGAAGTAATCTTGGTAAAGCTAGTCACTATTATCTGAAAAATAATGCCTCATACAGTCAGGTATCGAGACCTTACCACATTGGTAATTAGCCTATCGTTGACAAATGAACCAAGGTAGTATGCATGAGGGGGGAGTGTAGTGGAATGTGTTTGTGCAGCTGATGCGGTGAAATAACAGGCAGTATGAGCCTCTAATATGAATGTCTGCAGCAGCATTATGTTTTTGAGGTTGCTGTAGGAATTGCATGCATGTTAGGTTGAATTGTGATTGGTCAGTTATTCGTAAGTGAGTAAATACATCATTTAGCCACAATGCATCTCAGTTTTAAGAGCAGTTGTCCAGTTTTATTCAGTAAATGCTAGTTTCAACTTGCTCCAAGAAGTTACATTTCACGCTCCTACTTTCAACCCAACAGCAGTGAGTTCAGAATCAGAATCAGGTTTAACATCACCAGCGTATGGCATGAAATACGTTGACTTTGCAGCAGCAGTACATTGCAATACATAATAACAGAGAGAGGGAAAAAACTGAATTGCACTGTATATATACATTAAATAGCTAAATTAAAAAAGTAGTGCAAAAATAGATAAAAGCAGTGAGGTAGTGTTCAAAGGTTTAAAATCCATTCAGGAATTGGATGGCAGAGCGGAAGAAGCTGAGTGTGTGCCTTCAGGCTTCTGTGCCTCCTCCCTGAAGGTAGCAATGAGAACAAGGCATGATCTAGGTGATAGGGGCCCTTAATGATGGATGCTGCCTTTTTGAGGCATTGCTCCTTGAACATGTCCTGTATACTACAGACTTGTAGCTCTGGTTTATACTTATATGTATTACATTGAATAGACAGCATGGCGCTGGGTACTGCTGGCATTGCTATCAATTGCTGACATTAATTATACACCACAGTGCCAATAATTTAAGTCAAGATCTCCAGATTTCCTCCAAGATAAGATTAGCTCGACTTGTCACCAGAGCATTGGAACATCAAAACAGAGCAAAATGCTTTATTTGCCTCAATGACTAACACAGTCCAAGATGTACTGGAGCACCCAGCAAATGTGCCATGCTTCCGGCACCAACATGGCATGCCCACAACGCACTAGCCCTAACCTGTACCACATTTGTTTTGGAGCACCCGGAGGAAACAACATGAACAAGGAGGAACAAATTATTCACCATATATATTTACATACAATAGGGACTTGCTGTGTGTTGGCACGACATGCAACAAAAACAATATTCATCAATTATAAAGGATAAAGAAATATATAATAACATTAGAGGTTGAAATGCAGAAATGGAATGAAAAGTGCATAAATACATAAATACCAGCATGCATGCATTTTCAATGTAAACATCATTATAAAAAGTCCTGAAAGGTTCTGAGTCTTGAAGAAAGGTCTCTTTTTATTCATTTTCAGGGATCCTGCCTGATTTGCTGAGTTCCTCCAGCATTTTGTTTGTGTTGCTTTTGATTTCCAGTATCTACAGACCTTATCATATTTATTATAAATGGTGGTTTAAAATGCTTACAGCGTAGTGCTGAGACTAACTGTCATGAAGTGAGGTAATTCGTCATGGGGGAACGTACAGACTCCTATGGAATTGAACCTCGATTGCCGATCACCGGCACTGTAAAGCATTGTGCTAACCATTACATTGCCAAGTATCTTCACCGTTCTCTTCCACAGGAAACTGGAACATTGAGGCTACATGAAACGCTGATGCATGAAAGCAATGTCTATCATCAAAGACCCCCACCACCCAAGCCATGCTCACTTCTTGCTGCTGTCATCAGGAAGACTGTATAGGAGCCTCAGCACTCACACCATCAGGTTCAGGAACAGTAATTACCCCTCAGTCATCAGGCTTTTGAACCAAAGTGTCACTTGCCCCAACACTGAGCTGTTCCTACAACCTATAGACTCACTTTCAAGGACTCTTCATCTCATGTTCCCAATATTTAATGTGTGCTTATTTATTATTATTATTATTATTATCATCATCATCATCATTATTATTATTATTTCTTTCTTCTGCATTTGCACAGTTTGTTGTCTCCAGCACTCTGGTTGTATGTCCTAGTTAGGCAGTTTTTCATTGATTCTTCGGTGGTTATTATTCTATAGATTTATTGAGTATGCTCACAAAGAAAATGAATCTCAGGTTTGTATATGGTGACATATATCTATTTTGATAATTAATTTTGTACTTCGTACTCTTTTTAATCTTAAAGGTCTATAAAAATCAGGACCCTATTAAGCATTCCTTCTTCCCAAGCTGGCTTTGTTATTTTACTTCCTGTGCCTAGCATCATTATATAACGTTGAAGTAAATGTAAAGGTTATTGCATTTCAGTGCTGAAAAATTGCCATTTTTTTTCCCCAAAGTGTGTTGTCCACATCAGTGTCAAGAAATAAATGAATAGGAGAGTGAGAGTTGCTGGAAATTAATTGCTCGAGGTAAGGTCCAGCATTGAAGAGTTAATGAAAAATGGGCAAAGTGTTCCTGTAATGCAAGTAACACAATCCTCCTGTGATTGATCCATCAGATAACCAAAAAGGTCCACTCATGAGTGACCATTCTTTTGTGGTTTATGAACTTGCACAGCTCGGGAACCTTCTGCCCTGTAGAAAGTTGTCGCCTGCACTGACAACCTTTGAATGATGATGGATGACATTTGTTTCCTCCTTAATCACCTTCTGCAGCATTAAAAGGAGACCCTCGAACCAGTCATAAAAGGAAAGGTATGAGTCCTTGGCATTCGTTATTGTTCAGAGTACAAACTAACGTATTTGCCTGCAGAACATACGCTGAGAATAAAAGAAGAAAGAATGTTGAAATTTTGTGGTGGGGCATGATTATTCCAACTGAAAACACACATTATCATGAAAAAAGCTAACCAGAATCAAAATAAAACTTACCTTTTGTAAAGGCAGGAAGATGAATTTATCGAGCATGTCCACAAGGAAGTGAATCTCAGTGTTGTATATGGTGTACTTTGATAATAAATTTACTTTGAACTTCGATCATTAATGTTGACTGAATTAATCTGCTTCCCAGGGACACCGTTAAGATCACAGACTGACATCAGGGCACCCCTTCACAATGGAGGTGGTAGTATAATGGTTAAATTATTGGAATTGCTGTCAGGATTATGGATCATTGTGCCAGGAACAGGAATTTAAATTGTACAATGGTAATTGGGAAATCATATTCAAATATTTTTTTTTTAAATGCAAAATGATACAAACCTAACCATAGCAACAGTAAGCCTGAAATTACTTCTTTATTTTTATAAAGTATTTGGATCACTACACTGCGGCGGACAGGAAGGCTCTATAATAGGTAGTAAAAACTGCCCCGTGCATCACTGGCACCAGACAACCCACCATCAATACATAAATACATAATGGTCTTTGAAAAAAAGGCCAGCAGTATGTTGCTGCCTGTAAGGTGTTTGTACATTATCCCTGTGACTGCGCGAGTTTCCTCCGTCCTGTTTCCTCCCACAGTCCAAAAGACATGCAGCTCAGTAGGTTAATTGGGAATTGTAAATTGTCCTGTGATTAGGTTGGGATTAAATCGAAGGAGTTGCTGGGCAGCAAGGCTCGAAGGGCCTGCAGGGCCTATTCCGTGCTGTCTCTCAATAAATAACATGAAGGAATTCACCCACCCTGTTTATGGACTGTTTGTTCCACTCCCATCACAGAGGTGTAGCATTCACACCAGGAAAACAGTTACCTTCTCCAAACAGAAAATCTTATCAACACCTCCACCCACTAACCAACCCCAATCCCACAACTTTATATTTCCATAACACACACAAAATGCTGGTGGAACACAGCAGGCCAGTTAGTATCTATAAGGAGAAGCACTGTCGACGTTTCGGGCTGAGATCCTTCATCAGGTCTATGATCAAGACCCTCCTATTCCTGATGAAGGGTCTCAGCCCGAAATGTCGACAGTGCTTCTCCTTATAGATGTTGTGCTCCACCAGCATTTTGTGTGTTGTGAATTTCCAGCATCTGCAGATTTCCTAGTGTTTGCACTTTATATTTCCAGTCAGATCACCTTACTGTCCCTAGTGTCACTTTATAGGCACACAATCAATCTATGCATATAACCTATCTGATGCATTTATATTTATTGTGATTTTCATTGTGGTTTTTAAACTTACTGTGCTTTGTGCTGCATCAGATGCAGAGTAACAGTTACTTTGTTCTTCTTAACACTTGTCTACTAGAAATGACAATAAACAACCCTGAATCTATTGTCTCTCAGAGGAAGAAATGTACCATTTTACACATTCTGACCTATAGATAACTCCAGACCTCAAGATGATTGACCCCTCTTAGCTTCGTTCAGACACAAGATGGATCCAAGATCACAGCATGCAGCGGCCACTCCAGGAATGAATATCTGTATCTGTAAGTAGGGGCCGTGTACAATCCTGACTTGATGGAGACGGACGAGTGAAGCACGGAGGAACATCTGGTGAAACTTTCGAAATGCCTGTTTTGCTGCCACTGCTAGTGTGCGATCGGAAAAATCTCCAGGAGGAATATCCTGAATCCTCGGCTTTGCCTGTTGCTTGGCGGCCGGTGCCAGGGTCGAAGCGCTCAGCAGAGATGGTGCTCGGTGTCAGAGGGCTGGTCGGAGGCTCGAAGTTTTCGGACGGACTCGGAGTTGGCTGTGGTCGGAGCTCCCAAAGTGCTGTATCGGCAAGCTGCAGCGCTGGAGGTTCATGGCAGGAAGAGTTTCTCTTCCTCCTACCGTCTGCGTGAGATGATGGGCTGTCGGGACTTTAAGACTTTCTTTTAAACCGTGCCATGGACTGCTCTTTATCAGATTACGATATTGCTTTGCACTGTTGAAACTATGTGTTATAATTATGTGGTCTTTGTCAGTTAGTCTTTTATCAATTAAGGTATTGTCTGCACTGTTGAAACTATTTGTTAACTATAACTATATGTAGTCTATATGGTTTTGTGTAGGTCTTGTAGCTTTAGGTTTGTCTGATGGGTTTGTAGTTCCTTTCCGGGGAACGTGCTAAGATGGTAGCGCGATATCGATACACACCAGCCTCTCTGGACTCTGGACTGGGGATTACCAAACGTTATGTGGTTTTTCTTGTGTGGTCTGTTTTGTGCTTTTTCGTGATATCATTCTGGAGAATGTTGTCTCATTTTTTAACTGCATTGTATTTGTGGTTTATAAATAACAATAAACTGAATCTTAATCTGAATTAAACCATAGACAATAGATGTTACCAGCATCAAATTCACATTTGATCCTGTGAACAAATAAATTCAAGGAATCTTGTGGTTAAAACTCTGATATCAGCTCGAATTGGAGAAACACAATCTATGAAATGCAAAGTTATATTCTTCTTGTAAACACAAGCAATTCTGCAGCTGCTGTAAATCTTGAACATCATGCACAAAATGCTGGAGGAACTCAGCAAGTCAAGACCATAAGACATTAGGCCATTCAGCCCACCATTTGATCATAGCTCATTAATTTCCTCCTTTATCCCCATTCTCCTGTCTTCTCTCAGCTTCTATCCCCTCCCTTTCCAGTCCTGATAAAGGATCTTGGCCTGAAACATTGACAGTTTACCCCTCTCATTACATTCTCTTTGTGACCACATATCCTATTTGCTTCCCCTGCTTGCTTTGATTTCTTCCTACATCCCAATTATGTGCAAGCCTTTTGGTTAACTAGCCTCTGTGTATTTCTCCTAGACTGTAGGTGAACAGTAGAATCTGGGGAGTGCTGAAGAGAAACGGGGAGAATTAAAAATGGAATTCAGGTAGGATTATTGTAAGATGGGTATCTGGTAGTCAGTAGAAACTTGATAGGCAGAAGGGGCTGTTTCTATAACTCTGTGATTATATCATTGCTCCTTTGTCATCTTTAGCAGTTTAGCTTCATAAAAATCCTTTACTGAACAGGTTAAAAAGACAATGAGAAAAAGAATCATCAGAAAGTCACCAGCAAGAAACTCAATTTCTCTTTTCATGCAAGTTGGCCAATGCCATAAACTTCCAGTGTTTTCTATTTTTATTACAGGATTTCAGCAGCTGCAGCTTTTCACTTATAAATTTAGGAAGTATCAGAGCATTACAATCTCAGAGGCAATAAATGCTGCCTTGATAGTTTCAACCATACCTGAGCATATTTAGTAGGTTTCCTTGTGAAGTTTTGTCACAGTTAATTTTGAAGCAGGATGTGTGTTCTTTCTTCCCCCCCCCACCCCCCCACAAGTTACTTCAGATATCTCTTCCCTAAAAAAAAATCAATGTAAAGTCATTTGTAAGACAGAGGTACTTAGAATCTGAATCAGAATTAGGTTTGTCATCAACAAAAGCTATGAAATTTGTTCTTTTGTGGCAGCAAGACATAAACATTACTGCAAGCTACAATGAAATGAATAAGTAAATAGTCCAAAAGAGGACCAGTGCGATAGTTTTCATGCATTGATGGGCCGTTCAGAAATCTGATGATGGAGGGGAAGAAGCTACCACTAAAATGTTGAGTATTGGTCTTCAGGCTCTTGTATCTCCTTCCTGATGTTAGCAATGAAAAGAGTGCATTTCCTGAATACTGAGGGCCCATAATGATGGATGCTGCCTTCTTCATGTACTGCCTTTTGATGGTGTCCTTGATGGTGGAGCAAGTTGTGTCTGTGATGGAGCCAATGGATGTAGTGTACCTGGACATCCAGAAAGCTTTTGATAAAGTCCCACATAGGAGATTAGTGGGCAAAATTAGGGCACATGGTATTGGGGGCAGAGTACTGACATGGATTGAAAATTGGCTGGCTGACAGGAAACAAAGAGTAGTGATTAATGGGTCCCTTTCGGAATGGCAGGCTGTGACCAGTGGGGAACCGCAAGGTTCGGTGCTGGGACCGCAGCTGTTTACAACATACATTAATGATTTAGATGAAGGGATTAAAAGTAACATTAGCAAATTTGCTGATGACACAAAGCTGGGTGGCAGTGTGAAATGTCAGGAGGATGTTATGAGAATGCAGGTGACTTGGACAGGTTGGGGGAGTGGGCAAATGTATGGCAGATGCACTTTAATGTGAATAAATATGACGTTATCCACTTTGGTGGCAAGAACAGGAAGGCAGATTACTATCTAAATGGTGTCAAGTTAGGAAAAGGGGAAGTACAACAAGATCTAGGTGTTCTTGTACATCAGTTGATGAAAGCAAGCATGCAGGTACAGCAGAAAGCTAATGGCATGCTGGCTTTTATAACAAGAGGAATTAAGTATAGGACTAAAGAAGTCCTTCTGCAGTTGTACAGGGCCCTGGTGAGACCCCACCTGGAGTATTGTGTGCAGTTTTGGTCTCCAAATTTGAGGAAGGACATACTTGCTATTGAGGGAGTGCAGTGCAGGTTCACAAGGTTAATTCCCGGAATGGCGGGACTGTCATATGTTGAAAGATTGGAGTGACTGGGCTTGTATACACTGGAATTTAGAAGGATGAGAGGGGATCTGATTGAAACATAAGATTATTAAGGGATTGGACACACTGGAGGCAGGAAGCATGTTTCCGCTGATGGGTGAGTCCAGAACTAGAAGTAACAGTTTAAGAATAAGGGGTAGGCCATTTAGAACAGAGATGCGGAAAAACTTTTTCACCCAGAGAGTGGTGGATGTGTGGAATGCTCTGCCCCAGAAGGCGGTGGAGGCCAAGTCTCTAGATGCATTCAAGAGAGAGTCAGATAGAGCTCTTATAGATAGCGGGGTCAAGGGATATGGGGAGAGGGCAGGAACGGGGTACTGATTGTGTATGATCAGCCATGATCACAGTGAATGGTGGTGCTGGCTAGAAGGGCTGAATGGCCTACTCCTGCACCTACTGTCTATTGAGTCTAAAACCCTCTGCACGCAGGGGTTCGCAACCTGGTGTCCATGGACCTCTTGCTTAATGGTATTGGTCCATGCCATTGAAAAGGTTGAGAGCCCCTTCTCCACAGCCGTTTTTAACCGAGCATATTGCAGCCTCTGTACCATGACATTTGTAACTAGGCTAAAACATCCATTGGATATGAGCTATACTTCCCACAGTGGAGTTCTGCAGTGTACTGAGTGCTTACACTATAAAACAATATTTCTGAGAATAAACTCTTAACTAGATGAATGCTTACGTATGGGAACCCTTTACTTTATATTGCCTGTCCGAAAATTACATCCCCCCTCCACCCCCACCCCATCCTATTTGGAGGGCAGCAAAGGTTCCTCCTGAGTTGGACGAGCCAAGGAACAGGGTCAGTCACAATTTCAGAAATAAATCATGTAGATCAGCCACCTATCAGTTGAATTGTTTCTTTCAGTTTACCTTCAGAATTTATTATTGTTGTTTCATAGGTCAGTTGGCATGACAGGAAAATGTGGGCTATAAAGATCATGAATAAATGCAAGGCATTCGGCAGCTCGTGACTGCATGAGGTAAATTGTCTTCTGTGCATTCATGTTCCTGATCCTGAAGCATAGTAACACCATGGTTTCTGTACAGTTTTGCAGAAAAGCAGATAATAGAACAAAACCATGAATTTTGTCGTATAACTTTTCATGGGCACAGTAGCTTTACAGCACCAGCAACCCAAGTTCAATTCCTGCTTTAAGGAGCTTGTACATTCTCCCCATCACCGCACAGGTTTCTTCCCACAGATTGGTGAGGTTACTCAAAACTGGATGCTTGAAATGTGTCTGAGCTAATGCATGTTTAATTTTTTTTGGAATCGAACAGATACGAGCTGACCATGGTCGTGAGAATCTAGGCCTTCCCGTTCCACACTGTTGTGAATCCAGCAGGGTTTCAAGAAAGACAGCTAATTAGGTTAGGGTGTAGTTGTACCTCCAGGGTCCAGGAGCAGAGGTTTTGAAGTCAGATATCCACTGCTTTATTAAGCGAGACGAGGGAGAGCAAGGCATTGAAGAAAGCAAAAGGGTTTAGGTTTGGTTTGTGGGCTCAGTGAATATTTAACATTGTATTTACAAAGGAAAGTGTTGATGCGTCTTTTGACTGGGGCCTTGGTACTTGTGCTGCCCGGGACCTTTGGTAAATTTTTATTATACCTTCTAGGATCTGCAGTAGGCTGGTGCCCTGAAGCTTCTGTCATCTGTAAGTACCTGTTAGAGACAATTAAATATCATGACCTCTTGGTTGGGATCAAGGCCCCCCCCCCCCCCATTGGTTGTGGTCCACCACGAATGTTGCACCATATCTCAGTACGCAGACTAGAGCAGTACAATATGGAGAGCAAGCTGTTGCCTGTGTAGCACGCTCCCCTGCTTCACACAGCTGATGAATCCAAAGTAACAGCAGAGACTGATGCATTTTGCACCAGTGTCATCGCAGGAGTTGCCAGTCAGTGTTGAACTCAATGTAGGTCTGCCTTAGTGACTCTAGCTCTGGAACCTTCCTGGGGGTTTACTCCTGAAGCCTTCCCCATGAATGGGTACGGCCACAAGGCAGTGGAGAATTGAAATCAGAGTTTTCCTTCTCCTAGATGACGTGCCAACCACGGCTGACGAAACCCATCTGCCTTGTGGCTGAGATCATGGATGGATACGTTCCAGTACCATGTTCCAACATTCAGGAACTGTGAGGCTGCATGTTGTCCTTTGGAGATGCAGCATGGTACCAGGCCTTTCAATTAGATGACTGGAACTGCATGAGGTTTTCTGTTGCAGCATAAACAAAATGTTACAGATGTCATGTAACCTTTCTGATTTTGTATCCTATGGTTTTGTTTATAGATCGCAATATCAGGTAAGCTTTACTGACCCCTCTCCCTATATATCCTAAGACTTCCAAAGATTTACGCATATCAACATCTGGCCACTTAACTCCCACCGACCATTCTTGACACTCTTTGGAAAAGTGTCAGTAATTCATATTTTGCAACTTCTGTGTCCTTTTTGGGGGAGGGTGTGGGGGTTGGACACGTTAGAAATAATGACAGGAATGACCATAAGAATGGTATTCAGTCAATGCAAGTGATTAGTTTAAGCAACTCAGAAGTATTTCAGTCAAAATAATCAAATATATTTCTTCTCCCTGAATCATTACAGTTAGGATTTCAATCAGAAAATAAGCTAAGAATCATCATAATTCAAGATGGTTGATATAGTCATATAAAACTACAGCACAAAAGCAGACCCTTTTCTCCATCTAGTCCATGCTGAACTATTAAAATTGTCTAATCCCATCGACCTGCACCTGAACAATAGTCCTCCATATGCCTTCCATCCATGTACCTATCTAAATTTCTTTTAAACATGAAATCTCATCCATCACTTACACTGGCAACTTATTTCGCACTCTCACCACCTCTGAGTGAAGAAGTTTCTCTTCATCCCCTTAAAAATTTCAACTTTTACCTGTAACCTGTGACCTCTTGTTGTAGTCTCACCCAACCTCAGTGGAAAAAGTTTTACACAGGGCTATTTATACCCCTCATAATTTTCTCCCTTCAATCTTCTATGTTCTAGAAACTATTAAATTTTTCCTTAAAACAGAGGTCCTCCAGTCCCAATAATATTCTTGTAAATTTTCTCTGCACTCTTTCAATCTTATTTACTTCTTTCCTGTAGGCAGGTTATACTCCAAATTAGGTCTTATTAAACTTCAACATAACATCACAACTCCTGTACACAATACTTCGACTTATGAAGGCCGAAGTGCCAAAAGCTTTCTTCATGACCTTTTGTTCTTTTGCACTCTTCAGTGTCTGACCGCTCACTGTGCAAGAACTAGTCTGGCTGGCCCTTCCAAAGTGCAACACCTCACACTTTCCTGCATTAAGTTCCATCTGTCATTTATCAGCTCATTTTCCGGCTGGTCCAGATTCCGCTGCCAGTTTTGATAACCTCCGTCACTGTCCACTACGCCCCCACTCTTGGAGTCATCCGCAAATTTGCTGATCCAGTTAACCACACTATCATCCAGATCATTGCTATAGATGACAAACAACAATGCAACTAGCAACATCCACTGCCTGGTCCTCATCAGCCTTCCCGGCAATATCCTTGACGTGATATATCGTGTACATAGCCATGTAGACTATCCTTAATCAATCCTTCTCTATCCAAATACTCGTATGTCTGGTCTCTTAGAATACCTTCTAATAACTTTCCCACTACTGCCATCAGGCTCATCAGCCTATAATTTCCTAGTTTATTCTTAGTGCCTTTCTTAAACAGCAGAACAACAGTTAAAATTATTTAGGATTCTGGCACTGAATCCATAATTATTGTAGGGGTCTGGGTATTCTGGGAATAATTTTGAGAGCTTGTACTTCCAGTGAGAAATCCCATTTACCAGAAGTTCCAAAACATGAGGCCCTCTTATCTACTTGGGACACACCAGAACACGATAAAGAGTCTTTCACAGAGAGCTGGAATGGACATAGAAGACAGACAATAAATGAAATGTAACAACATACCCTAGTTAAGTGTCAAGCTGTTTAATATTAATGTCAATAGCTGGCAAAATTACATAGCTGATCAAGTAAAGTATAAACTGCAGAGACATTAAAATGATAGCCTTCTTGAAGAAGCAGGAATAGCTGACAAACTGAACAGCGGAAACTTATCAGCCTCAAAGAGATGGACTGACAAGATGAAACATATGGGTCAGTTTACTTCTCCTGTACTGTTCATGTCAGTCATTAGTGTAGTCATCTAGAGAGATATAATGTTGGGGAAATTTGGTCAAGGTATAAGGAGGCCACTTATTCCCTGAAAGACAAGAAACTGAAGAAAGGAAAGGAGCAGGGATCTGGGAATGTTGATAGACAAGCAGGCACAGAAGGATAAAGCACATCTAAAGATTGTGTAGCAGTGTGACTGGCTGCTAGGGTTAGTTAATTTGTGTGACTTTCTTCATTCAAAAGAAGAGGTCACTGAAAGTTTTGACCCAGAAGCTATTCTGAAATGGCATGGGCTGGAAGTTCTTGGATTCTTTTCTTAAAATTAAATATTACATCGTGGCAATGAAATGGATGTAATTCCACCCGACAGACAAACAAAGATCAGCGAACCTTTTATAAATCTGATCGCTAAATCCGATGGCTTGTCCAAAACAAAATAACATATTTTCATGTCATTAGCACTCACTTCCTTTACAGGTTGCAACATTGAGTATCAATACCATCTCCATCAGAATGGCCACTTATGTGACCTTAACAAAAATTTCTATGAGGCCTAATTGCTTGGATGTTATCACAATGATGTGATATTTTGAAATGCTGATGTTAAAAGAAGATTGAAATGGAATGCATGACAACTACAGGGCTACCTCTATCAGGGCTCCTAATGACAGATTCTTGCAATAGTGAGGGGATCACATAACACTGATCTAACAGAAGCACTACTACATTGATAGTAGTAAACTGCCTTGATAACCTCTCACTCATTCCATTAAAATATTCAATCCTTTGTGCTCAGTGATTCAGCTTGTTTTGCAATATTCATTGTGTTGAATTTAAATTGTATATGATTGTCAATTTTTTTAAAAAAAAACAATGTGTTAAGGGAGTGTCACTGTCATAGTGGCTTTAGGCAAGTTAATTGAGCATTGGTAAGGAAATCTCGAGGTAGATGTGAATTATTTTAATGAGCCAAACAGAGGCATTATTTACTCCAAAGATACGTACTGTATACTTTTTATTTATTGAGGTACAATGTGGAGTAGGCCCTTCTAGTCCTTCAAATCACACAGCCCTGCCACCCTTGATTTAACCCTAGCCTAATCATAGGACAATTTACAATGATCAATTAACCTTCCAAATGGTACATCTTTGGACTGTGGGAGGAAACCTGAGTACCCGGAGGAAATCCACGCAGTCACGGGGAGAACATACAAACCCCTTACAGACAGCAGCGGGAAATGAACCTCGGTCAGTGGTAGTGTAATGCGTTGTGCTACCCTCTACGCTACCACACCTGGATCATTTCATTGTGATGAAACAGGCAAAGTGATCAAGGGTTTCCCAAATATTTTGACTCATATTTGTTAAGATCAACACCCAAAGTTTCTATATTGCTGTCAAGAATCCTAATTCCATGCAATCATAATGCACGCAATAGAAATATTAAACAGTTAATTCAGTCTTCATTCAGTATGGATGTGAGGTTGCTGTATCTTCCAGCCCATTGATGTAGGATCTTGACATGAAACACTGATAATTATTTTAACAGCGTAAGACATACAATACTGTGCAAAACTCTTGGATACCCTAGCTATATACACATATGTGCTTAAGTACTGTATCTACTAAATGCTTACCAATAGTAACAAACCTTAAAGACTCACTGATATCGACGTTTCAAGGGCAAATTAAGAGAGGTTGGAGATGGATGTCTTTTCACCATATGCTTCAAATCAAATCAAAATTAACCCATGCAGGTAATGATATAAAAAACTGCTTACAGTACTGTGCAAAAGTCCTTGACACCCTAACTATAGAGATATATGCACCTAAGACTTTTGCACAGTATTGCAGAAGAGAAATTAGTTCATTTGGCCTATTGAGACTTCTCTGCCATTCAATCATGGCTTTAACACTCTTATTAATCAAGAACCTAATGAGCTTTAACTTTTCCTCCCACAGATGCTGAGCTCCAACAGCAATTTTAATGTTTGACATTATCATTTACTTAAACTAGATTGAAAAATATCAACTGCACACTTGAGTGCAGTGGTGGAACTGAATTGTCAGAGCTGACTTCTTTCAGGTGAGATCTTAAACTGTGGGCAAACTTCTTTATTCAAACGTGTCTTACCGAATCTACAATATATTTTGTCGAGTAAGCGTGCTCAGGACATTATCTTTCACTCAGATTCTGATTTATTAATCACACCTACATTGAAATGCATTAGGAAATGTGTCACTTGTGTTAACAGCCAACACACCCGAGGATGTGCAGGGGCAGCCTACAAGTATCACTACACATTCTGGCACCAATCTATCATGCCCACGACGCTTGGCAAATGACACACACTCACACACTTCTAACCTCAGAACAGGCTATCTTCAGCCTCTAGCTTCTATGGACATGTGGATTCACAGACACTGGCCTCAACTTCCCTATGATTCACAGATTTGAGGATCTGGCCATTGGGCTCAAATATACTCTCTCAGCTATCAACCCCAAAATTGCCGCATTATCCATTGACTGCTGACGTTTGCTAGATCTTCCGTGGCTACCAGTTTTGTATTTTTAATAGGAAAAGTAGCATTGAGCATATTTAGTAAAAAATCAAGTAAAAGTGAAGTGCATTGGAATAATGTGAGATTATGAACAGTAATATTTCCATCAGGCTGAAAAGTACAGCTTGGTGGTTCTCACTGAAGGCTGGATAAAGTGATCAATGGACTTTATTTGAAGGTGTCCAAGAGCCACACTACATTCAATTTAATTTAAATAAGGTAGTGTCTGACCAGCGAAGATGTTAGATATGCACACTGCACAACGTGGTGAACACAGCCAAGTCCATCACTGACAAAGCACCCTCCCCAGCATTGAGTATATTTATAAGGAGCGCTGCCTCAAGAAAGTGGCATCCACCATCTAGGATTCACCATCCATGTGCTGTTCTTCCTACTATTATTTGGAATGAGGTACAGGAGCCTTAGGTCCCACTCCAACAACTTCAAGGGCAATTGTAGCCTTCAACCATCCAGAGAACAGAACCAGTGTGGGTAACTTCACTCACCCCAACACTGAACCGATTTCTCAACCCACAAACTCAATTTCAAGGGCTCTACAATGTTAGCAGTATAATTAATTCATTCATTTTTTATTTATTTGCATGATTACCCTTCTTTTTCCCATTATTTCAGCCTTTATGTACTTTTTCATAAATTCTATTGTATTTCTTTATTTTCTTGCAAATGCCTGCAAAAAATTGAATCTCCAGGTAGTACCTGGTGATATACTGCATGCACCCTTTGATTATAAATTTACTTTGAACCTACTGAAGAAAAATAAGGCCAAACGTTTTGCTCCTTTACAATGGCAGCCTACAATGTGTGCTACTTGCTACTCTGAATGCCGAAAGATGAAAAGTTAGACAAAGTAGTTCTGATATCAGCTCTGAGATGTAAGATAATGGTTAACTAGCGGAATCAACAATGGAAGAACTGAAACAGATGGATAGAGGATAGATAGATATTTTGTTGATCCCAAACAATATTACAGACTCACAGTAGCTTTACAAGTGCACAGATGTAAATATTAGAAGAGAAGTAGGAAGAATAAAAAAAATTCCCCAGCTATAGGTTGACTCATTATGGATCATAATAGCCAAGGGTAAGAATTATCTCATATAGCATTCTTCGGAGCAGCGCAGTTGTCTTGGTCTATTACTGAAAGTGCTCCTCTGTTCAGCCAAGGTGACATGCACAGGGTGAGAAACATTGTGCAGAATTGCCAGAAGTTTCAATAGGGTCCTTTGTTCGACCACAGCACACCACCGCATAGAAGATTGTAATGGTGACAATAGACCAGTAGACCATGTGAAGGAGATGCCTGCATACTCCAAAGGACCTCAGTCTGAGTCCGACCCTTCTTGTACACAGCCTCTGTGTTGGTGCTCCACTCAAGCCTGTCATCCAGGTGTACCCCCAGGTACTTGTAGGTCCTCACACGTGTGTAGTGTAGGCCCCCATTAGTCTCACTAGACCATGGATTTGGGCCTTGGAAGGTTTCCAGAGCCTGGGCAGGGTTGTTTTTTTTTAAACAAATATTTAGCAAGTCTCCCCTCTCCATGCCACCGATGTTGTCCAAGCGAAGGGCATTGACCCATACAGCTTGGCACCGGTGTCGTCACAGAGCAATGTGTGGTTAAGTGCCTTACTCAAGGACACACACGCAGCCTCAGCCAAGGCTCGAACTAGTGACCTTCAGATCACACGCCAACACACCGTCAATAGTAACAGGGAGCAGTGTGGGTTTAGTCTTCCTAAAGTCCATCACCATCTTTTTGTCTTACTAATGTTGAGCTACAGATGATTCAGCTTGCCAAAATCCTCCACCAGGGCCCTGTATTCATCCTCCCATCCTCCCTTTATACACCCAATTATTGCTGAAACAGATGGAATGGGAGAAAATTGTAGAAGAATTTGGCATTTGTAAAGTTGTTGATGTCGGAGTCTGAATCATAAAAGCTATCTTGTAAAAAGCCAGGGAGTTTAATTTCAGAATCAAAATCATGTTTAATAGCACTGAACTAAGGGCCTGTAGACAGATTCTCTTTCTGGACTCCAGTTCAGAACACTATTTGCTTGCACTTAATGTTTGCATGATTTCTTTTATTTCCTCAGCACATTGGGTGTTTGACTGTTCTTTTTAGATGGGTTCTTATGGGTTTCTTTGTTTTATGGCTGCCTGTTAGAAGAGGAATCTCAAGGTTGTATAGTGTATACATACTTTGATAATAAATGCACTTTGAACATTTATGCACATATAAGTAGTACTGCAAAAAGAGAGCGAAATAGGAAGAAAATAGTGAGGTGGCGTAAAAACACAAAATGCTGGCAGAACTCAGCAGGCCAGGCAGCATCTATGGGAGGAGGTAGTGACGACCGGCATCTCTGGAAGAGGCTTTGCAGCAAAGTAGTGAGGTAGAGTACATGGTTCATCGTCCATTTAGAAATCAGATGGTAGAGGGGAAGAAGTTGTTCCTAAAATGCTGAACATGTGTCTGCAGGCTCCTGTATCACCCCCTTGATGTTATTGACTAGAAAAAGGCACGTAATTTAAAAATATTTCTGTGAATTTACTTACAATAATAGAGGTCAACATGAGATGACAACTATAATTTAATGTCTGATTGAATCTGTGAAATAAAGAGTCATTCACACAACTGCAAACGTTCAGTGCTTTTGAAATTGGGAAATCTGGAAATAAGGTTAAACCACAGAAGTAGAAAGCAACAGAATGCTTACAGCACAAAAATGAGGCCATTTGGCCCATAGCAACCATATTGGCTTTAGGTTAGAGCAATCCGATGAGTTATGACTGTATATATATAAAACATAAAGAAAGTCTCTCAATCCTGTAATCATTTTAGAAAAGTTTTTCTTTCACCTTGTCCAGAGCCTTCACATGATTATAAAACAGAAATTTTGCTACGTTTTAGGAAGGGGATGAGGATATTAAAAAAGTTGTAGAAAATATTTCAGAGATGCACACTATTGGGAGCATTTAATAGGTAGTAGGAGCTTATTCCCACTACTACCTCTGGCTATGACAACCTATTATAATCATCATCTTAATAACAACTTATTTATTATTCATACAATGTAGTTCAAAGAGATTTACAATAGGATTAAGTACCAACAGGAAAATAAAAGACAATATTATGCTAGTTAAAAGAAAAGTTGAATAAATAGGTTTTGAGCTGGTGTATAAAAGTATTCATCCCTTATAGTTTTAGGTATTGAATTCCACAGTATTGAGTGTAGTTAAAAATAGCAGATAACTCAAAAGATTTAAACAATTTTTTGAGAGAGATTGTTTAAATTTAAGAGAAAGTGTGGCAGAAAACCTGGGAGCTCGAGCAGGATTATAAACCCCAAGTGATTCTGTGATGTACTCCAGTCTCAGACTATTGAGAGCTTTAAAAGTAAGTAAGAAAACTTTAAAATCAATTCTAAAAAACACAGAAAGACAATGCAAAGTACAGTACTTAGGATGGGAGCGATAAGATCCCTTATCCTGGTTTTTGTTAAAAGTCTTAAGACTTTGACTGCTTAAGCTTTTACTCCACTGAATAATTTTTCTCCTTTTCATTTCCATCCAGATGTGACTGATTCTGTAGATCCTATTAAGATAAAGAAATCATACGCTTTCAGATGTACAACAAGATGGACTCTAATCTCACAATCTACCTCAACATGACCTTATTATCTACCTTCACTGCACTTCCTCTGCAACTGTAACATTCTGTTCTGCATTCTGAAGTTGTTTTACTTTGTACTCTCTTGATATACTGTGTACTGAATTGATCTGTATGGACAATATGTAAGGCAAACTTTTCACTGTCTTTTGGTGCATGTTTCAATAATAGTTCAAAATGAAAGTAAATTTATTGTCATCTATGTCACCACGTAAAACACCTGAGATTCATTTTCCTGTGGGCACTCACAGTAAATAGAAGATACAATAGAATCAATGAAAAATCACACTGAACAAAAGACACAAACAGCCAATGTGCAAAACACAACAATCTGTGCAAATACAAAATGAGAAAAATAAAAATCATAATAAATAAATAACCAATAAATATTGAGAAAGTGAGTTGTAGAGTACTTGACCATGAGTCTATTGGTTGAGAGAAGAGTTCAGTGGTGGGGCAAGTGGAGTGAAGTTATTCCCTCTGGTTCAAGAGTCTGATGGTTGAGGGGTAGTAACTGTTCCTGAACCTGGTGGTGTGGGTCTTGAGGCGACTTCATCCTTAGTAGCAAGAAGAGATCATGACCTGAATGGTGGGAGTCTTAGTAAACGATGCTGCTCTCCTATGACAGTGATCCACGTTGATTTTCTCAATGGGGGTGGGGGTGCGGAGTGGGAGCTTAATCCATGGACTGAGCTGAATCCTTTACTTTTTTATGGGCTTTTCTGCTCAAGGAGATTGGTATTTCATTACCAAGCCATGATGTAATCAATCAAAATGCTCTCTACTATAGAAGTTTGTCAAAGTTTTAAATGAAATGCCAAATCTTCCCAAATTTCTTAATAAGTAGAGGGGCTGTCATGATTTTTTTTTACTTACAATGGCACTTACATGCTGGAAGTAGGATAGATCCTCTGAAGTGATAACACAGAAGAAATTAATTTTGCTGACCTTCTCCATCTCTGATCCTCTGATGAAGACTGGCTCATGGACTTCTGGCTTCCTCCTCCTGCAGCTAATAATAAACTCCTTGCTCTTGCTGATATCGAGTGAATCAATCTCAATTTTTTTTAATATAGTACATACTGAAACTTTATACATCCTCTTCACTTTAGTACATACATAAAAGCTTGCAATATGTATTCCAACAACTTAAATTGTAACTGTTTTTTGATTACCACCCCTTGGACCCCAGACTACATTTCAGAGACCAATGGGGGAAGGAAGGATATGTTGATCTAGTGTAGTTTTAACTAAGTGGTTTCATCTGATGATTATGAACAGGGAGGATATCCAACTGGTTATCAGAAAATTAAATGAGTTTGGTATTATCCCTTTGATTCTAAGGAATAAATGGATACTTTCCTGTAGAAGACAATACCAACTGTGGCCATTGCTCTTTTCAAAGTTAACATTTCTTGGATAGTAAGCAACACATACATAATGCTGGAAAAACTCATCAGGTCAGGTGCTATCTATTGTAAAAAGTAAACAGCATCTGCAGTCTTTCTTGTGCTTGTGATTTCTTGGATAGTCTTTTTTCAGGAAGGTGACATGGATAGGATCAAGGCTGCTCCAGATCAGTGAGTCTTTGTTCTGCCCAGTATTTTGGGCATAAAATGCTGGCACCAGAATGTGTGGTGAAAATTGTGAGCTGCCCCCAGCACATTCTTAGTTTATGTTGGTTGTTAGGTTTCCTTAGGTTTAATCCCAATAACATCTTCCTTACCACAAACGATGCAGTTCACCATATGCTTTGATGTACACGCAATAATAAATCTGAATCTGATTCAGGACTAGATTTGAAACAATGCCATGGAATTAGTTGAATGGCACCCAACAATACATGTAACTTTCTTTTGTTTTTGTTCCTCCTCATCAGCTGATTGCTCTTCTAGTCAAGTTGTGATCACAGTTCCAATGTGTTCTCAAGTTTACAACATCAAAAGAAGTTTTGCAGAAGCCCTTACCCTGCTTCAGGCAAACCTAATTGCATCAAAGTACTATGAAGGGCTCAGATAAGCAATTTGTTAGCAATACAATAAGACAGCTCACTCTTAACTATTTAGTTTTTGAGGTTGAACTGCATTAAACTACCTGCTATATATCTTGAGCATATGAGTGATCAAAGTAATGCACTTTTGACAATCTTGCACAGGCAATACTTAGCCCTTAAGCAAGCTTAAGCTGTACTTCGAACAATGCAGTCCACTTTTTCATATTTACTGCCAGCCTTGGGTTTAATACCAATAACATCTTCCTTACAAACAAAAATAATATAGGACGATAAATTTGATCTCAAGTTAGTTTTGAGATGCATCTGGACATTGAAAATTCCATGTCTTTGAATGCACAGGAAAGGCATAAAAAGCCCTTTCTATTTGCAATTTCAAACTGAATTGCTATGAATCATAAGAGTACCAATGCTCATCTGTTTTCTTTTCTCACCAACTTAGACTCAGTGACCACCTTATTTGTTACATTTATCCACCTGCTCATTAAAGCAAATATCCAATCAGCCAATCACGTGGCAACAACTCAAAGCATAAAAGCATGCAGACATGGTCAAGAGGTTCAGTTTTATAGGAGTGACTTTAATTTAATTCACAGTATTGACTTTCATTACTTACAATTTACTGGGCTTTTTGGGGTAATTTAGCTTTCATTTGAAGTTTCAAGAGAAGTACGAGGGGGTCCCCCCCCCCAGTTCTCTACACCACACTGCAGTCAAGTTGATGGTGGTAATGCACCTTTAATTTGAACTGCAAACCTCCATGAAAAGTCAGAAAAGGAAGAAGAGGTTCACTTGTTGTTCAGACCAAACATCAGAAAGGGGAAGAAATGTGATCTGTGATTTTGACTGTGGAATGATTTCTGTGCCAGACAAGTAAGTTTGAGTATCTCAGAAACTGCTGATGTCCTAGGATTTTCACACACAACGGTCTCTAGAGTTTCCAGAGAATGGTGTGAAAAACAAAAACACATCCAGTGAACGGCAATTCTGTAGACATCAGTGGAGAATCGTCAAACTCTTTCAAGCTGACAGGAAGGCGACAATAATTCAGGTAACCAGCCCATTATAACAATGATGACCAGAAGAGCTTCTCTGAAGGCACAACGCATTGAACCTGATGGGCTACAGCAGGTGAAGACCATGAACATACATTCAGTGGCCACTTTGTTAGGTGCATTAGGTACCTAATAAAGTTGCCACTGAACGTATATGAAATAGTGCAACAAGGTGCTCAAAAATATTGGTTTGAATGCATTTCTATCATTGTACAAAGATCATTGTAAAAGGGCTAACAAAGTACTAAGGTACTAGTGCTAAGGTACAAAGTACTATGTGCTAATCTCCTTATCTAAATACACATGGAGTCAGTAACTAGTTGTTAATATTGGATTTTGTTTCCTTGTATCTATTACTTACTGTCTGCATGATTATTGTCTGGAAATAATTGGATGAAACACATTGTTACTTTGCTAAAGCAAAATGTTTAATAATGACATATCAATATCTAAAGACTAAATCTTTCACACAGTTCACATGGACAATATGTGGTCAAAGATGCTGTATTCCTGATGAGATAATCGATTAAGAAGGCCTTTTACTCTTTGACGGATGTGGAAACATTTTATGAAAAGCAAGACCATTATTTCCATTGTCCTGGTCGATATTTATGTCACAGTGTTCACTGGCAAAGATTGAACCCAAGTGCAGAGCAAAGACAGGCTTACATGTGGAGACGGTGACAGCAGTTTATTTGTAAGAGTTCCAATAAAACAGGTGACTAGGCAGAGTGGACCCAGCGATAAGCACTAATCGGGAGTCTGCTAAAACAATCACAGATGTGGAAAACCCACACCAGACAAAATTAACAACAAACTTAAGCAGAAAGCACCAAGGGTAACAACTCTTGCTAGGACAATAATAAATAAATATAGTTGCTCTAGAAACCTCAAAGCCCAATGCTCTCTGGCACTCCTCACAGGCCTGGAGAGCTCCAAACAATTTATCTTCAGTCGACATGATTAAAATAAAGGTTATCGATGAATGTGGGATCTTACTATATACATATTATTGCAACAGTGATTTAGGCTTCCCAAATATTGTAATATGCTGTCAGAATTACCTGGATAAACATACGCATTTCTTTTTTCAGTGTATTTCCATTAAAGGTTAATTCATAGAAACATAGAAAATAGGTGCAGGAGTAGGCCCTTCGGCCCTTTGAGCTTGCACTGTCATTCAGTATGATCATGGCTGATCATCCAACTAAGAACCCTGCACCTGCTTTGTCTCCATACCCCCTGATCTCTTTAGCCTGTGGCAGAGAATTCCACAGATTCACCACTCTCTGTAAGAAGTTTTTCCTCATCTCAGTCCTAAAAGGCTTCCCCTTTATTCTTAAACTGTGACCCCTCGTTCTGGACTTCCCCAACATCGGAAACAATCTTCCTGCATCTAGCCTGACCAATCCCTTTAGAATTTTATACATTTCAATTAGATCCCCCCCCCCTCAATCTTCTAAATTCCAGTGAGTATAAGCCTAGTCGATCCAGTCTTTCTTCATATGAAAGTCCTGCCATCCCAGGAATCAATCTGGTGAACCTTCTCTGTACTCCCTCTATGGCAAGAATGTCTTTCCTTAGATTAGGGGACCAAAACTGCACACAATATTCTAGGTGCAGTCTCACCAAGGCCTTGTACAACTGCAGTACTCAAATTCAGTACTCAAGGTCTTGTACAACTGCAGTACTCAAATGCTCCTGTACTCAAATTCTTTTACTATGAATGCCAACATACCATTTGCCTTTTTCACATGTCCACCTTCAATGACTGGTGTACAATGACACCCAGGTTTCGTTGCATCTCCCCTTTTCCTAATCGGCCACGGTTCAGATAATAATCTGTTTTCCTGTTCTTGCAACCAAAGTGGATAACCTCACATTTATCCACATTAAATTGCATCTGCCATGAATTTGCCCACTCACCTAACCTATCCAAGTCACCCTGCATCCTCTTAGCATCCTCCTTACAGCTAACACCGCCGCCCAGCTTCGTGTCATCCGCAAACTTGGAGATGCTGCTTTTAATTCCCTCGTCTAAATCATTAATATATATTGTAAATAACTGGGGTCCCAGCACTGAGCCTTGCGGTACCCCACGAGTCACTGCCTGCCATTCTGAAAAGGTCCCATTTACTCCCACTCTTTGCTTCCTGTCTGCCAACCAATTCTCTATCCACATCAATACCATACCCCCAATACCGTGTGCTTTAAGTTTGCACACTAATCTCCTGTGTGGGACCTTGTCAAAGGCCTTTTGAAAATCTAAATATATCACACCCACTGGCTCTCCCCTATCCACTCTACTAGTTACATCTTCAAAAAATTCTATAAAATTCGTCAGACATGATTTTCCTTTCACAAATCCATGCTGACCTTGTCTGATGATTTCACCTCTTTCCAAATGTACTGTTATCACATCTTTGATAACCGACTAGTATTTTCCCCACCACCAATGTCAGACTCACCGGTCTATAATTCTCTGGTTTCTTTCTCCTTCCTTTTTTAAAAAGTGGGGTTACATTAGCCACCCCCCAATCGTCAAGAACTAATCCAGAATTTAAGGAGTTTTGAAAAATTATCACTAATGCATCCACTATTTCTTGGGCTACTTCCTTAAGCACTCTGGGATGCAGACCATCTGGCCCTGGGGATTTATCTGCCTTTAATCCCTTCAATTTACCTAACACCACTTCCCTACTAACATGTATTTCCCTCAGTTCCTCCATCTCACTAGACCCTCGGTCCCATACTATTTCCAGAAGATTATTTATGTCCTCCTTAGTGAAGGCAGAACCAAAGTAGTTATTCAATTGGTCTGCCATGCCTTTGTTCCCTATGATCAATTCACCTGTTTCTGACTGGAAAGGACCTGCATTTGTCTTGACCAATCTTTTTCTTTTCACGTATCTATAAAAGCTTTTACAGTCAGTTTTTATGTTCCCTGCCAGCTTTCTCTCATAATCTTTTTTCCCTTTCCTAATTAAGCCCTTTGTCCTCCTCTGCTGGTCTCTGAATTTCTCCCTGTCCTCAGGTGTGCCGCTTTTTTTTTGCTAATTTATATGTTTCTTCTTTGGACTTGATACTATCCCTAATTTCCCTTGTCAGCCATGGGTGCACTACCTTCCCTGGTTTATTCTTTTGCCAAACTGGGATGAACAATTGTTGTAGTTCATCCATGCGATCTTTAAATGCTTGCCATTGCATATCCACCGTCAACCCTTTAAGTATCATTTGCCAGTCTATCTTAGCTAATTCACGTCTCATACCTTCAAAGTTACCCTTCTTTAAGTTCAGAACCTTTGTTTCTGAATTAACTATGTTACTCTCCATCTTAATGAAGAATTCCACCATATTATGGTCACTCTTACCCAAGGGGCCTCGCACGACAAGATTGCTAACTAACCCTTCCTCATTGCTCAATACCCAATCTAGAATGGCCTGCTCTTTAGTTGGTTCCTCGACATGTTGGTTCAGAAAACCATCCTGCATACATTCCAAGAAATCCTCTTCCTCAGCACCCTTACTAATTTGGTTCACCCAATCTATATGTAGATTGAAGTCACCCATTATAACTACTGTTCCTTTATTGCACACATTTCTAATTTCCTGCTTAATGCCATCTCCAAGCTCACTACTACTGTTAGGTGGCCTGTACACAACTCCCACCGGCGTTTTCTGCCCCTTAGTGTTATGCAGCTCTACCCATATTGATTCCACATCCTCCAGGCTAATGTCCTTCCTTTCTGTTACGTTAATCTTCTCTCTAACCAGCAATGCTACCGCACCTCCTTTTCTTTCCTGTCTATCCCTCCTGAATATTGAATATCCCTGGATGTTGAGCTCCCATCCTTGGTCACCCTGGAGCCAAGTCTCTGTGATCCCAACTACATCATATTCATTAGTAACTATCTGCACATTGAATTCATCCGCCGTGTTACAAATGCTCCTTTCATTATTGTCATTTCCAGATAAATACTGATAAGGAATAATGGTGAGTCGGAGTACAGGAAGGAGATGGAGAGCTACAGGTCACGACAACATTTCCCTCATTGTCAACTAAACAAAAGAGCTGTTCATTGACTTCAGAAGGGGGTGGAGGATGGTTCACATACTGCTGTCTACATGAAAGGTGTTGAGGTTGAGAGATTCAGGTTCCTGGGTGTGAACATCACCAATAGCCCATCCTGGTTCAACCACCTTGACATCATGACCAAGGAAGTTCACCAACATCTCCAATTCCTCAGGATGAGAAAGAAATTCATCATGTCCCCATTGACTCTTATTATCAATGCACCATTGAAAGCATTCTGAACAGATGCATTAACAGCTTGTAAGGCAATTGCTCTATACGAGACCTCAAGAAACTGCAGAGTTTTGGACACAACTCAGCAAATCATAGGGCCCAGCCTCCAAACTATGGGCTCTGTCTATACTTCTTGCTGCCTCAGTAAAACAGCCAACATAATCAAAGATCCCTCCCACCCCAAACATTCTCTCTTCTCCTTCTCAATCAGGTAGAAGATACAAAAGCCTAAAAGCTTTTGATACCACTAGTATCAATATCAGCTTCTACCCACTATTATCAAACTCTTGAAAAGACCTCCTGTGTAATGAGATGGACTCTTGGCCTCACAATCCACTTTGTTACGATCTTGAATTTTATCATTTATCTGCAGTGCTCTTTTTCAGTAGCTTTATTCTGCATTGTTATTGTTTTACTTTATTCTAGCTCAGTGCACTGTGCAATGATTTGATCTGTATAAACAGTTTGCATGACAAGCTTTTCACTGTATCTTGGTACATAAACTCTGAGAACACTTTAGGTACCTTCTATACCTAATAAAGTGGCCACTGAGTGCATGTTCATAGCCTTCTACTGCTGTAGCCCATCCACTTCAAGATTCAACATTTTTATTCAGAGAAGCTCTTCTGCGAACCACTGCTGTAGCATGTGATTATTTAAGGTAGGGTCATTTTCCACTCAGCTTGAACCAATCCAGTCATTGTCCTCTGATCTCTCGTGAACAATGTATTTCAGAACTGCTGCTCACTGGACATTTGTTTTGGTATTTACACTATTCTCTGTAAACTCTAGAGACTTCTATGTATAAAAATACCAGGAGATCAGCAGTTTCTAAGATACGCAAACCACCCCATTTGGCACTGACAATCATTCCATGGTCAAACTCATTTGGATCATATTTCTTCCCCTATTCTGATGTTTTGTCTGAACATCAACTGTACCTCTTGATCATGTCTGCATGCCCTTATGCATGGAGTTGCTGCTGCATGATTGGCCGATTAGGTGTTTGCATTATCAAGCAGGTGTACCTAATAAAATAGCCACTGAGAATATGACAGGAATATTCCAGGAAAATCAAAATCAATGTTGGAGAAGTTTATGGATTTACCGCAATGTCTGATTTCACGATTTACCATCCACCCTACTCCTTCAGTGTGAACCTATTGGCATCTTTCAATATTCCTGAGTAACACACAGAAAATGGTGGAGGAATTCAGCTGGTTGGGCATCATCAGTAGAGAAGAATAAAGAGCTGATATTCCAGCAGAGACCCTTCATCAGGACTGGAAAGGAAGGGAGAAGAAGACATAATAAGGTGGCGATTATTTTGCTTGAACTTGATCAAAGGAATAGGGGATCGTTAATTTCCTTCACACAATAAAATACCGGAGGGACAGCAGGTCTGGCAGCATCTAAGGAGAGGAATACACATTCAATGTTTCAGGCCAGGATCCTTATTTTCTCTTCCATGGAACCTGCCTGACCTGCAGATTTCTTCCAGCTTTTTGTGAGTGTGTCGTTAAAGAGTCCAGCATCTGCAGAATCTCCAGTGTTTGCAATTTCCTTCACCCATTCTTTGAACAGGATTGGGTAGGGGGAATCTAACCATGTTACCCATGACAACTCTCCACTTGTACCCTAACAAGGAAGCATGTATTTTACTGCTGAGTGACAATAGGGTTACTATTGCAGAGAATTCAAACTCCCCAACAAAAATGAAGAATGAAAATTAAAGAACAAAAAATAACACTTTAAAAATTAATGCACCTTGTATTAATTTGTGATGTTTACTGACTCTCATATCGACGGCTTCAGGATGTCACTTTTTAAAAAACTAACTCAAATACCGAGAACCACATCAGATATTAATTTTAAGGAACGGCTATTGATTTGTACTTTGAAACTTTTATGTTCACCAGAATAGTGAAAAATATTGCCAAAAGAAAAGCAAAATGGATTGCAGCCTTACAATATTGAAGAACAATATTTTATCCCAATTAGTAATTCCAGTTTCACCTGTGTTGTCATGTGGTTTGAAAAATCCTTCAACCAGAAACAATATCTCATCCAGAACTTTCTAAGATAAAGTAATGTTTCAAAGAGATTTTTGCTTCTCTCCACAGTTGAACCTTATTTCATGATTCTTGCTGGTTACTGCAGGTAAGGTCAAAGGTGGACAACGGCTGCCAGATATTGACAGATTTCCCTGCAGGTCAAACACAGCTTCATCAAGATGTCAAGAAGTGTAATAGCACTGTGGTCCTGAGGTTTCAATTCCATTTGTGATGTTTACCGACTCTTTCACATCGACAGAGGTGGAAAGTGTGAAGAACAAAGCAAAAAAATGGCCAATTATTATAGATTCAACCCAGTTCTGATTGCCGTCGGCACAAAATGCAATTAGAATGTAAGACTTTCATTAGAAATCTGATTGTACATCATATTATAACAAGTGTGGTATCCACTGTAGCCCATTGTGAAACAAAGCTTAACGTTTACCATTTCAGTGATACAATTGTGATGGATGTTCGCAGTTCTATTACTTCCTACTGGGCAGAAAAATAATCTGTGACCCTCCATTATAAGGGGAGATTTAAACTGGGCAATGTAAAAGTGATGGTACAATTGAGGTTGCCACCCCTAGAATTGCAATGTTAGGCCATTAACACGCTACTCGCCTGCTGCCCATACAGATCTGGTGTTCAGAGACACCCCACTGACTTTGGAACCGTGAAGACTCGGAAATCCGAAGTCCCCCACTCTGCTACATTGTCAGCTACACTGATGGGCTTTCCAGAAGGGCTCTAGGGCAATTAAAACAAAAACTTCATCTTAAAAGTTGATTTCCCCCAGGCAGCTAATCTGATCAACCATCTGGTTAGGCCCCGACCACCCTCTGTCTTTCGTTCCTGTCACTTTACTGCATTGGAAACACTTTAAACCACTTTTAATCATGCTTTTTAAATTGTAAATGCATGCTGGTATTTATTTGTTTATGTGCATGTTATTCCATTTCCTTATTTTAACCTCCATCTTCTTTTACAGAATTTTTTAATCTTTATGATATTTAATTATTATTTTATTATTGAGATACAGCTGGAACTGGCCCTTTCGGCCCTTTGAGTCACGTCGCCCCTCAATCCCCTAATTTAATCCTAGCCTAATTACAGGGAAATTTACAATGACCAATTTGTCTGTGAACTACTATGTCTTTGGACTGTGGGAGGAAACCAGGGCACTCAGAAGAAATGCTTGTGGTCACAGGGAGAATGTACAAACACCTTACAGGCAGCAGTGGAATTAAACCAGGGTCACCTGGACTGTAAAGTGTTGTGCTAACCATTACGCTACCATGCTTCTACCTTTTGACTGTTTTTTTTATTGCATGTTACACCCTTACAAAGCACTGTGACTCATTCTTAATAAATATAAATGTATATGACGAATGAAGTTTACCCTTGATAAAACCGAGTAGAGACTTGTAGATTTAAAATGGAGTGATGAGCGCTACGATGGCCCAAACATTCTGTGCATTTCTGGTAAAGCAGCTCAGTAGTGTGGCGGTTAGCACAATGCTTTATGGTACAGGTTCAGTTCTTGCCGCAACCTGTAAGGAGTTTGTACGTTCTCCAGATGGGTTTTCTCCAGGTGCTCCAGTTTCCTCCCAAAGTCCAAAGACATACTGTTTGGTAGGTTAATTAGCCATTATAAGTTGTCATGGGATTAGGCTAGTTTAATTATCATTTAGACCATACAGTCAAAGGAGACAACGTTCCCTTGGGGCCAAGGTGCATTATGGGATTGCTGGGTGGTGTGGCCAGTTGTGGTATCTCTTATTTGTAGGAAATAAGTTCTTCTAGCACATGAATTCTTTACCCTCTCTGTAGTTTACTATTTTCACTTAGCTTCACACAACTCGATCATATTCAGCCCAGTGCCATTATGTACATAAACTAATATATATTGCCATAGGATCATAAATAATAGAGCATAAAAAGGGGTGATCAGCTCTTTGAAAGAACAATCCAATTAGTTCCATTCCTCTGTGCCTTCCACAAGCACTTCCACTTCAAGTAATGTATGTAATGTCTTTTGGAGGTTATTATTGAATCTGCTGCCACCATTCTTCTAGGCAGTGTGCCCCAAATCATAATAATTCACCACATAAAAAAAAACAATTCTCACCTCCCCTCTAGTTCCATTGCTAATTATCTTAAGATTATTGGAATGCTTTCTTCCGGCTGCAAACAACAGATCGTGTTGCACAAAGGTACTGCAAACAGCAATGGTCGCTTCACTATGCTGCCGTCAATGGCCAGTCAACCACTGCAACTTGTATGGAGCAAAATGGCTCTTAGACATTAATAAGTTCTTTTAATCTTTTTACTTCTGTTGGTGATGAGCTGCATGGAATTTTTATCCTTTGCTTCTAACCCATTAAAGAAACGCTAAAAGGGAATCAACATTGTAATATGACCACAAATAAAGAGCATTAAGAGAAAGCTTGAATGATGATAGATCTCCGGCTTGACTGCAACCTGTTATCCAATAATCAATAGCGAGGCACTTTCCAGGTCTATGGTTGGACATATTGGATCAGCTGGGTGCAATAACTATTGGAAAGTTGAGAAAATTGGACAGTTCTTAGAATCAGAGTTCAGTGGAAAAGAAAATTGAACTACCAGATCCTTCAATATTTGCTGTACTCAGTCAACTTGAGTAGTAAAATCGCTGATTGCAAACTATACAGATTTCCAGTAAAAGATGGGGAGCTGGCTTACCTAGGCACAGCAAACTTCACCACAGTGGCTCTTGAATTTATTATGCTTTAATACAATTACCTGAACTAAGGACCTCTACATTGTGTCCTTATGATCTTAATCAGGCTAAGAAAATATAATCAGAATTCAATATTCAAGATTGTTTATCGTAACACTTCAGTACACGAGTGAAGAGAGTGAACTGGTTGCTGCTGCAGATCCAATGCAGCATAAAGATACACAATAAATATAAACACAATCCCATAAAACACAATGTACAACAATTGTTAAGTGGACATAAGATTACTCTACGTTCCATACACAGATTAGCTACGTACATAAAGTGATTCGAGGTGGAGGAATATCTGAACACAAGGTGATTCTGACAGGAAATGATCAAGTGACAAAGTGAATCTTGGCAAAGAGAAACTCTCCTAGGTAGCAGCAGGGCAGATGAAAACACAATCGGACGGTGACTGTGTATGTGTAAATTGGCAGTATGTGGGGGGATGAAGGGTGCTAAGGGGTGGCTGCTGGTGGGGTGTGTTAGTGTGTGGTAATGTTAATCAGCCTGATAGCCTGGGGGGAAGAAACTGATTTTGAGTCCTGTGGTCCTGGCATAGCCTCTTCCCTGATGTAGATTATTTAAAAGCAGTATCCCACGTATGTTATTGAAACACAATCTGAATGTTAGTGAGGGATTGTTTATAAGATGCTGTAACAAGAGACAATACAAAGCCTGACCTTTTTAAATAGCTCTGGGGAAGGTTACTTATTCTGTTGTGGTGGTTTAGGGATCACTTGGGTGACAGGGTCAAATAGCAAAAGTAACAGCAGCTGAATTTTTAAAAAACAGGAATAAAATTTTCTACTTGAAAGATACTTGGCACATTGCAGTCTATTATTGAGTATGGGCTGGTGCGGCGGAGGCAACAGTCACTATTCCAATGCTGTGTCATATCAGAGAAAATATAGAAACTGTACAACACGCTGCATGTCAAAAATATTACTACTATTCACTTAATCATTTCCACTCTCCTTTGCATTTCTCCAAAACAGCAACATCTGCATGTGGCACACATAAATACTGCAGGAACTCAACATGACCAGCAGTGTCTATGGAAATGAATAAGCCGTCAACGCTCTTCAGGATTGGAAAGGAAGGGGGATGGGGGGCACTTGTATGTAGTTGCCTCCCTCATTCTAACTTTCTTCCAGCAATTAGATTTGTAAGATTTTCTGCTGTGACCATCACCACTGGCTACATCACCGCCCACCCCCAAGCACTAATGCCAAGGACGCACTAGGAGAGGTTTACAGCTCTCTACCGAACAAACACCTATAATTGCAGGAAGCTTAAATCATCTTATTTAATGTATATTTGTGTTCTTCTTATTATTGTGTTCCTTATGCTTATTACGTTTTTTTTTTCAATGCTGCATTAGACATGGAGTAACAATTATTTTGTTCTCGTTTACACTCGTCTACTGAGGAATTACAATAAACAATCCTGAATCTTTTCAAATAGACTGGAAAGCCAAAGGTTCAATTATTATCAAAGTACACAACTCTGAAATTTTTCTTCTCCAGGTAGCCATGAAACCAAGAAAGAAATGAAAGGCAGCACGAACATCAACCACATCCCCCTCTTAGGATAAAAAAATGAACAGGCACATCGAACCCCAAATCCCCCTCCCCAGCGCACAAAAAAATGAGAAAGATCAGTTGAAAAACACAAAATATAAAAAAAACCACAAGACTGAAAAAAAACTATATCCAAAGCACAGAAAACCTGGGTAAAATTCTCTGGGCACAGAGGCAGCCTCTCCCTCTCCAACAGCAGAGCGATCCCTCAGTGATGAAAAGATGGTGCTCACCTTCTGTATTCGTCTCGATGCTTCAATCTCCCTTGTCACTTTAATCATGAAATGGAGTCGAACAGATCACAGCTCCGTCCCGCAGCCTGCTCACCGTGAGGTTCACGCACGCTGCCTCGGCCTCCCGGAATCCTCTCAGAGACTGCACACCTAAGCAATCTCCAACTTGCGAATCACCGGCTCCAGCGGTTCCAGAACCACATTCAAGATGAATAACGAACATAAAAGTAGTGAAATATCTGGTTTCATGATCCCTGCAGAAGTTGTCAACTGAAGGAGTATTGTATGCAGGCGCCATCTGGAAGACAAAGTGTCAGGAGTTAGAGGAGGTTGGATTACTCTAGTCGCTGAGCCAGTTTGGAGAAGTTGAGAATGGTTTCTTTGGCAGTGAAGTCTAGACCTGAAGTGAATTGCTGTACACCATGTTCTAGGCCCAGAGCAATTTGCCATGGAGGAGCCCTGGTCCTAATGCGAGATATGATCAGCTGCTTGGACAGTTTGAACGCTGGCCATATAGACTGGGGCACCTCTCTCTGTGACACCAAGGCTGTAAGACTGCCCTTGGCTGCTGTGCTTCATGTCTGCAAACGTTGCAGTGATATTCCACGGTAATGCGATGAACTGAATACCAAAGTTTTGGGTAAACTCTGGTGCTTGGATCTAAGGACTCAACTTGATTTGAATGCTGTTGTTGTTGCTTGCTTCTGTTGTTTGCATGATTTGTGTTTTATCTCCCTCTCTATGCATTGAAGGCTGGTCTTTTTTTTAAATTGGGTTCTTTCAACATTCTTGATTTGTGGCTGCCTGTAAGCAAACAGATCACAAGGTTGAATAATTTATACTTATTTTGATAATAAATGTACTTTGAATCTTGAATCCTGAATGTTCTGTCATAGAAGTTTACAGCTCAGCGTAGCATCCATTATTATGGCAAAGTACCATGTATTTCACCCAAGAACTACCAGGAGAGATATAGACCAGGTGGGCCCAAGTCCAGAGGAGACCAGAGATGAGGATGGAGTGAACAAAGAAGCTTTACTTGTGGATCAGTTGGCAGAAACCATAGGCTAGGACTCATGAATCACTACACACAGAGCAGGTAAACTCAAGAATAAGCAAAGATGACTCAACAAAGGGAACTTAAATAGAAAAGGCACAGGTGTGCTGATAACTAAAATGAGACATAGGTGAAAGTAATAATCAATAATCAGGGGAGGAGGAGTGTCAACATCTGGAGGACTTTGGCACCCCCTAGTGATCAGGCCAAAGCATGACCAGGCCGACAATCTCTTGAATGAAGGCGATTTAGTTGAAACACACAATATTCTTACATGGCATGACATACAGATGTGGAATGGTGTTTGCCCTGGTTGCTGAGTCCAGAACCAGGAATAAGAAACAAGAAGAAATATCATCCAGATGAAAGTGATCCTTTGGAATTCCCCATCCAAGAGTGCTGTAGATACTCAGTGTGTGAGTATATTCAAGACAAAGATCTATGTAGATTGTAGGATATGAAGGAAATATGGGGATATGGAGTATAGGAACATCGGACATGATTTTAGTGAATGTTGGAGGGGTGAGGGAGTGAATAGTTTGCTCCACCTTCCTGCTTGTAATCAGCATTATTAACAATGAGAAATTAATGCTATACAATTGTTAGACTCAAAAACAATTATTTCCCCCAAGCAGTAGGACTGATCAACAACTCTGCCCACTAATCCACCACCACTACTTTATCATTTCCTGTCAGTCACCTTATATACAGACATTCCTGTGATTAGTATCACTTTATATACATACAATCAATCTAAGTATATAAGCTGTCATATGTATTTATATTCACTGTGTTTATTTTTCATTACTTTCTTTATCGAATTGTGTTTTTTGTGCTGCATCGAAACTGGAGTAACAATTACTTTGTTCTCCTTTACACTTGTGTACTGAAAATTACATTATACAAGCTTGAATCTTGAATCTTTTTAAATTTAGAACTTCCATTTCTACAAAAATATACTGATATAAATGTGAATTTTGAATGACTATATAAAAATCGATCAACAATGGATAATAAAAATCAATTTCTGTTCTTTTTCTCTTAACATCAATGAGAAGCAACCAAAAATATTACCTATAAATTTTGCCTCACAAAAATTAGATTATCTTGCTTTGTAAACAGTGTCCATAGATTTTCAATATTAAATATATCCATGCTTTCTTTTTGCTGGTAACATAAGCTTTTCCCCATTATAGCATCTAGGCATCATATACTGTCTTTATCTCTATCCTGTAGTTGTTGTGATATCTTTGAGTTAAGCATTGTCTTCGAGTCACTGTTAATGAGATGCTTTGATCTGAGTTTGAAATTGTAGTCCAACTTGTTGACCCTCATTGAATAACCAATAATTTGCCAATTTCCTCAAGAACAGAAGTTTCTAATTGCAAGATATGCTTTTAATTCAAGCAAAACATTCAGAATTATATTCCTCATTGGAACATGTTTCCATGGTTTGCCCTTGGAAGTAGGTAATGGGTGGAGAAAAAGTGCAGTGCAAGAGATAAATGTGAGCACAGTAATTTAGAGCTGGACAATTTTAAGAGTATAGATAGGGTAAATGCAAGCAGGCTTTTTCCACTGAGGTTGGGTGAGACCAGAACTAGAGGTCATGGGTTAAAGGTGAAAGGTTTAAAGGGACCATGAGGGGAACTTTTTCAATCAGAGGTAGTTGCAAGTGTAAAACAAGCTGCCAGTGGAAGTGATGACTGCAGATTTGATTTCTATATTTAAGAGAAATTTTGATAAGTATATGATTGGGATGGGTACGGAGGGCTATAGTGCAGGTGCAGGTCGATGGGACTAGGCAGATTAACACAAACTAGGTTGTCCAAAGGGATTGTTTCTGTGCTGTAATGTTCTATGATTCTCTGAGAAGAGATCAACTATCAGAGAGGAAGCTTTGAACTTGCTGAAAAGCACTAGTGAAAATATTAATTGATTACTTTCTATCATCATATTCCCAGATATTTAAAATGTGGAAGAATAAAAATGATAAAAAAATAATGTAAAAGTTTGAATGGAAATTCATCTGTATTATTACCAAATTATCATTGAAATTCACCTTTCTCGAGCAATGTGATTTTTTAAAATCTTATCGCATGCTATCCTATGTATCTGTTAATTTACACTTTAACTCCATGCTCTCCACAGACTGAATGATAAGTAATGGGTACTCTTTCTTTCTCTTTAACTCAAACATCTTCATAGAGTCAAAGAGTAATACTATACAGAAACAGGCCCTTCAGCCCATTCAGTCTGCTTAGTCCTGTTGACCCGTACCTGGACCATAGCCCTCTATACCCTCCCATCTATGTACCTATCCAAACTTCCCTTAAATGTTCCAATCACACTCGCATTCACCACTTCTACTGGCAGCTCATTCCACACTCTCAACGCCCTCCGAATGAAGAAGCTCCTCCTTTTGTTCCCCTTCAGCATTTCACCTTTTACCTTAACCCATGGCCGCTAGTTCCAGCCGCACCCAACCTCAGTGGAAAAAGCCCGTTTGCATTTACCTTATGTATACCCCTCAAAATTTAGTTTACAGAATTACACTTTCCATTCATGTTCATGACTCCTAACTTTTCCCAACAATAGTGCTGGCAAATCCATTAAACTTCTCTTAAATGTTGGAATTGAACAAGGATTCCACCACTTCCACTAGTAGCTCATTCCACACACTCTGAGAGAAGATCCCCTTCATGTTCTCCCTAAGTATGTCCCCTTTCACCCCTAACCTATGATTCTGCATGAATCTCATCTCTCTCTCCCCTTCCCTCCTGGAACTTACATAGTTGGAAGTGGTTCATTTTTTCTACTGCATACATACTTTAGGCTATTTCCTCATCTATTATCTATTATCTCATTCACCCAAGTTCCAAACCTGGATGTTTAAAACCCATTAAAATATTGCAAAGATGAGGTAGAATCTGCTGATTAGTTGATGATAGAAATACAAGCAAAATTTAAATTCTCATTGGAATTTAGAAGATTGAGGGGGGATCTTATTGAAACGTATAAAATTCTAAAGGGATTGGACAGGCTAGATGCAGGAAGATTGTTTCCGATGTTGGGGAAGTCCAGAACGAGGGGTCACAGTTAAAGGATAAAGGGGAAGCCTTTTAGGACCGAGATGAGGAAAAACTTCTTCACACAGAGAGTGGTGAATCTGTGGAATTCTCTGCCACAGGAAACAGTTGAGGCCGGTTCATTGGCTATATTTAAGAGTAAGTTAGATATAGCCCTTGTGGCTAAAGGGAGCAGGGGGTATGGAGAGAAAGCAGGTACAGGATTCTGAGTTGGATGATCAGTCATGATCATACTGAATGGCGGTGCAGGCTCGAAGGGCTGAATGGCCTACTCCTGCACCTATTTTCTATGTTTCTAATAGAAGAGCCTGCCATCTGCAGGTAAGTGGTGGGAAGTGTGTGTCTCTGGCACAGAATGAAGTAGGATTGGCATGAAGCATGGTGGGGGGTGGGGGGGGGGGGAGTCACAACTTTCCCCACAAGAATGTTTCATCACTTACCTCTCCCTGAGGGAGTTCATAATGATGATTCGCATGTCCTTGATGCAGAGTTCCATCCCAAAAGCTAATAGTTTCTTTCCCTCCACAGATGCTGCTCAGCCCATTGAGCTCTTCCAGCAAATTTTTTTATTGCTTCGGATTCCAGCATCTGCAGTCCCTTGTGTTCAGCGTAGGTGGGATCTTTGAATCTGCTGAGAACTTCACTGAGGCAGCAAAAGGTACAGACAGAGTCCATAGAGGGGTTTCATAGCTGGTTTCAGTGATGAGCTGAGCATTTTCCTGATTATATCATCTGGCACCTGTTCTCCATCTTGGAGTTACAGAGAACATAGAACATTTAGAATAAAAATGAGGAGGAATTTCTTTGGCCAGAGGGTGGTGAATCTGTGGAAATCATTGCCACAGATGGCAGTGGTGAAGAACTTAATAGGTATATTGCAATGGAGATTGATAGGTACATGACTGTTCCATATAGTATACTGTACTCCTCATAGCCCTCCATGTTTCTTTCATCCATTGCAGGCTATTGCTCCAGTTTCACCTGAAGCCTGGTTGCAATATAACCAGAAGATGAAAGGGATAGCACGACACCTGCTGAACATTATGAATGATCCTACTTTGGGTCCTAATGACTTCATCAGGGGTTGGATTAGGATTATTACAGATCCTCTAGATCAGACAACAAGGATTCAGGATTTGTGGGGTAGAATCGATCAGTATTGGTGTTTTTTTTTTTCCCCACCTGCATTCAAAAAGACATCATTTTCTCCCCTTCTGACAATTACATGATAGAGGGAGACCACCACAACCACCACGGGAGTAGATTCATAACCATAAGAGATTCTACAGATGCTGAGAATCCAGAGCTACACACACATACTGCTGGAGGAACAGCAGGTCAGACTGCATCTATGGAGATGAATAAGCAATCGACATTTCAGGCTGAGACCAGTCCTCGGTACTGGAATAGATTCTTCAAGGATGAAAGAGGATCGAGAAAGTGACTTGGATGTTCCTCTGACCTTTGTATGAGCTCTTATTTTCTGGAAAAAATCAGCCAATCCCCAACTATAGGTCTCCCCCACTATCCGAAGGTAGAGCGTTCCTATGAAACCCTTTTGTAATGTTATAAAGCGAAGAAGCAACTACCATCAATTTATATGGAAAAAATCTTCGAGCGTTCCCAGACCCAAAAATTAACCGACCAGATCAAACCAAATAACACATAAAACCTAAAATAACACGAACATATAGTAAAAGCAGGAATGATATGATTAATATACAGCCTATATAAAGTAGAAATATTGTATGTACAGTGTAGTTTCACTTATCAAAATCGGCAAGGCAGCAAGCCAAAATTGATCTGGAGGAAAAAAATCAGCACGGACACACCTAAGCACCTACACGCATGCGCACACAACTGCCCGCACAGGGCTTCACGGTCATGGTAGTCTTTCTCGGGGTAAACACACGTATAAAGCGGGCATCTTTTTTTTTCATAAGAGTGAAAATCCTCTTCGGTTAGCAAAAAGAGGTACTAATGTAGGTCTTTCATAACAGCGAGCTGTTGTAAAGCAAACGTTCAAAAAACGGGGGCCACCTGTATTCTTCAATTTGGTACAAAATATTGCATGTTTGATCAACTTTCACCAGTAAAGTTCCTCAGGAATATTTTAAGAATTCAAACTTTAAGTGCCATCTTATGGTCAAAGTGAAAATGGCAAGGAAAGGTAACTCGCAGTACATCAGCTTTGGATATATCTTCCCAGCTGTGTATCGGGTACATTTTACTGACTAGGGACAACTATACCAAAGTGATCCGCCAGTGTTCAACCATACTATGTCCCAAATTTACACCCTGTATTCGTCCTGCACTCACTGTGTGATGAATGCCTCACTCTGATGCAGAATTGCCTCTCAGATTCTGTAATAGGGGTAACTGGTCTGAGATCCATTGATTTCAATGGGAAGTCAATATGTTAATTAGGGGTTGAAGTGATAAACATTTTCAATATTATGCTAAGCTTATAATTTTTTATCCTCAATTTGAAATGATTTAAATATTTTAAACCATTTATTTCAATTGTAATTGTTTCTTTAATGTCTCTGAACAGGATTGCTGCCACAAGTAATCGGCATCCATCATCCACATGCTCTCTTCTTGCTGCTGCTATCAGCGAGAATCTACATGAGCCTTAGGCCTGACACCAACAGGTTCAGGAATAGTTATTATCCTTCAACCACCAGGCTCCAGAACCAGCGTGAGTAGCTTTACCCACCTCAACACTGAACTGAATCCACAACCTATAGCCTCACTTTCAAGGATTCTGCAACTCATGTTCTCAGTACTATTTTTCTATCTATCTATCCAGCTCTGTATGTGTGCACATAGTTATCTGTGTATTATTATTATTATTTTGTTCTTACATGGGTTGCCTTCTTTTCCAAATTGGTTGTTTGTCAGTCTCTGTGCGTAATTTTCTGTGGTTCTATTGTATTTCATTTCTCTACTGTGAATGCCTGCTAGAAAATGAATCTTAGGGTAGTATATGCTGACATATACGTATTGTTAATAAGTTGACATTGAACTTTTAACTTTGAATATCAGATTATAACTTATAGTTAGTTACAGCTCTGCCCTCAGTGTTACTGGCGGTGTCCAGGAGAGTGACCTCTGCAGAGTGCCACCAGTGATCTATCCATTATGCCACCCTGTAGAGGCCTCTCTGCCTGACCCATGGGTCAGTAAGATCAGCACTGTATCCAGCCCGGTGAATGTCAACTGTACTAAGCCATGGCCAGCAGTTCTGGCAGCGACCTGGACTTTACATGGTCCAGAACTTTATATTCTGGTTCATTATTGTGACACTGTTCATCATTACAGAAATACAAGGCCAAGTATATAACACAATTCTTTCTTTAAAAGAAATGCTCTCTGAAGCTATGTGGAAGGTTAACCAGAAATGTGGAGATATTTTCAGCCAGTAAAACATGAATGATTAAACAACATCAATTAAGAAATGAATAAATAAAAACAAATGCAAATTACGGTGAATGCTGTCAATCTTAAGCATCAACAGAAAATGCTAGAAATACCAGTTCAGGGCAGCGGTTACAGAGACTGAGAAATGGAATAAAGTATCATGCGAATAAAACTCTTCCTGCTTATCAGGATTAAATCATAATTGTGTGATATTTTTAGACAATTCCATTGAGCTCAGAAAATAGAGGAGTTATTCATTTTTAAACTCAAGCTTTCAATAGCAGGATTTCTAACGTGGGCACAGCATTGAATAACTCATGATTCAGCTAGTGTTGCAACATGAATAGGTTAAATATTGATCAAGATCTATAAATGCCTTTGTAATAGGCTAGAGGTGCACAATAAAACCAAAGTTGACTTCACTCAAAAGGAATAATATACTTTATATCCTATTAATTGCAAAATTGGGTAGTATACAGTGATTCACGCAACAGTCCTAACGTAGGGCCTTGGCCCGAAACGTCGATAGTACTTCTTCCTATAGAAGCTGCCTAGCCTGCTGCGTTCCACCAGCATTTTGTGTGTGTTGCTTGAATTTACAGTGTCTGCAGATTTCCTCGTGTTTGCGTAGTACAGAGTGATTGCTTGGTTGCCCATTGTATCCAGTGATGACAGGAAGAAAATTGCGCAGTAGAGTTTTTGAAGAGAAAAGCCGTTGCATTGAGGCTGTTCCACTCTCTTGACCTTGGAAGTTCAAAGTTCAAAGTAAAATATATCATCAGAGTACATACATGTCACCACATACAACCTCAAGATCCTTTTTCTGCTGTACTACTTTGCAAATCTATAGAACAGTAACTGTAAACTGTAAACATCAGGAATTGTTTATTGTAAACAAACTGTGCAAATGCAGATATAAATAATGAGCATGAAATAATGATATAATGGAGTCCTTAAATGACTGTAGTTATTCCCCTTTGCTCATGAGCCTAAGGGGTAGTAACTATTCTTGAAACTGGTGGTGCGAGTCCTGAGGCACTTGTACCTTCTACCTGATGTCAGCAATGAAAAAAGAGCATGGCCTGGGTGGTGAGGATCTCAGATGATGGATGCTGCTTTTCATGGCAACATTTCCTGTAGATGTGCTGAATGGTTGGGAGGGTTTTACCCTTGTTGTACTGGGACGAATCCACTACCTTTTTTGGGATTTTCCGCTCAAAGGCGTTGGTGTTCCCATACCAGTCCGTAATGCAGCCAGTCAGCACACCTTCTGCTGCACATTTATAGAAATTTGCCAAGATTTTCAATGACAAGATTTTAGAGCTCTTACAGATAGCAGGGTCAAGGGATATGGGGAGAAGACAGGAACAGGGTGCTGATTGTGTATGATCAGCCATGATCGCAGTGAATGGCGGTGCTGGCTAGAAGGGCTGAATGACCTACTCCTCCACCTACTGTCTATTGTCTATTGACATGCTGAACTTCCGTACACTCCTGAGCAAGTAGAAGCTCTGTCATGCTTTCTTCACAATAATATTTATACGATGGGTCCAGGACAGGTCCTCTGAGATAATGACACCCAGAAATTTAAGTTTCTGACCCTCTCCATCTCTGATCCTCTGGCTGGCTCATAGATCTCTGATTTCCTGCTCCTGAAGTCTACAATCAGTCCTTGGTCTTCGTGGCATTGAATGAGAGGTTGTTGTTATTACACCACTCAGCTGAGTTTTCAATCTTCCCCCTGTCTGGGAGCAGCGGTACACTTTGCCGTCTCATCTGGGGTCTTCGTTGGTTGCAGTGGATGACCATGACTGCTTTTTTGCCTTGGCAAGCCCTTCACTAATTTCATTCAATATTGACAGACCACATTAATTACTAATTAATTACTAATATTTATTTAGGTCCTTCCGCCCCTTCAAGCTACACCACCCAGCAACCCCGCATTTAACTGTAGCCTGACCATGGGACAAGTTACAATGACCAATTAACCTAGTAATCATCCAGTAGATCTTTGGACTGTGGGAGGAAACCAGAGCGCTCGGGAAAACCCACACATTCCACAGCAAAGACATACGAGCTTCTTATAGAGGACACCAGCAGTGAACTCTGAACTCCTATGCCCCGAGCTGTAATAGCATTGCTCTATCCGCTACCTACCGTGGCACTAACGTAGCTACGTTCCATTCAGAGGATGTTTCCTATCGTGTGGGAATCGAGTACCGGAGAGCACAGCCTCAGAATGGAAGGACATCCCTTTATAACGGAGATAAGGAGAGATTTCTTGAGTCAGATCCTGGTGAATCTGTGGAATTCATTGCTGCAGATGGCTGTGGAGGCCAAGTCACTGGGTATATTTAAAGCAAATGTTGATAAGTTCCTGATTAATCAGGGCGTCAAAGGTTATGGGGAGAAGGCAGGAGAATGGGGTTGAGAGGAATAATAGATCAATCATGATGGAATAGCAGCGCAGACTCGATATGCTGCATGGCCAAATTCGGCTCCTATGTCTATATCTAGGTCTGATATCTTACAGTTCAATTTGAAATCTCTGATATTTTTTGGTCTCATTTCTCTGGAAATGCATCCCATTGCTTCCAATAATGCCTGTTTTGATAGCTTTCACTGACTGTTGAAAATATAACCATATTATTTTAAGCCCTAACTTTTTATGCAAGTTTCTTATAAAGCATTATTATTTATTTTTTGTTCATTCAGTCTTGGGATTTATTTTCACCACTGTCAGGACTTAAAAGTAATCACATCAAAATCTTAGTTGCATTGAATTCCAGCTTCCTTGGTTTCATAACTTCAAATTCAGATAACCAGAATAATCAACATTGCTTATCTTCACACAAGCAACAGTATCCATCTTATGATAAGGGAATAAGAATTGTAAGGAATCCTTAGGGCAGGAGTTGAATCCTTGTAAAACAACAATAAAACCTTGTTAGATTTGTACCTGTGTTCCTCTGTTAATAAAACTTGTACTAGCCAATAAACCAATGGTTTTATTGATTTATAAGGAGAAGCACTGTCGACATTTCGGGCCGAGACCCTTCGTCAGGACTAACTGAAAGGAAAGATAGTGAGAGATTTGAAAGTAGTGGGGGGAGGGGAAAATGCAAAATGATAGGAGAAGACTGGAGGAGGTGTCAGAAATCTCCTCCCTCCCCTTTCTTGATCTTTCTGTCTCCATCTCTGGAGACGGCTTATCTACTGATATCTACTATAAGCCTACAGATTCTCACAGCTACCTGGACTATTCCTCTTCCCATCCTGTCTCTTACAAAAATGCTATCCCTTTCTCACAGTTCCTCTGTCTCCGCCACAGCTGCTCTCAGGATGAGGCTTTTCATTCCAGGACGAAGGAGATGTCTTCCTTTTTTAAAAAAGGGGGCTCCCCTTCTTCCACCATCAACTCTGCTCTCAAACACATCTCTCCTATTTCCCGCACATCTGCCCTCACCCCATCCACCCGCCACCCGCCACCCCACTCGGGATAGGGTTCCCCTTGTCCTCACCTACCACCCCACCAGTCTCCAGGTCCAACGTATAATTCTCCGTAACTTCCGCCACCTCCAACAGGATCCCACTACCCAGCACATCTTTCCCTCCCCCCATCTTGCTGCTTTCCGCAGGGATCGCTCCCTACGTGACTCCCTTGTCCATTCATCCCCCCCATCCCTTCCCACCGATCTCCCTCCTGGCACTTATCCTTGTAAATGGAACAAGTGCTACACCTGCCCTTACACTTCCTCCCTCACCACCATTCAGGGCCCCAGACAGTCCTTCCAGGTGAGGCGACACTTCACCTGTGAGTCAGCTGGTGTGGTATACTGTGTCCGGTGCTCCTGGTGTGGTCTTTTATATATTGGTGAGATCTGACACAGACTGGGAGACCATTTCGCTGAATACCTACGCTCAGTCCGCCAGAAAAAGCTGGATCTCCCAGTGGCCACACATTTTAAGTCCAAGTCCCATTCCCATTCTGATATGTCTATCCATGGCCTCCTCTACTGTCAAGATGAAGCCACACTCAGTTTGGAGGAACAACACCTTATATACCAGCTGGGTAGCCTCCAACCTGCTGGTATGAACATTGACTTCTCTAATTTCCGTTAATGCCCCTCCTCCCCTTCTTACCCCATCCCTGACATATTTAGATGTTTTTTTTCTCTCTCTCTCTGCCCATCACTCTGCCTGTTCTCCATCTCCCTCTGGTGCTTCCCCCCCCCCCCACCCTTTCTTTCTCCCTAGGCCTCCTGTCCCATGATCCTTTCCCTTCTCCAGCTCTGTATCACTTTCGCCAATCACCTTTCTAGCCCTTAGCTTCATCCCACCCCCTCCGGTCTTCTCCTATCATTTTGCATTTCCCCCTCCCCCCACTACTTCCAAATCTCTTGGTATCTCTCCTTTCAGTTAGTCCTGACGAAGGGTCTCGGCCCGAAACGTCGACAGTGCTTCTCCTTATAGATGCTGCCTGGCCTGTTGTGTTCCACCAGCATTTTGTGTGTGTTGTTTGAATTTCCAGCATCTGCAGATTTCCTCGTGTTTGCAGTTTTATTAATTTCATCACATTAATTTCTATGTAGTATAGGCATTACTCTTTCAGTATTAAGTATACACATAGCCATGCTGAAGTGCAACCAAGGCTTGCTGAATGGTTGCATCACTGTCTGGTATGGAGAGGCCACTGCACTGGATCAGAAAAGACTGCAGAGAGTTGCACACTCAGCCAGCTCTGTCATGGGCACTAGCCTCCCCAGCATCTAAGACATCTTCAAAGGTTGATGCCTCAAAAAGAAGGCATCCATTATTAAGGACTGCCATCATTCAGGAGATCCCCTATTCTTTTTACTACTTTCAAAGAGAAGGTACAGGAGCGTGAAGACACACGATCAGCACTTTAGGAACGGTTTCTTCCCCTCTGCCATCAGATTTCTGAATGTACAATATACTAACCAATGAACACTACCTCACTATTTTTCCCTCTTTTGAGAAAATACTATTTTATTTTTATATCTATATTTATTGTAATTTATAGTGTTTTAATATATATTGCACTGTTCTGCTGCTACAAAACAACATATTTCATGAACAAAACCTCAAGTAATGATATTGTCAAGCTGGCCAATAACACAACAGTGGTGGGAATCATCACCACTATGACAGGATGGATTACAGAAAGGAGATAAAAGAGTTTAAGGCCTGGTACCAAGAAAATAACCACTTCCTCAATGTCCACAAGACAAAGGAGATGATTAGTAAAATAGGCAAAGAAATGGCAGATGGAATACAGTGTTGGGCAGTGTATGGTCATGCACTTTGGTAACATAATTCAAAGTATTTACTATTTTCTAAACAGAGAGAAAATTCAAAAATCTGAGGTACAAAGGGACTTGGGAGAGCTCATGCAGCATTCCCTAAAGGTTAATTTGCAGGTTGAGTTGGTGGTAAGAAAGGCATATGCAATGCAGCATTCATTTTGGGAGGATTAGACTATAAAAGCAAGAATATAATGCTGAGGCTTTATAAGGCACTGGTGAGGCCTCATGGAGTATTGTGAGCAGTTTTGGGCCCCCTTTCCAAGAAAGTATATGCTCATATAGGAGAGGGTTCAAAGGAAGTTCATGAAAACGAACACGTGCAAACAAGCTGGATGAACTCAGCAGGTCCGTTGAAATGAGTAGTCAACGTTTCAGGCCAAGACCCTTCGTCAGGACTTTCATGAAAATGATTCTGGATTCTGGAATTGAAAGGCTTGTCATATGAGGAGCACTCGATAGCCCTGGGCCTGTACCCACTGGAATACAGAACAATGAGGGATCTCATTGAAACCTACCAAATGTTGAAAGTTCTTGATAGGATATACTTGGAATGCATATTTACTTTGCTGGGGGAGTCAAAGACCAGAGGACACAGCCTCAGAATAGAGGTATGTCCATTTTTCTAAATGGAGATGAGGAGGAATTTCTTTTGCCAGAAAGTGGTGAATCTGTGGAATTTGTTGCCATTGGTTGATAGATTCTTGATTAATCAGGGCATGAAGGGATATGGGGAGAAGGTGGGAGTCAGGGGCTGAGAGGGGATAGATCAGCCATGATGAAATGGCAGAGCAGCCTCGATGGGCCAAGTGGCCTAATTCTGCTCCTATATCTTATGGTCTCATGGTCTTATGGCTTCAGGAGAACAACACCTCTACTTTCTGAGGAGGCTAGGGCATCCTAACGAACTGTATCATTGTGTGGTGCGGAAATTGCACTGCGGTGCAATGGAAGGCTCTACACCAGGAAGTCAAAACCGCCAGATGCATTAGCACCATACACACCACCGAGGACATTTGGCACAGAAAGGTACCGGAAAAGTGCCAGTAACATCATGAAGGATCCCTGCCATTGTTAGTCCCACTCCCATCAGGGAGTTTCCATAGACTCGAAAACAGTTACTAATAGAATCAAAAACTGTTACTTTCCCATGCAGTAAAGCTGATCAACACCTCCACCCACTAACTCACCCCTCGACAATCCTCAACCACCACTACTTTATCATTTCCTGTCAGTCACCTTATGTATAGATAATAGTGTGCCTAATGTCACACAACATTCAATCAATCTACAAATAGAAGCTTTCTCAAGTATTTATATTTATTTATTTTTCTTTTTTTATTATTATGTTCCTCATCTTACTGTTTTTATTTGTGCTGTATTGGATTCAGAATAACAATTATTTTGTTCTCCTTTACACTTATGTACTGGAAATGACATTAAACTATCTTGAATCTTGGAATCTAGAAGATTGCCATCTGCCGGTGATATTAAACTTGATTTGGATTCTGATTTTGAATGAGTTTTGTAAGGGATTAACTTCTCCAAGTAAAAATGTATTATTCTTCATTAATTGAGTTGTAGACTTCTTAGGCAACAACTATAAATCTTGAACTATGAGTCCTGAAGAAGGGTTTCGGCCCAAAATGTTGACTGTTTATTCATTTCTGTAGATACCGCTTGACCTGCTGAGTTCCTCCAGGCAGTGTGAGTTACTTTGGATTTCCAGCATTTGCAGACATCTTGTAACTATAAGTCCTGAAAATTTCTCTTTTCTAATCCAGGACAATGACATGGATAAAAAATAATCTCTGCCCAACTTGATTTTTTTTTAACTGTTGCCACATACCACTCAATGCCATTATTTAACTTCTATGGTTTCCACATATGTCTTTTGACCTTTTTAATTTATGGGGTATGTCGATCACTTTCAACTCTTAGTAATATCTTTTTTGGTAAATAAAACTTAACTATATTTAAACACTGTCTCCATTAATTCATTTGTGTTCAAGTTATTTGAACTAGGTATTGTTTATTTAATCTCACAGTACTTTTTGTTACTGAAAAACTGCCTATATTAGTATTAGGAGTATATTATGCTAATACTAACATTGGTATATTAGCATTAAGAGAAATCTGGTAATCTAACATGAAAACAACCCCCTATTCTTGAGCCAAAGCGGATGTGAAAAGGTAACTATTTATGAATTTGACTAAACTTTTGTCTTTGTATGTCAATTGCTTCTCTCCCTCTTTGTTTACGCATTTATATTTGAAAACCCTTTTTGTCATGTGAGATGGTCCCAGCATTCATATATATTTAATCTTTTTTTCCTTCTCCTATTACATTCTTCACCTGTTTCTGCTTGTCTGTGTACTTTACCCAATCCCCCTGCTGGCTGGATTCTTTGTGAATTTTGAAAGCCTTCTGCTTATCACTGCCATTACCTGTAAAAGACTGGGGAAGTCCAAAGGGATTGCTTTTTGTCGAACATTCCTCCCCCTTTTATTAAAGAAGATAATAGGAATAATGGAATCATCTTAAATTTCCCTTGATTTTGTTTTAAGAAACATCAATTCTCATGCATACATAAAGGTGTTCAAATAAAGGTTCCTGTCAGCTGGTCATTCCAGTACAATAATTTAAATGCAACAGATTAGTATGGCTCCATTGCAAACAGCTGAATGGGGGGAGGCTGTTGAAATATTTTGCTGGGGCGGTTGAGAGCCAATCTAGAGTTGTCTGAGCACAGGAAATCACACCAAAAACTGGAAATAAAAGATCCTATCCCTCTTCCAATAGATCACCATCTCTTGATCATTTTTTTTTGTTTTTGTGAACGAAATAGCTTGAATTTGATTCAAAACACTTCTTTTTAAGGTCATCTACAGGAATCTATGTACTTTCAAGACCAACCTGCAACCCATTTCTCTCACCAAGCGTCAGCACTCGTTAGAAATGCATCATGGGAAATTTTAGGAATCTGTTCTAGTGAATGAACAGAAAATAAGGGACTATGAACCAATAGTTTCCCATAAAGCATTGCGTTTGAAGTCTACTGGGACTGCTGGATCACATAGTGAGTATTCCAAATATGATCTTATCAATAATTGATATAAGATTAGACTAATTTTCTTTATTCATTGTCAAATGTTTAGTTCAAGACTTACAATTATGCAGTCTATTTTTTCAATACAATTCACTAAAGCATCTGTATGTGGCAAAAGGGGGATTTTAAATATAATATACAGGGGGATGTTAATATAATTTTGCATTCAGGGCCACAGTCTTTGTCTGTTTTGAGTGGAACATGTCAGTGTAAAAATGAACGCAAACTCAATCAGAAGAGAAAAAAGTAAATATTATTTATTATAAACAGAATATTTTCTGTAGATGCTGGAAATCCAAAATAACACATACAAATGGAGGAACTCAGCAGGTCAGAATGCATCTTTAGAAAGAAATGAACAGTCAACGATTCAGGCCAAGAATCTTCCTCAGGGCAGGAAAGGAAGGGGGAAGAAGCCAGAATAAGAAGGGGGGAGAGGAAGGAGTACAGGCTGGGGGATGATAGGTAAAGCCAAGTGAGTGGGTGGGAGGTGTAGGGGACAGATGAAGTGAGAAACTGGGAGGTGATAAGATGGAAACGGTAAAAGCTGAAGAAAAAGGAATCTGATTGGAGAGGAGAATGTACCATGTGTAGAAAAGGAAGAAAGATTGGCACCAGAGGTAGGTGATAGGTAGGTGAGGAGGAGAGGTAAGAGGAGAGCCAGAATGGGGAATGGAAAAAGAGAGAAGGGGAAGGGGTAGAAATTACCAGAACTTAGAGAAATTGATGTTCATACTGTCAGGTTGAAGGCTATCCAGATGGAGTATGATGTGATGCTCCTTCAACCAAACTATTTACTGTAGAAGGTCACCATACAGCTCTAGCACATCAAATTGGTGAACAATATATTGATATAAATTGTCTTCTTGCTGACTGAGTATTAACATTTCTCTGGATGAATGACAAAGAGAAAAATCTGGCATGGGGAATCATTTAATACTTTGGCAAGGAAACCAGAAATCCATCCTGTTCTACTGTGTTTACATCAAAAACAGCATGTTTGGTGCAAGGTTAATCATTTCATATGCAAAATTTGGCATTAAGTCTGACTTAAGTTGTTTAGTTTCAATTTGGAGAGAGATCTCGACTTGATGGAAACCTGTAATTTATTTCAAATTTTGTTTCAGAAAAAAATCACTAAAACGAACTTAAAATATCCAACGAATAGTTAACCCATGTAAGAAAGATATTAACTGAATGGTATTTTAATCCTCCATAGACCAATTCTTTTTTATTGCCTATATATATTATACTTCTAATATCTAACCATGTCGTCCTGGTTCTTGTATTATCTACCCATAAATAAAACAGACAAACTAGAGAGAATCTGAAGATGCTGGAAATCCAGGCAACACACGCAAAATGCTGGAGTAACTCAGCAGGCAGGCAGCATCTATGGAAAAGTGTACAGTTGATGTTTCAGGCTGAGACCCTTCAGCAAGACTGGAGCAAAAAAAGATGAGTAGATTTAAAAGATAGGGGAAGGGAGAGAGAGAAACACAAGGTGATAATTGAAGCTGGGAGGGGGATGGATGAAGTAAAGAGCTGGGAAGTGGATTGGTGAAAGAGATACAGGGCGGCAGAAGGTGGACTCCAATCAGAGAGGACAGAAGGTCATGGAAGAAAGAAAAGTGGATGGAACACCAGAGGGAGGTGATGGGCAGGCAAAGAGATAAGGTGAGAGATGGAAAAGGGGACGGGGAATAGTGAGGGAGAGCGGTGTCATTAGCGGAAGTTCGAGAAGTCAATGTTCATGCCATCAGCTTGGAGGTACCCAGACAGAATACAAGGTGTTCCTCCAACCTGAGTGTGATCTTATCATGGCAGTACGGGAGGCCATTGATTGAATGGGAATGGGAAGTGGAAATAAAATGGGTGGCCACTCAGAGCTTTTGCTTTTTCTGGCAGACAGAGCGCAGATGCTCAACAAAGCAGTCTCCCAATCTATATCAGGTCCCACTGATACACAGGGGACCACACTGTGAGCAACGGACACAGTATATGAACCCAACAGATTCACAGTTGAAGTGTCACCTCACCTGGAAGGAATATTTGGGGCCTTGAATAGTAGTGAGGGAGGAGATACAGGAGTAAGTGTAGCACTTGTTCCGCTTGCAAGGAAAAATGCCAGGAAGAAGATCAATGGGAAGGGACAAATAGACAAGGGGATCATATGGGGAGTGAGTCCTGTGGAAAGCAGAAAGTGGTGGGGGGGAGGGTGGAAGATGTGCTTGGTGGTGGGATCCCGTTGGAGATGGTGGAAGTTATGGAGAATTATCCACTGGACATGGAGGCTGGTGGGGTGGTAGGTGAGGACAAGAGGAACCCTATCCCTGGTAGGGAATTTCCCTACAATTATATTTTTATAATTATAGAATTTTATTTTGTCTTTATGTATTGATCTAATCTGAATCTTTTGGAGGATTCAGATAAAAAAAAATAATTCCAAGGGTGAATACAAAACTGGGATATAATTGTTAATCCTAAGAATGTTGAATCAGGCAGAACACATGTAAAGTGTTGCAAGTGAATTAATGACAACTCAGTCTATAAATGCTTTGAGCTTTCTGAATGAGTACAAGAGAGCAACGCAAGAAGAATGCTGGAACAGTATAATATCAGGCTGGCATAATGACATGGTAGTTAGTCTGTTTCCAGCTTGGGTTTGATCCTAATCTGTAGCGTTGTTTATATGGAGTTATAGAGTCACAGCCCCCCTCGCACAGAAACAGGCCCTTCAGTCCATCTAGTTCTTGCCAAACTGTTGTTCTGCCTAGTCCCATCATTCCATACCTGGACCATTATGCCCCTCCCATTCAATAACTTATCAAAAATTCTCTTAAATATGAAATTGAACACACATCCACCACTTATGCTGGTAGTTCTTACATGACCCTCAGGTTCCCATTAAATATTCCAACTTTCACCCCTAACCATAAGATATAGGAGAAGAATTAGGCCATTGGGCCCATTGAATCTGTTCTGCCATTTCATCATGGCTGATCCAATGTTCCTCTGGGCCTCAGTCTCCCGCCTTCTCCCTGCATCCCTTCATGCCCTGACTAATAAAGTATCTGTCAACCTTTGCTCTAATTATACAAAAATGCTTGGCCTCCAGAGCTGCCTGTGGCAAAGAATTCCACAGATTCACCACTTTCTGCTGGAAGAAATTCCTCTTTATCTTTGTTCTTAAAGGACACCCGTCTATCTGAGGCTTGTGTCCTTTGGTCTTAGACTTTCCTACCAGAGAAAACATTCTCTCCACATTCACTCTATCAAGGTCTTTCACCATTCAATAGGTTTCAATGAGGTCAGCCCTCATACTTCTGAATTCCAGTGAGTACAGGCCCAGCAGTTTCAGCACATCCTTTCTAAGTTAAGGGGCCCCAAACTGCTCAAAATACTCCAATTGAGGCCTTGCCAGTGCTTTATAAAGTTTCAACATTACATCCTTGCTTTTTTTAATTCTAGTCCTCTTGACACGAATGCTAAGATTGCATTTGCCTTCCTCACCGCAGACATAACCTGCAAATTAACCTTTAGGGAATCCTGCACAGGGACCCCAACTCCCCTTTCACTTCAGTTGTTTGTATTTTCTCTCCAATTAGGAAATAGTCAACCCTTTCACTTCTTCTACCAAAGTGCATGACCATACAATTCCTGACACTTTATTCTATCTGCCATTTCATTGTCCATTCTGCTAATCTAAGTCCTCTGCAGCCTCTCCTCTTCCTCAAAACTACCTCCCCCTATCTTCATATCATCTGCAAACTTTGCAAAAAAGCATCAATTCCATCATCCAAAACACTGACATAATACAAAAAGAACCAATCCCAACACAGACCCCTGTAGACACCACTAGCCCCCAGCAGCCAGTCAGAAAAGGATCCCTTTATTCCCAGACTTTGCTTCCTGACAATCAGCCACTGCTTTCTCCATGCTCCAATCTTTCCTGTAATACCATGGGTTCATAGCTTGTTAAGCAACCTCATGTGTGGCACTTTGTCAAAGGCCTTCTAAAAATCCAAGTATGCAATATTAGCTGATACACCTTTGTCTATCCTGCTTGTTAATTCTTCAAAGAATTCCAAAAGATTTGTCAGGCAAGATTTTCCCTTGAAGAAACCATGCTGACTACAGCCTATATTATCATGTGCCTGATGCACCATCAATAACTCTCAGAGACGGGAGGCAAAAGATAGGCTTTTATTAGCTGCAAACGTGACCACGACATCCTGGAGATTGAGGGAGGAGCAGTGCCTCCAATCGCCTTTATATAGGGGTCTGTGGGAGGAGCCACAGGAGCAGTCAGCAGAGGGGCATGTCCAGACAGGTATACACATAGTTTACCACAGTGCCCCCCAGTGACCTGAGACCTTATCCTTAGTACTCAACTCCAATATCTTCCCAACCACTGAGATCAGACTAACCGACGCATAGTTTCCTTTCTTCTGCCTCTCTCCCTTCTTGAAGAGTGGAGTGACATTTACAATTTTCCAGTCTTTCAGAACTATTCCAGATTATGGTGATTCTTGAAAGAGTATTACTAATGAATCCACAATCTCTTCACCACCTCTTTCAGAACCCTGGGATGTGTACCATCTGGTCCAGGTGACTTATCCACCCTCAGATCTTTCTGTTTCCCAAGAACCTTCTCTCTAGTTATGGTAACTTCACACACTTCATGCCCCCTGAAGCAAGATACTGATTTAATTTGTCTGCTATTTTGTTATCCACCTATTACTACCTCTCCAGCATCGTTTTCCAGCTGTCCGATATCCACTCTCATTTCTCTTTTACACTTTTTGTATCTGAAGAAACTTCTGGTATCCTCTTTAATATTACTGACTAACTTATTTCCATATTCCAACATTACCTTCTTAAATACTTTTTTAGTTGCCTTCTGTTGATTTTTAAAAGCTTACTCATTCTCTAACTCCCCACCAAGTTTTGCTCTATTATGTGCCCTCTCTGTGGCTTTTATGTTGGTATTGACTTCTCTTCTTAGCCATGGTAGTGTTATCTTTCTTTTAGAATACTTCTTCCTCTTTGGGATGTATATATCTTGTGCCTTCCGAATTGCTTCCAGAAATTCCAGCCATTGCTGCTCTGCCCTCATTCTTGCCAGTGTTCTTTTCCAATCAATTCTGGCCAGCTTCTCTCTCTCAAGCCTCTGTAATTCCTTTTACTCCACTGTAACAATGATACATCTTACCTTAGTTTCTCCTTCTCAAATTTCAGTGTGAATTTGATCATATTATGATCATTTGCCTCAAAGGGTTCTTTTACATTAAACTCTCTAATCAATTCTGGTTCATTACACAACACACAATCCAGAATAGCTGATCCACTTATGGGCTAAAAAGACATCTGGTAGGCACTGCAGAAATTCCCCCTCCTGTAATCCATCATCATCCAGCATCCCATTCTACGTGCAGATTGAATTCCTCCATGACTATTTTAACATTGCCCTTTTGACATGCATTGCCTAGGTCCTGTTGTAATTTGTAGGCCACATCCTTACTACTGTTTGGAGGACTGTATACAACTCCCATCAGGGTCTTTTAACCCTTGCAGTTCCTTCGCCCTATCCAGAATGATTCAACACCTTCCAACCCCATGTCAGCTCTTTCTAATGATTTGATTTCATTTTTTACCAAGAGAACAACACCGCCCCCTCTGCCTTCCTGACTATCTTTTCGATACAATGTGTATCATTGGACATTAAGTTCCCAGCTATACTCTTTCAGTCATGATTCAGTGATGCCTACAACATCATACCTTCCAATCTGCAACTGTGGTGCAAGTTCATCTCTCTTATTCAGTATATTGCATGTATTCAGATACAACACCTTCAGTCCAGCATTCACCCTTTTCAATTTTGTCCATCTTTTACATTGCAGCTCATCCTGTTGACTACAATTTTGCCCTATCAGCAGCCTCTCTGGATGACACATTGCCCCTGTTTGTAAACCAGCTACCTCCTCTTCAGCACTAATATCCGTCTTTCCTATGATACTTCTTAAATTGAAATATACTTAGCTCAGGGCACTAGTTGCACCTTTTGATTCCTAACTTTGTCTGAGATCTGACCAACATCTGCCTCCACAAACTCTCCACGAGCTGTTCTGGCACGCTGGTTCCCATCGCCCTGCAACTCTAGTTTAAACCCCACTGTGCAGCATTAACAAACCTTCCTGCTAGGATATTAGTCCCCCTCCCTTTTAGGTGCAAACTGTCCCTTCTGTACAGGGCTCACCTTCACTGGAAGAGAGCCCAACGATCAAAAAATCTCTGCCCTCCCTCCTAAAACCAAATCCTCAGCCATGTATTAAACTTAGTTCTGGCCTCACAAGCACATGACATGGGTAGCAATCCTGAGGTCATAACCTTGGAGTTCCTGCCCTTTAAACTTGACTCCTAACTCCCTGAACTCCCTATGCAGAACCTCGTCACTTGTCCTACCCATGTCATTGGTACCTACATGGACCGCAATTTCTGGATGTTCTCTCTCCCACTTAAAAATACTGAGGACTCAATCCAAGATATCCTGGTCCCTGGTACCTGGGAGGTAGCATACCACCTGAGAATCTTATTCTTGTGCACAAACCTGTCCATTGCCCTGACTAGTTCCTCTCTATCTCTCGTCTCCTCCAAGAAAAAGCCAGCTTGCATTTATCCCGTTTCTACCCCTCATAATTTTGAATACCTCTATGAAATCTCCCTTCATTCTCCTATGATCCAGGGAGTTTGAACATTCTCCTTGTGACCTTCGAGGCTTTCCCCAAGTATCTTGCTTTCCACCCACGTCTCAAGAATGTACCAAGAGATTAATTGGCTCAGCAAAGCAACACAGAACACCAACAAAACAGAACACGGTCATTGTGCATTTAATACATCAGTAATATTTGAGTAATCTTGTAAATATGTTGTTTGATTAAGCATTTTTTGTTTAAATAATTCATTACAGTTAAATAGACGAAGTAAGTGAATGGCATTCGTCATCACGCCACTGTCACAAGTGCATGCCTCACTTAAAGTAAAAGCAAAGTTGAACTCGTATTCCCAGCTCCTTGTCTCCTTTCTAGTCATTCTAATATTTTGGCACTACAAAATATAAGAAGAACATCCAGCCACCCACAACACACCCACATAGACAGTTCTGTAACTCCAGGACAGGCCTCAACAGCTTGAATAGCCTCCTCCTACAGTATATTGTAAGAAAATATGAAAATATAAGAATTTTTTGCTCTTGTATATTGACAAAACACAAAATTTATCAGGTATAATATTAAGACCCTGAGGTTTCTTTCAATAATATATTTGTTTCATGTTTCAGAATTATTGCTTGGGATTTTGCAAGTAGCTGCTGATATTCCCAAGGGTATGTCATGAACTTTCTGACGCTATTGGGAAAGATTAGAACTGGTGAATCTGAATGCAAAGAAAATACTAGTATGATCTTGTGTCCTTGGCCATTGCTTATAGTGTTCTTAAGCCTGGAAACAGGCAATTTGTCCCTCCACATCCATTCTAACAGCTATGTATCTATACCAATTAATCTCATCTTTCAGACTTGGCCTACAGCCTCTAAATTTGAGCAATTTAAATGTTTCTCAAAACTTATTAAATGTTGTCAGTGACTATGTTTCCAACATTCTAGTGATGTTAGACATCCTAACATAGGTATTCTCTGTTATGTCTAGGCACAGCAACCTCAATCACAGAATATTTTATGACATGAATTTCTGTCCTAACATTGGCATGGTGTGGAAGGAATATATATAAACAGTCTTACCAATGCTGGGTTGGAGATGGCATATCCTGCAGTAGTCAAAGAACTTTGCAACTTTGTCAACCAGTGTTGTTATAAGCTCAGGCAACATTAGGTGTTATGTTGAAGTTGTATAAGATGTTGGTAAGGCCAAATTTGGAGAATTGTATGCAGTTATGGTCACCTACCTACAGGAAAGATATCGACAAGATTGGAAGTGTATAGAGAAAATTTACAAGGATGCTGCCAGGATTTGAGGATCTGAGTAACAGGGAAATAACAGGGAATAAGTTAGGACGTTATTGGAGCATGGGAGAATGAGCGGAGATTTGATGGAGATATGCAAACACATGTCAACAGAAATGAAGGATACAGGTTTGATTGCAACATTTAAGAGAAATTTGGATAGGCTCATGGGTATGGAGGACTATGGTCCAGGTGCGGGTGAATAATAGATCAGCATGGACTAGATGAACCAAAGGACCTGTTTCTGTGCGTAGCTCTCTGTAACTATGATTTCTCAAGACAATCAGTGAGGAATCATTGATTAACAAGTTAAACAAGTGTAGGAATCACACACATCCTTGAAGCAGCCCACACTTATGAGAGATGATCCCTATATACAACTTGACTGCAGACTTCCTACTCCAACAATACTCTACAGCAGCCTCAGAACTAGTAAGAATAAGGTCAGTGAAAAAATAGATAGCTGGATGGAGAACAATTTTATAAACACAATAAAATCTGCAGATGCTGGAATTCCAAAGCAACACACACAAAATGCTGGAAGAATTCAGCAAGTCAGGCAGCATCTGTGGAAGTGAATAAACAGTCAATGTTTTGGGCCAAGACCCTTCAGGACTGGAAAGGAAGAGAGAAGATCCAGAATAAAAAGGTGGGGGAGGGAGAAGTAGGATAGCTTGAAGGTGATATGTGAAGCCAGGTGGGTGGGAAAAGTCAAAGGCTGCAGATGAAGGAATCTGATAGGAGAGGAGGGTGGATCATTGGAGAAACGGAAGGAGAAGAGGACCCAGGTGGAGGTGATAGACATGTGAGAAGAGGTAAAAGGCCAGAGAGGGGAATGGAAGAGGCTGGGGCATGGGGGAAGACACTTTTTTTTTACCATCAGGTTAGAGGACACCCAGACAACAAAATATAAGGCGTTGCTCATCCACTCTCATCTTGGCACAAGGTGAGGGTGCAAGACTAATAATAATTAGCATAACTATTTAGTGCTAATTATTACTGTGATCAAGGCTGATTGGAGAGACTTAGATACTGGGTTCTGATTAAAATATGCACATTTTTTGGATGGTAATCTGATTGAGGACCTTGCGAAGAAAAGTCTGGATTTAATGGAGTGACTGTGATGAGTTGGCTTCCCACAAAGATCAAAGATGCCGTAATTTAGCCTGAGAAGTGACTGAATATTGTAAATGAAGGGGCTGCTTTCAAATTTAATCACTCATCAATTGTCGCTACCACATAGGCAAATACATGCAGTTAATTTTGAGTCATCCTTCGAGTGACCAATGCTATTTCTTGGGAGCATGTAGAATTAATTATATAATGGAGAGTTAAAGCCATTGAAAAGCCAGACCAGGTAAGGGAGGCAGATTCTTTCCCTGAAGGACAAAAGTGAAATGGGAAGATTTATCAACGATCTGGTAGTTTCATTGCAATCATTACGGATACCATTTCTTTTATTCTTTCAGACTTATTTAATTATTTGCTTGGGAATGAAGATTGGGTCTACACCTCAGACTTCAGCTACAACACAGAGTTTTGCCATCTTCAGAAGTTTTCTGATGACTCTGCCATAGTTGGATCCATCAGCAAGGGAGATGAGGCTGAGTACAGGGCTACGGTGGGAAACTTTGTCACATGGTGTGAGCAGAATCATCTGCAGCTTAATGTGAAAGAGACTAAGGAGCTGGTGGTAGACCTGAGGAGGGCTAAGGCACTGGTGACCCCTGTTTCCATCCAAGGGGTCAGTGTGGACATGGTGGAAGATTACAAATACCTGGGGGTATGAATTGACAATAAACTGGACTGGTCAAAGAACACTGAGGCTGTCTACGAGAAGGGTCAGAGCCGTCTCTACTTCCTGAGGAGACTGAGGTCCTTTAACATCTGCCGGACGATGCTGAGGATGTTCTATGAGGCTTTGGGGGCCAGTGCTGTCATGTTTGCTGTTGTGTGCTGGGGCAGCAGGCTGAGGGTAGCAGACACCAACAGAATCAACAAACATATTCATAAGGCCAGTGATGTTGTGGGGGTGGAACTGGACTCTCTGACGGTGGTGTCTGAAAAGTGGATGCTGTCCAAGTTGCTTGCCATCTTGGACAATGTCTCCCATCCACTCCACAATGTACTGGTTAGGCACAGGAGTACATTCAGCCAGAGACTCATTCCACCGAGATGTAACACTGAGCATCATAGGAAGTCATTCCTGCCTGTAGCCATCAAACCTTACAACTCCTCCCTCGGAGTGTCAGATACCTTGAGCCAATAGGCTGGTCCTGGACTTATTTCCACTTGACATAATTTAATTATTATTTAATTATTTATGGTTTTATATTGCTATATTTCTTCACTATTCTTGGTTGGTGTGGCTGTAATGAAACCCAATGTCCCTCGGGATCAATACAGTATGTCTGTCTGTCTGTCCCAGAGTTATCCATCATAGGCCCCTAGACACCAGTGAAATTACTTTCTTGAACGTGAGACCCTGTAGATGCTGGAAATCTTCAGTGACACACACAAAGTGCTGGAGGGACTCAGGAAGACAGGCAGCATCGATGGAGGGGAAAAAACATATTGTGGTACTCGGGGGAGGAGGGGAGCATGGTCCACATCTCACCCCAGCATTCCTGACACCCATTGCTATTCACTACTTTTGTTTTAAGATGTGGTTGTGCAATTATAGTGGGATGTACAGTTATTCATTGGTGTGCTTGTGGGTTACCCTGACTGTAACCATGGTGAGTGATAAACACTTCCCCCGTCTGTATGAATCTGAGCAGTTTTTTTCCCCGGGTCATCACGCCTAGTCTGTGTTTGTGCTTATCGCAATAAAAACAGTTGCTGAGGAAAACAAGCTTTTCTCATCTGTCATCATGAACAATATTACAGGTTAGCTTTATTTGTCACCTGTGCAGCAAAGCACAATGAAATGCATCATTTGCATCAGTGACCAACAGAGTTGGAGGAGGTACTGTGTGCAGCCCCCAAATGTCGCCACATTTCCGTGCCTATATAGCACGCCCACAACTTACTAACCCTAACCCAGAAGACTTCGGAATGTGGGAAGACAAGAAGGAAACCCACACAATCATTGGGAGAAAGTACAAACTCCTTACAGACAGCTTTCTTACAGGGACATGCCCTAAAATGTTGATTGTTTATTCCCTCCCAAAGTTACTTGTTCCTTCCTCATCCTTGTTAACTTGCATGTTTTCAGTTAATGTTTCAGATTTCCGACATTCCCAGAGTTTGATGTACCATGCGTGTTTCCGGATTACTACTCCACAGTACAAAACGTGGAATGGTAATAAAAATCCATTAACCTTTATTCTTTAAAATGTCAGTTGGTTTACAAGGCAACCTCGTAACACGATTGCAGTCTCTCCTCTGACTCTCGGGTTACAAGCATTCAAAAATACTGTGAATGGATGGTGATGTACTTGTTGCCTTATGTGGAAAAGCATTCTGCATTCAGCAGCAAAAATGTTCCTCTGTTACAGCCACCACCTCCAACAACGTCCGTCACCAACCCCCCACCGCCTCCTCCTAAAGACCGGCTTGGCTTCATTCCTCTGAGCAGGAACTGCAGCCACAGCACTGATCTTTGAGGGACTAAAAGTGGTTCCCCTTTGACCTGGCAGGCACCGATTTCATACAGGCTGTCAGCATGATTGATTGATTTGAGGTTAGATCAAAGCAGGCAGATTCCAGAAAGCTTGTCGATAGCAAAGCATGAAAAAAATATATACTTGATGACAAGGTCCATAATCGCTGGAAACTACTGATTACACACTTAAAGGAAAGAGAAGTGGAAATTTATTTTATTTAATTTATTATCTTACATTGATAATAGCCCTTTACCTCATTTAGTCCACATACCTCTAACTAGCTTAAGCAGTATACCTAGGGCTTTATTAGATACAGATTAAGTAGCATTGATTCAGTTCCTCATTAAAGGTGGTGCCTCAGGGCCACAGGCTGCATGGCCTTCTGGTCTTCACTAATCCACTGAGGCATTAAGTAGTTTGCAGTACTCAATCAATAAATATGGCAGTTTCAGTCGAGCTTATTCAATAGGAAGATCCCATCAAATGAAGAAGGTCTATCTGACAGATCTAGTTTAAATCTATACACAAAGCTAATTTTCATCAATGTGCCTCATGTTAGGATCCTGGGCGAAGACAGCGCAGTCGCATAATGATTAGCACGGCACTGTACAGCGCCAGCGGCCCGGGTTCAATTTCACCACTACCTGTAAGGAGTTTGCACTCTCTCCCAGTGACTGCGAGGATATTCCCCAGGTGCTCCAGCTTGCTTCCACATTCCAAATACGTACAGTGAGGGTTAGTGAGTTGTGGGCATTTCTATATTGGCACCAGAAGGATGGGCATGCTATGTTGGCACCGGAAACGTGGCAACATTTACAGGCTGCTCAGCATAATTCTCATTGATTTGATTTGACACAAATGACACATTTAACTATGTTTAGATGTACAGTACTGTGCGAAAGTCTTGGACACATATAGCTACTGTGCCTAAGACATTTGGACTGAGGTGTTGCAATTTTATGCATTGCACTGTACCACTGCTACAAATTAAACAAATTTCATGACATATGTAAGTGATGATAAACTTGATTCTGATATGCATCCCTATTGTGGTCTGAGAGCAGGAAGGGGGCAGGGAGAGGGGAATCGTGGTTGGGAAAAGGGGAAGAGAGCGGAAAACACCAGAGAGACATGTTTTACACCAGAGTGTAACGCTTTACAGCACCTGCGATCCAGGTTCAATTCCCGCTGTCTCTCCCCTGGATCGTGTGACATTTTCTACAAGTGCTCCAGTTTCCTCCCACATTCCAAAGACATACAGGTTAGGGTTAATGAGTTGTGGCTGTGCTATGTTGGGGCTGGAAGCCTGAGGACACTTGTGGCTGCCCTCATCACGTCTTCAAACTGCACTGGTCGTTGTCACAAACAACACATTTCACTGTATGAAATGTGTTTGAAACATACAGGTACTAAAAGTGTATGTTACAAAAAAAATTCCTAAAGCTGTATATTTCGATGTTTCAACATACATGTGACAAATAGAGCTAACGTTTAATATTTAATCTTGTATTTACACTGGCACAGGTGGAGTTCTGAGAACATAAGAAATAGGAGCAGGAGTAGGCCATCTGGCCCATTGAGCCTGCTCTGCCATTCAATAAAACCTCGGCTGATCTGGCCATAGACCTACCTCCACCTACCTGCCTTTTCCCATAACTGTTAATTCCCCTACTATGCAAAAATATATCCAACCTTGTCTTAAATATATTTACCAAGGTAGCCTCGATGCTTCATTGGGCAGAGAATTCCACAGATTCACCACTCTCTGGGAAAAGCAGTTCCTCCTCATCTCCATCCTGAATCCACTCCCCTGAATCTTGAGTCTATGTCCCCTAGTTCTAGTCTCACCCACCAGTGGAAACAACTTTCCTGCATCTATCCCTTTCATAATTTTATATGTTTCTATAAGATCTCCTCTCATTTTCTGAATTCCAGTGAGTACAGTCCCAGGCAACTCTATCTCTCAAATCTTTCATGTGTAAGGACACTTGGAATGATCTGTAATCTCTACTGTCTCCAGTTCAATATTGAGATGCATAGCAGGTATCACTGCTAGGTTGTCCATGTTACAGGAGATGTCTAACCAGCAAATTCAAGAATTGTCTTTATCTGCTATTTCCATTCATATGTATTAGCGATTTGCTGTGGTGTGTTGGTTGGGACACAACATGCTACAACAAAGCATTTATCAATAATAAAGAATAAAGAATTGTATAAAAAAAGATAAAGGTTAAAGTACAGATATGGAATAAAATGTGCATAAATACATACAGCAGTTACCAAATTTATATTGGGGCTCATTCAAAAACTTTGACCTCTAGTGCATTTGTAGTTGTGTGTAATCGTCTTTCCTTCAGTTTTATTGTCCAAATCCTTCCTGCAGTAAGAGAAGCTGGAATTCCAAACAAAATCCTTGCTGCCTTCTCATAAACACGCAACTCGGCACTATCTGAAACTCAGCGACAGTGGAGCAAATGGAACAAAATTTGTTTCATGAAATCTATGTGCTGCCCTTGGGGCATGAGACTCAAAGCAAATATCATACCAGAGATTATCTGGTAGCAAATAAAAGTGGGCTGGGATGAATATTTCCCCATTGACTCTCTACTAACAACAGTAAATCTTGTCTGAAACTCAAGAAAAACAAATGGAATAACCAACTGCACATTAATAAAACAACTCCAAAAATACATGATGTGGGAACTGAAATGCTGGTCTGTTCTATGTTACATTGACACTTCCATACGATTCACATTTTCACATAAATCCCTTGTGAATCAACATTCCTTTTTCAACTTTTAGTGCGTTTCTTTTCTCTGTTGTACTGACTGAGATGCAAGAATTTCTATTAGGAAATTAGGAAGACCCCTAGTGGTCAATATTGTCAGTTCATAGACAATGCTTTCAGTAAGTTTAGTATTCTCACTCAGATATATTACTCACCTATATTAAAAGCTAAATTCGAAGCACTGTTAATGATTGTAGGGCACTTTGATACAGAATTTATATTAGCTGCACACCAGAGACACAAGAGATTTCACAGATGCTGGAAATCTTGAGCAACACCCACAAAATGAAGAAGGAACTTTGCAGGTTAGGCAGCATTTATGGAGGGAAACTAGCAGTCGATGTATTGAGCTGAGACCCTGCATCCAGCAACTCTGAGAAGGGTCTCATCCTAAAAAAGATTGACTGTTTATTTCCCTCGCTAGTTGTTGCCTGACCTGCTGAGTCTGTCCAGCAATTTACCTGTGTTTAATTAGCTGCAATATCAGGATCCGGTAACAAAAACATAGAACACTCCAGCACAGTACAGGCTCTTTGGCTCACGATGTTGTGCCAACAACCTATTAATCTACTCTAAGGTCAATCTAACCCTTCCCTCCTACATAGCCCTACATTTTTCTATCATCCATGTACCTATCTAAGAGTTTCTTAAATGATCCTATTGTCTCTGGCTCTGTGTGTAGCGCCTCCGTTAGTCTTGATAGACCATGGATTTGCACCTTGGAAAGTTTCCAGAAGACTGGCAGTTGGCCAGGCTGCTAGTCTCCCCACGCCACCAACATTGTCCAAGGGAAGAACATTAGGACCCATACAGCTTGGCACTGGTGTCATCACAGAGCAATGTGTGGACATGCACGCAGCCTCAGCCAAAGTTCGAACTAGTAACCTTCAGATCACTAGACGAACACCTTAACCACTTGGCCACGCGGCAACACCTCCACCCTGGCAGCGCATTCAACACACTCACCACTCTCTGTGTAAAAATTAATCACAATACTTCCCTCCAACCACTTTAAAATTATGCCCCCTTGTCTTAGCCATTTCCTCCCTGGGAATAAGTCTCTGGCTATCTATTTGATCTATGCCTATCATCAGAATTAGAATCAGATTTTATATCACTGGCATATGTGGTTATGTGCCAGCAGTTTGTTGCAATACATACTAATAAAAACTGTAAATTACAGTAAAAACTATATATACTAAAAAGTTAAATAAGTATCGCAAAAAGAGAAGAAAAGGTTCCGAAGGTTGTGGACTTCAGAAAGAGTAAGATGAGGGAAGATGCATTATGTAACTCACAATTTTTTTTACTATATTTTGCAATGTACTGCTACCATGAAACAACAACTTTCATGACTGTGTGAGTGATATTAAACCTGATTGTGATTCTGATAGGGAGTGGTGTGTGTTCCCTCGTCTTACCCTTCCTGAAGTCCACAATTCTTTGGTGTTACTGACGTTGAGTGTAGGGTTGTTGCTACGACAGCACTCAACCAGCTAATCTATCTTGCTCCTGTATGCCTTCTCCTTGCACAGGAGTTGGGCCAACGGTTGTGCTATCAGCAAATTTATAGAAGGTGTTTGAACAAATGACATTAGTTTTATCATTGAAATGGGATGAATATTTGCAGGATATTATATGGAATGATAATATTTGTAAATATTTATTTTTACAAAGGGAAAAATTGAAGATTTAGGAAATGTTAAGGCCTGGGCTGATAAGTAACAAGTAATCTCTGTGTCACAAGAGTGCAAGCATTGGCCATTTTCCAAAAAGGAGAGTTTAACCTCCGACCAGTCACATTCAATCCCATTACATGATTATGTACTCCACCATCAAAGTCACGTTGGATACCATATTCCAGAAAGTCAAATGAATCATTACTTAAACTGGACTTCAGAGTTCAATTCGGGCACCCGCTTTGCAAAAGTTTGTCTGTTCTTTTCGTGTGCACATGGGTTTCCGCACACAATTCAAAGACCGACTGGTTAGTAGGCTAATTACAAATTGACCTATGATTAGTTTGGGGTTAAATCGGTGGAATGCTGTGCAGTGCAGTAAATAAATAAATAAACAAACAAACAAACAAACAAAATAGTGTTTTAAATTATCTACCAGGCAGCATCCAGGATATAGATGGAATACTCTTTACTTGCTCTTTACAATTCCAACAATACTGGAGAAGCTGGACGAAGTGGCCCACTTGATTGGAATCCCATTAGTCACTCTGGATGTTCATTCACCCCATCATCAGTGCACAGTGGCTGCAGTGCACTCCACCTACAAACGCACAACAGTTACTGGCCTAGGCTAATCTGACAGCACCTTCCAACTCTGTCACCATTGATGAAATACATATCAGATGCATGGCAATACCACCACCTGCAGGTTTCCTTCCAGGTTGCACAGCAATTTGACTTGGAAACACACTTCTGACCTTCATAGTCGCTGCATCTAAGTTCAGAACCTCAATCTCAGTAGCACTAAAGGAATACTTTTGGTAAGTGGTCTTGTGGTCTCGTATCTCAGTGCCTCAATAAAGCAACCAGCATAAGCTAAGACCCCAGCAACTCCACCAAGAGAACATTTTCTCTTCTCCCCTCTCCTGTCTGGTAGAAGATACAAAAAGCAGGCTCAAGGAAAATTTGTATCTCACTGTTATCAAACTCTTGAATCGACTGTTAGCATCATAATCTACCTCATTATGATTTTGCATTTTATCGTTTAGCTGCACTGTATTTATTGGGTAGTTTTTTCACTGTATTCTCAATATGTTATTCTTTTACATTATTATAGCTGAATGCACAGTGTAATAGACCATTGATATAGGAGCAGAATTAGGCTATTTGGCCCATTGAGTCTGCTCCACCATTTCCTCATAGCTGATCCATTTTCCCTCTCAGCCCCAATCTCCTGCCTCCTCCCTGTATCCCTTCATGCCTTTAAGAATCAAGAACCTATTAATGTCTGCTTTAAATATACATTAAGACTTGGCCTCCACAGCTGACTGTGGCAATGAATTCCACAGATTCACCACTCCCTGGCTAAAGAAATTCCTCCTCATCTCCATTCTAAAAGGACACCCCTCTATTCTGAGATTGAGGTCCTAGATTTTTCCAACATAGGAAACATCCTCTCCACATCCATTCCAGCAAGGCCTTTCACCATTCGATAGGTTTCAATTAGATCACCCTTCTTTCTTCTGAATTCTAGTGAATACAGGCCCAGAGCCATCAAACACTCTTCATATGACAAGTTGGTCAATCCTGGAATCATTTTCATGAATCTCCTTTGAACCCTCTCCAGTGTCAGCACTACCTTTCTATGATAAAGAGCACAAAACTACCAACAATACCCCAAGTGAGGCCCTACCTGTGCTTCATAAAGTCTCAACATTATGTCTTGGCTTTTATATTCTAGTCCTCCTGAAATGAATGTCAACATTACATTTGCTTTCCTCACCACAGACTCAACCTGCAAATTAACTTTTAGGGAATCCTGCGCAAGGACTACCAAGTCCCTTTTTACCTCAGATTTTTGAATATTCTTCCCATTTAGAAAATAGCCTACTCTTATATTTCTTCTAACAAAGTGCATGACAATACACTTTCTGACTGTATTCCATCTGCCGTTTCTTTGCCCATTCTCCTAATCTGTTTAAGTCTTTCTGTAGTCTCTCTACTACCACAAAAGCACCTGCCCCTTCACCTATCATTCACAAACTTTGCAACAAAACCATAAATTCTGCCATCCAAGTCATTGACATGTAACATAAAAAGAACAGGTCCCAACACAGATTCCAGTGGAAAATCACTAGTCACCGGAAGTGAACCAGAAAAGGCTCCCTTTATACACAAGGCAAGTTTCACTGTATCTTGGTACATGTGGCAATAATAAACCAAAATTAATAATAGTACACATGATATCATTAAAAACAACTTTCATGTTGAAACTAAAATTCAAATAAATTATTATTCTTTCTTTGCACTTCTCACTAAAATGCAATCTTCTTTGACACATAGGATCATCACACTGTAGGCCCCTGAGGATCTTGAGGTGCAAGTCTCTGAAAGTGACAACACAAGTAGATAAGGTGATAAAGAGGTGCCTGGTTTACTTGTCTTCACTATTTGTGGTACTGAGTATAACATTTGAGAAGTCATGTTGCAGATGTATTAAAGATTGGTTAGGCCACATATGGAGAATTGCCTTCAATTTTCATCACTGCATTATAGGAAGGATGTGGAAGCTTTGGAGACGATGCAGAAGACGTTCAACAGGTCTTTGCCTGGATTAGAGAGTATTAGCTACAAGGACAAGTTCAACAAACTTGGTTTGTTTTCTTTGGAGCAATAGAGGTTGAGAAGGCCTGATAGAATTTATAAATTATCAGAAGCATACAAAGTCTAAGATTAATTAAGATGAGCTTTATTTATCACATGTATGTCAAAACATACAATGTTGTTTGTGTCAAATCAAATCAGTGTGGATTATGCAAAGCTGCCCACAAGTATTGCCATGGTTCCTACAGCAACATAGCTTGCCCACAAGTTACTAACCATAACCATACTTTTTTTTTGAGATGTCAGAGGACACTGGAGCATTTGGAGGAAACCTATGCGGTCACTGAGAGAACTTACAAACTCCTTACAGACAGTGGTGGGAATCGAACTCCTATCTTACAGATGGCACTGTAAAGCATTGCACTACTCACTTCCCAGGGTGTAAGTGTCAATTCAAGATGGCATTGCTCCAAGGAGAGATTGGGAATGTTTAAAGACAAAGTCAAAGTCAAGTTTATTGTCACATGCACAAGTACATGTAGGCACATGTGCAATTGAAAACTTACTTGCAGCAGCTTCACATAAATCATATAAGCAGCATTCACAAGAAAAAACATAAATTAAACATAATTCAAACAAAAATCAAAATCCATTTTGGTGCTAAGTGGTCAAAGGCTTCAGCAAGTGTTTTTTTACACAGTGAGTGGTAGGTCTTGGAATCTGCTGCCAGGGAAGGTTTGGAAGCAGATACAATTATCAACATTGAGGAAGCATTTAAATATTGCTAATTAAATTCAGTGTCCACTTTATAAGGTTACCTGTACACCTTCTCATTAATGCAAATATTTAATCACCCAATCAAGTGGCAGCAATTTAGTGTATAAAAGCATGCAGACATGGTCAAGAGGTTCAGTTGTTGTTCAGACCAAACATCAGAATGGGGAAGAAATGTGATCTAAGTGACTTTGACCGTGGAATAATTGTTGGTGCAGATGGGGTGATCTGAGTAATTCAGAAGCTGTTGATCTCCTGGGATTTTCACACACAACAGTCTCTAGAGTTTACAGAGAATGGTGTAATAAAACCAAAAAAAATCCCATGAGTGGCAGTTCTATGAATGAAAATGCTTTGTTAGTGTCAGAGAAAGAATGGCCAGACGGATTCAAGCTGATAGGAAGGCAACAGTAACTCAGATAACCATGTGTTACAACAGTGGTGTGCAGAAGAGTGCCTCTGAACACACAGCACATTGATCCTTGAAGTGGATGGGCTACAGCAATGAAAGACCACACCAGGATCCACACCTGTACCTAATAAAGAGGTCACAAAGTGTATAACTGCTTCCACCAGTTTCATTGGCAGCATGTTCCAAGCAAATGGCACATGGACAGGCAAGGTCTGGGGTGACACAAACTATGAGCAGGCAAATGATTTTGGTTTGGATCAATATTATGTGCAGCACAGACATTGTAGGCCAAAGGGCTTTTCCTGTGCTGTACTGTTCTATCTCAGTACTATTATCAGACTATCAACAACTGGAGCCTTAAATTTATGAACTTAAAAACCAAGCTTATTCAGGCAACGTGATCTCTCAGGATATATTTGCCTGTTTCATTTCCTGCAAAACCAACTTCAGAAGGATTGCTTGGAATAGGAAATCCCATATATTGTTGCTTTATACCAGTTGAAAATAATCCTTTCGAAAAATATTAAAGGAATATGTTGGTGTAGTCCTAAAACCAAAAATATTCACAGCCTGTTCAATGTCAGGGTCAGTGTGCATGTGTCAGAGAAAAATTGGTATTATGCATATTTATAAGTAATCCAGAAACTCTATTCTACAAACTAATACTACAAACTTCCGGGGAGAAAATGAGGCTGAAAATGGGGAGGAAGAGATAGAGGTAGGAAGGAAATTCCAGAACTTAAGACCTACACAGCTGCTTGACAATAGTATGAAACTACTCTGTTCTGACAAATTCAAAAATGTAAGCTAATTGAAAACAGAACATATAAAATCCAGAAAAATGAGTCATAAAAATGTTCCAAGTCCATAAAGAAATACTCCACATGGTTAACTTTCTTTTTTGTCCATGGACAGAAGATGTTGAGCTTTTTGTCACTGGCTTTGGCAAGTACTGAGTATATGAGATCTTCATATGCAGCCCAAGCCTGGAAATTTTTCAAAGCACTTTTCAGATTGCATGGACAGATTAACTCTGAATAGAGGAGAGGACTGGAATCAGAATCAGGTTTAACATTACTGGCATATGTCATGAAATGTGTTAACTATATGGCAGGAGTACAATGAAATACATGATAAATAAATATAGAAAAATAAAACTGAATTAAATATGTCCATTAAACATTTAAGTTAATATAAGTAGTAAAAAGAAAACAGAAGGAAAAAATCTAGTGAGGTAGTGCTCATGGGTTCAATGCCCATTTAGAAATCGAATGGCGGAGGGGAAGAAGCTGATCCTGAATCACTGAGTCTGCACCTTTAGGCTTCTAAACCTGCTTCCAAAGGTAACAATGAGAAGAGGGCAAGTCCTGGGTGGTGAGGGTGCTTCATGATGGACACCGCCTTCCTATGGCACCACTTCTTGAACACATCTTGGATATAACAGAGGCTGGTACTCATGATGGAGTTAACTAATCTTATATGTTTCTGAAACTTACTTCAGTCTTGTGCAGTAGCATCCCTGCACCCACCCCCATACCAGCTGGTGATGCAGTGAATCAGGGTGCTCTCCATGGTACATTTGTAGAAGCTTTTGAGTGTATTAGTTGACAGACCAAATTTCCTCAAACTCCCAATGAAATATCGCTGCTGTCTTGCCTTCTTTATAGCTGCATCAATACATTGTGTCCAGGTCACATCCTCAGAGATAGTAACACCCAGGAACTTGAAATTGCTTACTATCTCCACTTCTGATCCCTCTATGAGTATTGGTTTGTGTTCCTCATCTTACCCTTTTTGAAGTCCACAATCAGCTCTTTTCATCTTTGCTGCTGATGTTGCAATTCATCTGCTGAGCTTTATCCCTAAATCTCACACAGAATCAGGTGACGTGGTAGCATAGTGGCTATTGCAAGACTAGCCATTGCGTTCAATTCCCACTGTTGTCTGGCAGGAGTTTCTACATTGTTCCTGTGATCGAGTGCATTTCTTCCCACATTCCCAAAGGGTACAGGTTAGTAAATTGTGGGCAAGCTATATCGGCACTGGAAGAATGGTGACACTTGTGGTCTCCCCCAGTACAAACCCTGGACTGCGTTGGCCATTGACACAAACAATGTATTTCCTTGTATGTTCCAGTGTACACGTGACAAATAATCTTAGAATTAAATCCCTTAATGAAGTAGCAAAAGAGAATTGAACCTAGGACACAGCAGTGTTCAACACCAGCAGCAATATCTAATAATGCTGCTATTATTGGACGTTGACCAATAGTAACAGTAGTAGACTAACAGTAGTAGTGAGGATGGGGATGGCATTAAACAGGAAATTAGAAATGCATGCAATAAAGGAACAGTAGTTATAATGGGTGACTTCAATCTACATATTGATTGGGTGAACCAAATTGGTAAGGGTGCTGAGGAAGAGGATTTCTTGGAATGTATGCGGGATGGTTTTCTGAACCAACATGTCGAGGAACCAACTAGAGAGCAGGCTATTCTAGATTGGGTATTGAGCAATGAGGAAGGGTTAGTTAGCAATCTTGCCGTGCGAGGCCCCTTGGGTAAGAGTGACCATAATATGGTGGAATTCTTCATTAAGATGGAGAGTGACATAGTTAATTCAGAAACAAAGGTTCTGAACTTAAAGAAGGGTAACTTTGAAGGTATGAGACGTGAATTAGCTAAGATAGACTGGCAAATGATACTTAAAGGATTGACAGTGGATATGCAATGGCAAGCATTTAAAGATCGCATGGATGAACAACAACAATTGAGTAAACCAGGGAACGTAATGCACCCGTGGCTGACAAGAGAAATTAGAGGTAGTATCAAGTCCAAAGAAGAAACATATAAATTAGCAAAAAAAAAGCGGCACACCTGAGGACTGGGAGAAATTCAGAGACCAGCAGAGGAGGACAAAGGGCTTAATTAGGAAAGGGAAAACAGATTATGAGAGAAAGCTGGCAGGGAACATAAAAACTGACTGTAAAAGCTTTTATAGATATGTGAAAAGAAAAAGATTGGTCAAGACAAATGTAGGTCCTTTACAGTCAGAAACAGGTGAATTGATCATAGGGAACAAAGACATGGCAGACCAATTGAATAACTACTTTGGTTCTATCTTCACTAAGGAGAACATAAATAATCTTCCGGAAATAGTAAGGGGCCAAGGCTCTAGTGTGATGGAGGAACTGAGGGAAATACATGTTAGTTGAGAAGTGGTGTTAGGTAAATTGAAGGGATTAAAGGCAGATAAATCCCCAGGGCCAGATGGTCTGCATCCCAGAGTGCTTAAGGAAGTAGCCCAAGAAATGGTGGATGCATTAGTGATAATTTTTCAAAACTCCTTAGATTCTGGATTAGTTCCTGAGGATTGGAGGGTGGCTAATGTAATCCCATTTCTTTTAAAAAAAAGGAGGGAGAGAGAAACTGGGGAATTATAGACCGGTGAGTCTGACATCGGTGGTGGAGAAAATGCTAGAGTCGGTTATCAAAGATGTGATAACAGCACATTTAGAAAGAGGTGAAATCATCAGGCAAAGTCAGCATGGATTTGTGAAAGGAAAATCATGTCTGACGAATTTTATAGAATTTTTTGAAGATGTAACTAGTAGAGTGGATAGGGGAGAGCCAGTGGATGTGGTATATTTAGATTTTCAAAAGGCTTTTGACAAGGTCCCACACAGGAGATTAGTGTGCAAACTTAAAGCACACGGTATTGGGGGTATGGTATTGATGTGGATAGAGAATTGGTTGGCAGACAGGAAGCAAAGGGTGGGAGTAAACGGGACCTTTTCAGAATGGCAGGCAGTGACTAGTAGGGTACCGCAAGGCTCAGTGCTGGGACCTCAGTTATTTACAATATATATTAATGATTTAGACAAGGGAATTAAATGCAGCATCTCCAAGTTTGCGGATGACACGAAGCTGGGCGGCGGTGTTAGCTGTGAGGAGGATGCTAAGAGGATGCAGGGTGACTTGGATAGGTTAGGTGAGTGGGCAAATTCATGGCAGATGCAATTTAATGTGTATAAATGTGAGGTTATCCACTGGTTGCAAGAACAGGAAAACAGATTATTATCTGAACCGTGGCCGATTAGGAAAAGGGGAGATGCAACGAAACCTGGGTGTCATTGTACACCAGTCATTGGAGGTGGACATGTGAAAAAGGCAAATGGTATGTTGGCATTCATAGCAAAAGAATTTGAGTACAGGAGCATTTGAGTACTGCAGTTGTACAAGGCCTTGAGTACTGAATTTGAGTACTGCAGTTGTACAAGACCTTGGTGAGACTGCACCTAGAATATTGTGGTGCAGTTTTGGTCCCCTAATCTGAGGAAAGACATTCTTGCCATAGAGGGAGTACAGAGAAGGTTCACCAGATTGATTCCTGGGATGGCAGGACTTTCATATGAAGAAAGACTGGATCGACTAGGCTTATACTCACTGGAATTTAGAAGATTGAGGGGAGGGATCTTATTGAAACGTATAAAATTCTAAAGAGATTGGACAGGCTAGATGCAGGAAAATTGTTTCCAATGTTGGGGAAGCCCAGAACGAGGGGTCACAGTTTAAGGATAAAGGGGAAGCCTTTTAGGACCGAGATGAGGAAAAACTTCTTCACACAGAGAGTGGTGAATCTGTGGAATTCTCTGCCACAGGAAACAGTTGAGGCCAGTTCATTGGCTATATTTAAGAGGAAGTTAGATATGGCCCTTGTGGCTAAAGGGATCAGGGTGTATGGAGAGAAAGCAGGTACAGGGTTCTGAGTTGGATGATCAGCCATGATCATACTGAATGGTGGTGCAGGCTCGAAGGGCCGAATGGCCTACTCCTGCACCTATTTTCTATGTTTCCAATAGAACCAATTCCTTCCATTTCATGTACACCTGTCTGTTCTGGAGGATTCTCTTATTAAACCTGCATTAAAATTGGCACTATCTGGTCAATATAAATTGACTCTCCTTAAATGTTCTCGTTTTGAGTGGGAGAAGTCTGTAAAACGTCTCTGAACCATTTCTGAGCTGTTGTTGGCGCGGCATTGTGTGAGTGAAGAGTGGTGCAGCAGAACAGGCTTGGACAAGCACAGGCACAGGCTCTAATTAAATTTCCATTAAGTTTATTTTCCTTTTCACACATAGCTACTGTGCTGAGAATGAGTCTAAAGTTGGTGTTATGTTCTTTGTATGTGGTAACTTTCAGAGACATCAAGTGCACAGAGCTGTTTCTTCTTAGAGATCGTGTTAAGGAACTGGAGTTGTAATTCAATGGCCTTTGGCTCACATTGGAGAATGAGGAGGTGACAGATAGAAGCTACAGGGTGTTTGTCACCCCTAAGTTGCAGGAGGTAGGTACCTGGTCTTGAGGCAAATTAAGGTCCTGATAAGGTATTCCCTCAGATCCTGTCAGAGGCTGGTGCAGAAACTGCAGGGGCCCTAGCAAAGATATTTAAACATCCTAAGCATGGGTGAGGTGCTGGCAGATTGAAGCTTATCTAATGTTGTTCCGTTATTTAAGAAAGGCTGTAAGAATAAGCCAGGAAGTTATAGGCTGCTGAACTGGACATCAATAATAGGAAAGTTATTAGAGGGCATTATAAGGGACCAGATATTTAAGTATTTGGATAGACAAAGACTGATTAAGGATGCTTCACATGGTTTGGTGTGGTAAGTCATGGTCAACTAATCTTATAGAGTTTGAGGAAGTTAACAGGAAAGTTGATGAAGAAAAAGGCAGTGGATGATGTCTACATGGACTTTAATAAGGCCTTCAACAAGGTCCTGCATGGGAAGTTGGTCAAGAAGGTTCACTCACTCGGTATTCAAGATCAGGGAGTAAATTAGATTAGACATTGCCTTTGTGAAGAAGCTGGAGAGTGGTAGTAGATGGTTGCTTCTCTGACTGGAGGCCTATAACTATTGGTTTGCTGCAAGGGTTGGAGCTAGGTCCAATGATGTTTGATACCTACTTCAATGAGCTGGATGATAGTGTGGTAAACTGGATCAGCAAGTTTGCGAGTGACACTAAAATTGGGGGTGTAGTGAACGGTAATGAAGGCTATCAAAACACAGCAGGATCTAGACCAATGGGCAGGAAAATGGCAGACGGGACCATTGTTTCATATTGCACTGTACTGCAGCCAGAAAACAACTATTTTTAAGTCATTTGTCAGTGGTAGTAAACATGATTCTGATTCTGAATTTTTAACATGGAAAATTGCAATAATTGATCTTACAGCTAATAAATGTCCTGTATATCTGTCATTTAATATGTCTTTAGGATTTCCATACTACTTGATATTTGATTTCACTATCATTTTTGACTTATTAAAACTAAGACGTTTAACTTCCGATGATGAATATTTACCACTGTAGTGTAACTCTCTACAGATTATCTGGAATAATCTTTCAAGAAATATTTTTACTCAAAAGGCAAAACCCGTTTGTGTTTGATCTCTCCATCAGAGGCTGCTAGGAAGTGTGACTCCATCCTGGATGAGGTCAAGAAGCAGATGGAGCTGATTCAAAGATTACATGAAAGAAACGGAAAGAACAATGCTTCTGAAACTATTTCCTTCTGAAATGCTTGATGTTCTTTGAAAAATGTTGTGAGAGGTTACTTTTTCAGCTTTTACATTTGACCTTTTAATACATAGGGGCAGCCAACACAGAATCGCATTCAACTTCCAGAAGTTCGGATACCTAAAGATTTTCATCAGATTGCAGTACTGGCAGTATGAGATTTCTTTAGATACTATTCATCTATGTAAAATTATTTCCTAATAAAATATACTTCAAAAGTTCTGTTTAAGTCTTGCACAAACTTTTCCCTTGAACAACTAAGCTTCAAGGTTTAGCTTTAAATAATTATATGAATATTGTCTACATACTATATGATTATCTTTACATTTCTTTCTTCAGCTCTTGAAAGTATTAACTCTGGGCTGAGTTGTAGTTCCTCAAAAATTGAAATTATCCTGTGATTCACCAAAATCATAGTGTTACTTTATCAGTCTGGAATGTGAATAACAGCAGCTCCTGACTCACTAGACAAAACTAACTTCTCACTTCACTTGATGCCCACATACATATAAAGTGCATTTATCCAACATTAACTGATGTGCAATTTTATAATTCAAATCCATTGGGAATTTCCAATCCCATCACATGATCTGAACTGCAGTTACTAATTAATAAATAAAATATATAACTCTGTAATGTCATCTTTCTTTATCCTTCTTGATATCCTTGCACAATTTAGTACCCTTTTCTAAAATGTTTCCTGTGTTCCACCTCTGCATGAGTCATACCTTGTCTAGTTGCATTCTTACCCATTTGTTTAGGTTCACAGAGTTACACAACATAGAAACAGACCCTTCAGCCCACTCAACCATACCAACCAAGATGCCTGTCTATGCCAAACCTATTTGCTAGTATTTGGCCTTTTTCACTCCAAACACAGCTTGGAGAGGCAAGATGCTATCTCTAGGACACCTCCTCCTACTCTTCCCAGAACCAGGACCATCAGGCCACTTTCTCCCATACCACCCCAGACAACAGTCTCAAAGACAGCTCTACCCCACTGTTATAAGACTACTAAATAGTTACCTAGTACAATAAATTTGACTCCTGACTTCATATCTGCCTAGATATGATCACGTACCATATTGTTTACCTGCACTGCATTGTTTTACCTTGTTCTACCTCAATTCACTGTGGAATGATTTGATCTGTACGGACAGTATGCAAGACAAACTTTCCATTGTACCCTGGTACATATAACAACAATTAACTAGTTCAAATTCCAAATCCAATTCTGGAGATCTTCCCTCTACAGCCTCCAACCTGATTGTTCCCCAAGCTTGTAATGACCGTTTCTTCCTTCCACCTGAGATTCACAAACTAGACTTTGCAGGTAGGCCCATTGTGTCTGCCTACTCCTGCCCTACTAACATCATCTCTTTGTATCTCAACTCCATCTTGTATCCCCTTGTCCAATCCCTTTCCAACAATATCCATGACACCTCCTATGCTCATCTCCACTTCAACAACATTCAGTTCACTGGCTCCCATCACCTCATTGTCACCATGGACATCCAGTTTCTGTACACATCCATCCCACATCAGAAAGGCCTCAGGGTTCTCCATTTCTTTCTGGAGCTCAGACCCAATCAGCTATCCTCTTCCACCTGGCAGAATGACTTTTCTTCTGTCTCCTTCCCCTTTTTCTATATAAAATGTGCAGCCATGAGCACTTACAGGCTATGCCTGCCTTTACACTAACTATATGGTGAAGCTGTGTTCCAAATCTATTGCTGCATTGCTCCCCAAATCTTGCTTCATTGTATCCATAACTGCATTGATGCCACTCCCTGCACCGGAGTGGAATTTATCAACTCTATGAACCTAGCAACCAACCTCCATCCCAGATTCTTGATCTCTCTGTTATCATCCCAGGAAGCAGATCTTCTACCGACATCCACTATCAACCCTCTGACAAGCACAGCAACTTTGACTACACTTCCTCCAACCCTGTCACTTGTAAAGATGCCATTTCTCCTTTTTATACTTCCTCTGTCTTACTGCATTTGTTTAAATGTATCTTGAGATGTGATCTTCCACTCCAGGATATCTGAGAAGTCATCCATTTTTCAGAAAACGGGGCCGCCCTGCACTCTTAATAATGTAGCCCTGACCTTCATAGAACATAGAATAGTACAGCACATTACTGGCCCTTCGGCCCACAATGTTGTGCCAACCCTCAAACCCTGCCTCACAAATAACCCCCCCCCCACCTTAAATTCCTCCATATACCTGTCTAGTAGTCTCTTAAACTTCACTAGTGAATCTGCCTCCATCACTAACTCAGGCAGTGCATTCCATGCACCAACCACTCTCTGAGTAAAAAACCTTCCTCTAATATCCCCCTTGAACTTCCCTCCCCTTACCTTAAAGCCATGTCCTCTTGTACTGAGCAGTGGTGTCCTGGGGAAGAGGCACTGGCTAACCACTCTATCTATTCCTCTTAATATCTTGTACACTTCTATCAGGTCTCCTCTCATCTTCCTTCTCTCCAAAGAGTAAAGCCCTAGTTCCCTTAATCTCTGATCATAATTCATACTCTAAACCAGCCAGCATCCTGGTAAATCTCCTCTGTACCCTTTCCAATGCTTCCAATGCTTCATCTCCTCTATTTCTTGTACTTCTGCTCTCAAGCCATCCCCACCACCTCCAACTACAATAGGGATAGCATTTCCCTGGTCCTCACCTATTAACCTATCAGCCTATGTATCCAGCATACCATTCTTCACAACTTCTGCCAGCTACAACATGATCCAACCACCAACCCACATCTTCCCCTTCCCACACCTTCATGTCTTCATGTTTCCTTAATCCACTCATCCCTCCTCTCTCCCCTGTAACCTCAGGAGGAGTTACACTGTTCCTGCAACTTCTTCCTCACTATCATCTAGGGACAAATACAGCCCCTCCAGGTAAGCCAGTCTTTCACATGCTTATTTCCTGGTGTTACTTATTGTATCCAGTGCTCCCATTGTTGCCTCTCTACACTGGTGAGACTAGAAGCAGGACTGGTGACCACTTTGTTGAGCACATGTACTCTGTCTACCATGAACATCTGGAGTTCCCAATCGCACGCTATTTCAATTTACAGCTCCCACCCCCACTACAATGCCCTTGTCCTCCTCTGCTGCCAAGTTGAGCTCGACACAAATCAGAGATATTTTTCCTGGGTCACCTATGACCTGGCAGCATTTATATAAAATTGTCCAGCTCTTGGTAACTGCACCCTGTCACTGTTTCCCTCTCCTGATCATCGGACCCCAATCATTATGTCTCCTCCCCTCCTTGGCCCTCATCATCTGCCACCAGTTTGGCTCCAAGTCTATCCATTCTCTACTTATAAGTAAAGCCCACCAATTCAGTAACATTCCTTTCTACACCCTAACTTAATCATGTACTTCCTGAAAGCGTGGCGAGCAGAACTGTGTACAATACTCCAGGTTCTGCCTGACCAACAATTCGTGCATTGTATCACAACATTCCAACTCCCATATTCAGTATGTCAGCTAACAAAGGTAAGCAGACAATATGCCGTGCTCACTGTTCTGTCAACCGGTGTCATTTCTTTCAGGGAGGCGCCAAGATCTTGTTATTCCCCAGAAACCTGCCTTTCACATTATACTATGCCCTGACCTGACCCAACTTCCAAAATGCATTTGACTGAGTTAAATTCCATCAGACTTTTTTTTTGCCTATTTTCCCAATTGAGCTAGACATCATTGTAACCTCAGACACCCTTCTTTACTGTTCAATAAAAGTGCCAGGTTCTGTGCACCTGCAAATTTAGCATTCATGCCACTGACATTCTCTTATAAACCATCATTATTATTTGCTTGAGTAACAATAAAGAATACAGTTCCAGCTCTTGACTGGTTACAGGTCTATCATTTGAAAGCAACCTTTTGCTTCCTACCACTGCCAGTTTTAGAGGACTCTTCAGTTTACCTTTCTCTGAGCTGATCCTCCTTCCCTTTCCTCTTTGGCGCATCGTCCCCTCCCACTAGATTCTTTCATCTTCAGTCCTTTATTTCCTCCACATATTATTTCCCAGTCTCTTACTTCATCCACCCTCCAACTTTTCCTCACTTGATTTCACCTGCCACCTGCTGGCATGTGCTCCTTCTACACCCCACCCCACCCTCATTCTTATTCTGGCTTCTGCCCCCTTTCTTTCTGGTTCTGATGAAGTTCTCAGCCTGAAACATTCACTGTTAATTCTTCTCCATAGATGCTTGCTAACCTTCTGAATTCCTCCAGCACTTGAGAGTGTTGTTCATCAATATCCTAGATGGAAGTTAAAGCTGCAAGATCTGTACGTGAACAAATCTAAGCAGAGAAATTTAGGATTTCTGGTCATGATGTGATTAATGATCTTGCCATAAAATTAATTCTGCAGACTCAGAAACAGTGGAGTTTTATTCATAATTTCCCAATGGTATAAATGTATTGAATTGAATTGACTTTATTTCTTACGAGGAGTAAAAATGTTTACGTTACGTCTGTCTAAATGTGCAATGTACAATCATAGTAATTTATAATAAATAGAACAGTCAATGTTGTATAGAAAAACATCCAAATCACTGTGAGTTAATCAGTCTGATGGCCTGGTGGAAGGAGTCTGTTGGTCCTGGCTTTTCTGCTGCAGTACCACTTCCTGGATGGTAGCAGCTGGAATAGATTGTATTTGGGGTGACTTGGGTCCCCAATGATCCTTTGAGCCCTTTTTTCACATCTGTCTTTGTAAATGTCCTGAATCATGGGAAGTTCTCAACTACAGATGTGCTGGGCTGTCCGCACCACTCTCTGCAGAATGCTCCGATTAAGGCAGGCAGTGATGCAGCCAGTAAGGATGCCCTCAATTGTGCCCCTGTGGAAAGTTCTTAGGCTCATATCAAACTTCCTCAACCGTCTGAGGTGAAAAGGGTGCTGTTTGCATTTTTCATCACACAGCTGGTGTGTCATACTATTAGTTTACACTATCATTAATTCAATGCACTTAAAGTATACCCTTGAGTGGTGGGGTGGAGATACTTCTCTACCAAAGGAAGTGTAAAGCACTTCTTCCCCCTGCTAGCCTTCAAGTCACTTGGGTAAGATATAACACCTGCTTAGTCCCTCTGATCAGGGTCACGTGAGCAGGTGGTGGATGGTCATATGCGCAGCTGGTGCAAATCACATGTCCTGGTTATAAGACCACTGTCATCAGGCAGTGGACAATCTCTGGAGAGCGTTGATAATGGGTGAGATTAGCTGTCTTGTAAAGACACTGCCCAGAAGGTGGCAATAGCAAACCACTTCTGCGGAAAGATTTGCCAAGAACAATTATGGTCATGAAACCATTATCACATATGCCATACGACATGGCACATATAAATTATAATTATTCATTATCATTATTATGTGCAAAAACATAGTGATTTGGGCAGTGACTGTTAAACTGTAGTCACGCAATGAGGAAAAACATAGTTGCAGAGCTAGATTAGGATTTCTACGGACACTGGGCAATCTTGTGCACCACTTGACTAGTCTCTTTTAAAACTGCAGTTTGTCCTCACCTACCACCCCACCAGCCTCCAGGTCCAATGTATAATTCTCCATAACTTCCGCCACCTCCAATGGGATCCCACTACCAAGCACATCTTTCCCTCCCCCCCCCCACTTTCTGCTTTCCGCAGGGATCGCTCCCTACACGACTCCCCTATCCACTGATCTCCCTCCTGACTTATCCTTGTAAGCTGAACAAGTGCTACACCTGCCCTTACACTTCCTCCCTCACCACCATTCAGGGCCCCCAGACAGTCCTTCTAGGTGAGGCGACACTTCACCTGTAAGTCGGCTGGTGTGGTATACTGCGTCCTTTTATACATTAGTGAGACCCGACACAGACTGGGAGACCGTTTCGCTGAACACCTACACTCGGTCTGCCAGAGAAAGCAGGATCTCCCAGTGGCCACACATTTTAATTCCACGTCCCATTCCCATTCTGATATGTCTATCCATGGCCTCCTCTACTGTCAAGATGAAGCCACACTCAGGTTGGAGGAACAACACCTTATATACTGGCTGGGTAGCCTCCAACCTGATGGCATGAACATTGACTTCTCTGTTAATGCCCCTCCTCCCCTTCTTATCGCATCACTGACAATATTTAGTTGTTTTTTTTCTCTCTCTTTGCCTGTTCTCCATCTCCCTCTGGTGCTCCCCCACCCCCTTTCTTTCTCCCGAGGCCTCCCATCCCATGATCCTTTCCCTTCTCCAGCTCTGTATCCTTTTTGCCGATCACCTTTCCAGCTCTTAGCTTCATCCCACCCCTTCCGGACTTCTATCATTTTGCATTTCCCCTTCCCCCCACTACTTTCAAATCTTAGTATCTTTCCTTTCAGTTAGTCCTGACGAAGGGTCTCGGCCCAAAACGTCGACAGTGCTTCTCCTTATAGATGCTGCCTGGCCAGCTGTGTTCCACCAGCATTTTGTGTGTGTTGTTTGAGATCTTTATCATTGTTTCCATTCTGAGAGAATTTTCATTAGAGTTATTCATATGAGCATTTCTTCATGGGTTACATTCTTAGAGAAGGGCAGCACAAAAACAGGCCATTCAGCCCATCTAATCCATGACAAAACCATTTAAACTAACTACTTCCATCAACCTGCACCAGGACCATAGCCCTCTATACCCCTACCATCCATGATAAGAGTCATAACATTCTTAGACTACAGGATTAATAATAGTTGTTGACTTTGCCTTACCTCCAACATTTCTTTAAATATTTCAACGATACACTATAGTAGCTGTGCATTTATGATGAGCTTTAGCTGGGGGTCGTTAAGCTTATCTGTCAAATCTTGGCAGAGATCATTTTTCTGAGAGGGAAATCTTAGGTGAGGAACTTTGTTATATCACTATTTTGTCCTGATGATACTTATGGAAGCTACAGGTCTGAGCAGTAGGCTGCCTATGACTTGCCACCTTCTTGCAGTTATGTTAGTCATTTTCAGGACTGTTCCAGCACATGGTTAAATGCCCGCAGTAAACCTACTAATGCTGAGTTCCAGTAGTTTGCTTCCAAGGTGCTTCATTCAATTAATCTTTTCATAGGGAACTTACATTTACTGGTTCTCCTTACTATCCACCTTAAATATTGTGACTATCAGTGAGTCTGCTGGGGAAATCGGTGGCACAATGTCAGTGAGTCAGACTCATAAAAAGCTGGAGGCCAAAATCAGCCTATCCAGAGGTTGGAGGATAATCTATGTGTGGGTGGGAGGTAAGGGGCTTGCTTTTGCTATTATTGCTGATTTACTGCTGTTCCATTGTTGCTTGCGTGTTCTGCAAATACGGTGGGCATGCTATAATGGCGCGGGAATATATGGCGACATTTACAGGTTGCCCCCAGCACATCCTTTGTGTTGGTTGTTAATGCAATTTACACCTTTGATGTACATAAGTATATTAATCTGAATATTCAGTGGACCAAGTCTAAAAGTTTAAATATTGTCATGATTGCAACAAATCTGTAAAAGCCCTTCAACATTTTATTTTTGTATGTCTTGCTTTGGATTTCCAGCATCTGCAGATTTCTTGTGTTTGCTATTTTACAATATTCTTAGACAATGACACAATCTGTAGGCTTTCATCCACTGCATTCATAGATACTGTTTTACAGTAGCATTCTCTAGTAGGCTGTAAAAATTAGTGGTAACTTCAGGGTAGTCAAAGAGATATGCACCCCTGTATATGAATCCAAGACATAATCTACAAAAAGTCACAATATTTGCTACAGTATAAATCGCAGAAACTGTCCTTAAAGAACACATTTGCACTCAGTTACACTCAGCCATTCCCTTGCCTTCATAAATGCAGACGACCCCAGCAATTCAAATATTGAAATCCCTATGTTCTGGTCAATCACACATATCAACCCACACTTTGGTTACCAGTCAAGTTACCATGAAAACCTCCTGATTAATACTGGTAAATTATGAGTGTATGAGTGCTACCCGAGAAGATGTACAGCCTTATTTATAAGTTCCTTCTCATTGCTCTGCCTGATTAAGATCTGGACCTCTATTGTGGCTCTTGTATCCAGTATGGCCAATTGCGTGATCATAACTGGAGGCCTTTCAATGTTACAAAATTGAGCTTCAGCAGAAAAGCAGGAAAAGTGGAATAACTAAGAGATATACTCAGTGAAAAACTGGATAGATTTTAACAATCTAAACCACAAGGCCATAACTGCTTTGTAGAGGAAAAAATTAGGGCCCAATCATGTCCCTTTGTAAAGAAATTGGGCAATCTGCTGCAAAAAATTATGCCTTCAAAACCACAGGGGAACCTTAAAGACGCCAGTTTTACAAGAATTACTTGTGCTTTGTGGCAACTGAGCAGGCAAGAACTGCAGATACTGGGACTACTGCAGCTAAACACTGCTTCAGTAAAGCAGCCAAGACTCCACCTACCTTGGACGTTCCCGCCTCCCCTCCCTCACTGGTTTGAAAGGTTGAAAGCACGTACCACCAGGCTCAAGAACAGCTTCTACCCCACTGTTATAAAGTTAGCTCATACAATAAGGTGGTTTCTTGATCTCGTAATTCACCTCATTATGATCTTCTACCTTATTTCTCACCTGCACTGCACTCTCTGTACAGCTGTTACTTTAATTCTGCATTCTAGTAATATTTTACCTTGTCTTACCTCATGCACTATGTAACAATTTGCTCTGTATGAGCAGTATGCAAGACAAACTTTGTACTCTGTGCGTGACAATAATAAACTAATGGAAATTAATTTACAGTATTGGAATTCCAAAAAATGGCATTGCAGAGTCCCAAATAACAGAGTGCAATTATGAGAATGATCATATGATGGTTCCATGGACACAAGCCAGTAACACTTTGGGACTCCTGTGGCAAAATACACTTGGAAAGAGTGTCCATGGAATGAATACTCTGGAGAACTGGGAATCAATCAAACAATGATGAAGCATCAAGCATTTTTCCAAGAAATGAGAACATTTACAAAGAATTGCAATAACAAAAATGCCATGCAGCTGAACTTTCAAATCAGGTCTTGAGGGGTTTAGGGGTTTTGATAATTCTATATTACAACTACAGTTTTGCTTTGCTTTCTCATTACACCACTAAGAAAAGCTGAAAATGATTTCCTCATTGAAAAATCAGATTTAATGATTGACAAAGATTATCTTGGAATCACAATGGTTGACATGTAATTTTTTGCTTTTCTATCACCTTGAGTGGCTGGTAAAACCAGGGGCTTTGCCAGCTTGTCCCTCCACTTGAAAGTGAGATAAACAGATAGACCTTATATGGGTTGATCTGAAATGCCCTAAAAGCATCTTCTCATTGTAAAACTAATGCCGTGTTTAAATTTGGTGAAAAGCAGAATTTTATCATTCAGGACACAATTGTTAGACATTCATTCACATGTGAATTATGGTAGAAGTGCAGCTTAATGTATAATTACCACAATGATGCAAAACACAGGCAAGGATTAAGTTTATGTTAGTTTGTGTGTATATATATATACAATTCCCTAGATAATTAATTCAAGAGTAAACTGAAGAATTCTTAAATCACACACAGGTTCACAAAACAAAAATTGCACTCTAGACTTAAATATTACAAAAGGAAAGCAACAGTCATCAGTTCTTTTATCAATTTTAAATAAAGAAACATTTTATCATTAGTTTTAAATATTGTAATGTAAACTTGCAAATGTGACACTAAGGTATTCATCTGTCATTCTAATTACTATCACATTTAATGCCAATTATATTACTGCAAAAGATTTCAAAATGCTTTAAAGGGAACACATTGTAAAACAGTATATGTTTTAAATTACTCATTACATATACAAGGTTATGTGAATATTAAGAATTGTTTGCTCCTCTTCCACATTTCTTTTTCATCCAAACTACATAATGTCAATCAGTGGGTGGCTTTATTTGTTTTGCAGCTTCAAGCTTGGTTAGCATGTCTTCCCACTGAACAAACTGTTTTGAAAGGAGCAGAATCTGAGCGAGACAGTTAAGATAAATTGACAGGTATTTGCGTCATCCTCAAAAGGAGATTATTGGATTATAATGTTCAGGTAGTAACTCAAAGATGAAATCCCCTACAAAAGCAACATATGATAAATGCAGAGCGTTTGAAATATTAAAAAAGAGAAAGTGGAAATACTGAGCAGCTTAGGCCCCATCCATAAGGAGAATTAATCTGTCAAGCTCATACTTATTAATCTATCACAAGCAGAAAACATTAAAACAAGTTTTAAAGTACAGAGAAAGTGGAAGAAAGATTATAAAAGGAATAATTGTGAAAGGATGCAAGGCAAAGAAAATCAATGACAAAAGGAATTAAACTACATTCAATAAATCACAATTAAAGAAAGATTCCTTGGTTATTCTCCATGTGCCACACCACAACAATACCAAAACAAAATAGTCACCTGCAACTGTTCCTCACATTATGGCCCGTTTGAGCCAACAGAAATTCCCTCTTCAAGAATTCACAAATCCTTACACATAAATTTGAGATGTGGAATAAAATGAACCCTTACAGAATTTGTGGGAAAAAAAGTAGTATATAAACACAAGAGGTATTTCATATTGTTGCATTTCTTAATGCACTGCAGATGACTTGGCTTCACGTTACAGAAAAGCATGTTACTGATGGTTTTCTAGTCGTTCAACTACATCCACTGCTCCCCCACCCCCACTCAGTGACCTGCACACCTTGATTTCAAAGCTTATCTTTAAAATGTATCTTTAATGAAATGATGTTAGATCAAAAGATATGATGCATAACACTAAGGAAGCACCTTTCATTTTGTCTTTGTTGCTGAACTATCAGAGATTCTTCCAGAAAGAACGAGAATTTCCCAATTTGCTTTAAAACATAAAACATACCAGGTTCACCAAGCTATAAATACATCCCTGATTGTACTTGCTTTGTAAATTAATCCCGAAGTCGATTATTTTTTTTATCTGTCTGACAGATAAATGCCCAATCATCTTCCTGACCATCTTCCATCCATCCTTCTCTCTATTCGCTGGTACTTCTCACCCATCTCTGCACATTCACACCCCACCCCTCTCCACTGCACTGTATTTTTCCCTACTGAGCCTCAACAATTGCCATTCAGAGCCAAAGGCACAAGTATCCGAGTTTGGGATCCTTCAGCCTAGATTCTTTGTAGCTAGTTACCTTAAGGAACACTTTGCCCATACAGTCACAAGGCAAAATTGGAAGTTTTTTTTTCCCCATTTCTGCTCATCATTTCCCATTAGATGTACCTATATAAATCCAAATTTTCCTTTGATAAACCAGCTGGAAATACAGATGAAACTCAGTTTTATTTAGAAATTCATTGCTCAAATTGCATAGGGGTTAAAACGCAGAAAGTTCAAATGGCAGATGCAGGATGTAATGTTTAGTCATGGGGAAAGGTATTGTGGAATGAACTTAAGGAAAAAGTGCTTACTAAAAATGGTACAACAACATGCTGAATCTTCTACCAACTAATGTTAATTCAAAATGGAAAAAAGCAGAATCAGCCTCAACTAAAATTTAAGGGTCTAACTCACAACTCGAGTTCAAGACTATGCAATTTCCCTCCACCACCCACAGTCTACACGAAGCAACTTGAAAAGAAGCAGGCAAGTCTACTTCAAGCTGTACACTGACGTGCTAATAGTATTGTACTAAATTCTCCACAAGCAACATAATCTGAGGAACTGTATAAAAGAATTATGAATGTTATAAATTAAAGGATACCATTTTGTTATATTCATCTAGCATCTTGGTTACATCTTCTGTGATTGCATTACATTGATCCTGCATAAAACAGAAGTCAGAAATGTAAGACAATGGATTTAAGAACATCTAAGCTGACTATAGCTCAATACAGATCCAGTTTGGAGGGTTGCGTGCCTCAATGAGCTATGTTGGTTGGGGTCAGGGCTTTATGCTTTAGCTCTTGGTAGGGTCACCCTTGCCAAAAAGGTCAAAGGGTACAGAGGACAGATTAAGAGTGGTCCACCACTCCAATATGGGGGTCCAGCTCAGGGCAAACAACCCTGACTGGTAAAACAAAACTGTTACGGAAACAGCAATGAAGAATTCTTCTACATCTGAATGCGACGGTATTCCTGAGTCTCCACCAAGGACCTGCATGACCGACAGCAGAGAAAACCAAGAGGAAACTACTAACATGATAAAGGAAACCCTGAACACCGTCAGAGATAGTGGACCTTCACTACTGCCCAAACCCCAGTGGCGTACAGGCATCACCGCACTAACTTGCATGTTAATATAGATAACTAAAAAGGCAGATTTTGCACTTGTAATTTGTTTGTACTTGTATCATTCCTTTAAAAATGTACAAATAACATTTCAAGTAAAGTAAATAACTTGGATTAGTGAGCTTACTGCATTACAATTTTTAGACGATTGTGAACTAGAACTTAATCTATGAAAAAAAACTCAGAGAAATGTGGTGAAAATAAAATACCTGCTCCTGAATTTGAACCTGGGTCAGCGCTTGCACCCTTGAAGAATAATTAGGAACAGCTGAAGAGATAAGCAACAAGTTAGTTTTTTTTAAATTTGAGTATTCAATACGGAGCAATATTACATTCTGCAATATTCCTATATACAAAATAAAGGGACCCATCAGAAGGAAAAAGTTAAAACATGTTTCAAAGTAGAGAGAGAGCAGAGCAAAAAGGGGGAAAAGCCTGAAAAGGCAGGGAAAGGAAAGATGGCAGAGAGAAACAGGACTCAGCGGAAATGGTGTCAGTGAGGAAAGGGGTAAGTTTCTTCACTTCAGGTTTCCTTCGTGTTTTGTGTTTTTGAGGGCAAACTTGTGCCCAAGAGGAGGTAAAAAGACCCTCTGCTTACTGCAGACCAGGATAATCTGTGCCAGTGTATACTCAAGCCAAACAAGTGAGACATCTGTATGGAGAATTTTCCAGAGAAGTCGTCCTAAAACATAATGATGATGATGATGATAATAATAATAAATGTCTTCCTTTACAAAAAGGGGATACCAGAGACAGACGAGATAACATAAGGATGCAAAACATACCCAACAACTAAGGCTCTGGTGTCTTTCGCTCATTCGTTATGTACAATGTTGTGTGACTTGGGTGATAATGGTCTTCCCATGACTGTGATTGTTCTTGGCAAATTTTTCTACAGAAGTGGCTTGTCATTGCCTTCTTCTGGGCAGTGTCTCTGCAAGACGGCTGAGCCCAGCCAATGTCAATCCTCTTCTGAGATTGCCTGCCTGACATCAGTGGTCACATAAACAGAACTTGTGATACACACCAGCTGCTCATGACCATACACCACTTGCACCCATGGCGACTTGCAGGCTAGCAAAGGGAACAAGCACCTTGCACCTCCTTTTGCAGAGACATAGCTTCACCCTGCCACTTACTGTCATTACTAACTGTTTGCTTGAAGTTTTGATTGATTTTGGCTCCTCCATTATGAATGGCAATTGATTTTGCAAGTAAGGAATTCAAACATATGCAATTTACAATAATGAATATTTGTAACTGAGTAGCCAATCCTGTTCAAAACTCACATGCTGGAAATCTGAGCAAAACACGAAGGGTCCGAAACATCAGCTGTACTCTTTCCCACAGGTGCTGTCTGGCCTGCTGAGTTCCTCCAGCATTTTGTGTGTGTTGCTCGAATTTCCTGCATCTGCAGATTTTCTCTTGTCTGTATAAAAATAGCAGTTTTCTGTTCAACTTCAGAATAGTGTGGGTAACAGAAGCCATGCTGTTCTCTTTGTGCACAAGTAAAATTTTTAAAAAAGAATGCTTTGAGTCGAAAGAGACCATGTGTTCTGGGCACAGTTACTTTGACAAAGATACTTGCTCACATTTACCTTTAATATGTTCGCTCTCAAGATAAGGCTGATGTTTCTTCACCAATTCTAGAAGACGCACTTGGGAATGGATAAACTGCTCCTCTGCAATGGAAGAGAAGAAAAAGAGATCAAAACAAATAAGGCCATGTATTCCACAAGCTAACACAGAATAAGATGTCACAAAACGTCAGCACAACTGTCACCTTGCTCAAGTCCAGATTTAATTGTCATTCGACCATATGTGAATTTCCATGAACACAGCCAAATGTAAGAGCATTACTCCGGGACCAAGGTACCCAGAGGAACACAGAACCAACAGTCATACAGACAGCACAAGGCACATATAGCACATACAAGATGGCAGTAAATACAAAAAAATACACAGGCCAAGTCCCTGACTGACATGTCCTGTAAATTGATGGTACATGAATGTTTTTGGCAAGAACAAGCTGTTTTCAGCTGTGTGCAGACGAACGTACGCACGTATTTCAGCTTGGCTGCCACCAAGTGAACATGAGGGCATCACCGACAGGAGGGGCCAGCCCCCAACCCAGCATGGATGACGTGCTACATCACCTCGGCTGTCCCCTCTCCTGGACTGCTGTAACAGGCAAGCCCATGGCTGGAGGCCTATTCCTCACTACAACCGAAGCCACTCAGCTCCCCCGCCATCGGTCTCTCCAATAAACAAGGGAAATGGACCTGTAGCATTTTACATTACCAATGTTCAACAGGGTTTTTTGATCAATAGAGAAATGTCCAAAGTAATCACTCGCCGTTAGAGTGCACTCCGACTCCCATGCCTTTCTGGAGTGGGCAATAATATGTTCGTCCACCAAGAAGCAGGTCACTGATGGAGCAGGCCTGCAGTACGTGAATGTTTTTAATGTCCAGCATTGTTTTGAGGTTGTAAAAAAGACAATCTGTGCACTGCAACAATCCTATGCAATATTTACCACTGGACTGTATTAAAATGTAATTTGCAATTTGACTGAGTTTTGATTTAAAAGGTAGGTGAGATTCTGAAGTTTAAAATATATTATTCCCATCTTGCAGTATGTATCCAGAAGGTATCAGTGAAATGAATACTTGCCAGTTCAGTTTCCAACTTCAGTTGCATTACTTATCAGTTCTCCAATCCATTCAATGTTACAGATTCTACTTACATCGAACAATGGAATTAAGCGGATAATGGAACTACACAAGGTTCCTCTCATACTAGTTAATCTCCCAGATTTCATAAAAAGCAAATATTCTACTCAATGTGCAGTTAATCCCAGCTTCATCGCTGTTGCCTGATTGTATCCCAGATAACTGGGATATCGAGCTTCTCACTATTTGTCATACAACGTAGGCTAGCTGTGATGTTTGGCACCGGAAATTGTGACAACATTTGCAGGTTGCCCTCAACACATCCTTAGATTGTCTTGGCTATTAACCCAAATGATACAATAATTGTACGTTTCGATGTATGCGTGATAAGTAAGTGAATCTAAATACGAACAGCATTGCACGATCCTGACACCTTTACCCTATTTCTTTAGAATATTTTACAGATTTCAGATTTAAAATTCTCAGACCTAAAATGAACAGCTCATCTAGACCAAAAGCTTTTGTACTCGAAAATTCTACCAGCTTTTGTTTTTTTGTAGAATCATTCCTGGTATTTTAACACTGATACCCAGGAAGAAAATAAATACGGTACACTCTATCAACATACAATACAAAAGTCAGCAGTGGCATGATGATTTGTAATTTCATCCCAGCTCGTCCTACTCTAGTCCTCTACTAGCCTTTAAGACTCTTTCAATAATCCTTTAAGGTTATTTTCCTTAAGATTAATTACTGTGCCTTTAAGATTATTTTTTGTTTCTAAGGCATGGTGTTGCAGCTGCTAGAGCTGCTGCTTCACAATGACGGAGCTGGCTTCAATCACAATTGTGGGTGCCATCTGTTTGAAGATTCAATGTTCTCCTCGTGAGTATGTGGGCTTATCTCAGGTGTTTCTGCTTCCCCACACATCCCAAAGACACAGGAACTGGTTGGTTAATGGACTACTATTACCTGGACCTAGTGTGTTGGATAGTGATAAAATCAGAGAGGGGAGTAGTGTAATCTGACAGTGAAGAAAATAGAGCAGTTGATGGCTGACAAGGAGTTGGTGAGCCAAAGAGCCTGTCTTCATGCTGTATCCACTGATTCTATCACATTGAAATTATTTATTTATTAGGTTTTCTAAATCTGTTTTTACCTTCTACGCTTTGAGTTCAACCTTTAGGAAATTATTTTTTTAATCTAACAGCATGCTTCCAAATACATTGACTACATTATCCTTGTGCCGTCAGTAAACTTAAATGCCATTTTCAATAGGATGGGTAACTAAGTGGTTAAGTTACTGGCATCCAATAGACTTTTCAATGCACTCTGACTTGGCCTAACAAGGCATTATATCTGTTGAGTAGAGCGTCTTGCAAAAAAGGTCCGCATCATTCAAATGAATAAATATCACAGTCATTTTCAAATACAGTGAATAGCTAACCTTCCCCACAAATAAAACAACACTTGTAGAAGAATGTGACTATCTGTCTTCTGTGACTGATCTCTTTTCTCCACTCTTCAAACCAGGACAAACTTACCATCAACACTGGGGAACAATCTCAAAACGGGGCGCTGTCAAATTCCAACTGAACGTCCAGAGGTATTGAGCAGTCCATTACTTCATGATACCTTCAAAAAGTTCAATCAAGTTGGTCTGGTTTGACCTAGCTTTTACAACTCTATGCAGGGTCTTTCCAATAAATATGAAATTGTTACAGTTTTCAGTCCCAACATCTTTAGCCATAGACTGGCAATTTCATGAACACATTGCAGAAGTTCACTATCTTTAAGATAGATACTTAATATTTTTGAAACCCTTGTTAAAACTACCTTGCCTTTGCAACATGCATTATTTTGGGAGAATTAATCCCCAGGCCCAGATGATCTTCATTGGCTTTAATTCTCCAAAATTGCCCAGGGTAAGGGACTGGCTCTATTTTATTGGAAAAAAGCAAAATAACTCATAGGTTTTTCTATGACTAAAGGGGAATTGGCACTATTCACATTGTACAATCTATGTACATAGATTGCCAGAAGATATTTGAAAGAGAATCACTTCAAATAAGCTCTTTATGTGGTAAGAGATAGATTGGTTGGCCAACAAAACAGATAGAACATCACAAATAGGTTTTATTCCAGTTATAAAAATGTTCAATGCATTGAAAACATGACAATTGCACATACTGGGCACGATTGTAAATTTCAACTGTGCAGTCACTAAGAGTATTCATAGAAAATATAATTATGATTTATTGCTTATAGTATTTCTACTGAGATAATTAATGATCCTAAGTAATTGACCCTTACCTGCTAGAATGAACTCCAGCTTCATGGCATCTGGAACATCGATTCTCTCTACATACTGAGGGTCCAAGTACTTTATTAGATCATCAACTGCAAAAATTGAATATCACACAAAATTAATTAAAACTTACAGAAAAAGGAAGAAACTTTATAAAGACACCAACATTGGCTCTACACAATGCTAATGCAAAAACAAACTGTCTATTAACCAATCAACCAGGTTGGTAGGACATGAGCACTGTTGATGGAAGGCATGCCAAAAATCTAAAGAAGTTTCACTCTCCCCGTACCTGTAATCATGTCCTCCATCTGTCTCCCTATGCTTAAAATCATAAACAGGGGCCATTAATGTCCTAGTTAGTCTCTGCCCTTTTACTTATGGGCACTACATAAACTTCTTTTAATCCATGAAACATCCCTTTACAAGAAGCATTAATTACGAGGAGAAAAATTCATCCTTTACCCACTTTGTTTTGCATGCATTTGTGTTCAATTTGCAGGAGTGACGGAGGTTCCACTTCAATTTCCTTTCTGCTTTCACTTAGACCTTACTGTAGTGCTTTCCTGTATTGCTACAACAAGGCCTAACACAAGCTCTAAGAAAAACACCTTACACTGCAGCCTGCAGGACTCAATATCCAATTCTCCAACTTTAGGTAAACCACTACCTGAAAAAGGATCCAGTGCGTTTCCAGAATACCTGATGAGTAACCTCTTCTCGGACTTCCAGCAGGGTTCAGGTTTTTGTTTTTAACTGATGCTTTGATGACAAATTCTGCCATCTTCATCAGGGATGATGCCTGGGCATGTCTACTCTGGTGGTATTTATACTCCCATCATCCATCCCTGCTGATTGGTTAGTCCTCTTCCAATCAGGTTTCCACAGTTCCACCTTGTTTATAATCAAATTTCACTTCTTACTTAGAGCGAGACCTTAATCTATGTTAGATTTCTTTTCCTCTAGCTTTGTTTCAATGGTTTCCTTCACCAGGTAGTTCCAAAAGCTATTGGTTTGGCATGTAAGTTTTATGCCTAGAAGTCAATCCTATGACTATTGCAAATGCAATGAATGTTCTGCTATCCGGGTAATCCAAATGGATACACCTTCTGTGCTCCTTGATGTGTGTTTCCACCACTACCGTACCGCACTGATGGCTTTTGTATCTGCACCCAGCTGGAAGCCCGAGAAGAGTTAAACCATTATCTGTTTCCAAACTGCATATATATGCCTGTCACTATTTTGACACGGTTTTTTATTTTCCACTGTTCATATAGTCTGTCTAACTGAATACAATACATAACCAATGAATGGTATGCTGGTAATTCATTAACCCAAGAGATTCTGCAGTTGCTGGAAATCCACAAAATATTGAAGGAACTTAGCAAGTCAGGCAGAATCTATGGAGGGGAATAAACAGTCGACATTTTGGGCCGAGATGCTTCATCAAGACTCAACAAACAGTTGACATTTTGGGTCAAGACCCTTCATCAGGATGACATTAACTGTCTATTCTCCTGCCGAGTTTCTCCAGCATTTTGTGTGTGCTGGCAACTGCACTCATTTGGAATTGCCTTATCAGAAATATTCCCTTTGCAATACCCATCCATCCCCCACCACCCTTTTCACTGAAAATCAACACATAATTCTCTCTATTCCAATTCTGACAAAAGGCCTCAAATCTGAAAAGTTAACTGTTTCTCTTTTCACATGCTGCCTGACTTGCTGTGCATTTCCAGAATATTCTATTTCAGATTTCCAACTTCTGCAGTTGATACAATTTTCTGTGAATTCAAGGTAAGCATGCTGAAAGCCTTTCAGTTAGTTTTCAAAATAGCACCAAACCCAGAGCTCTAGCAGTTAAACAGTGAATCTTGATTTCTTCAACATGTCAGTAGAAACCTGGTTAATATTGATACACCTTCTTATTTAATGCAAACTGTTAACATTTTGGATATTATTTTACTTAATCTATTGTTCTTGGTCATGCAAAGCTCTGGCTTTAAACAGAACTCCATTATCTCATCCACCAAAGCCATTACAGCTGTTCACTCTCATTCAGTCAAAACACACCTCCAGCCACATGTAAACACCTGATGTAACAACTCTCATTCCTTCACCTGATGTAATAATTCTCATTCCTTCAATTACAAAAACTTTTAAGTGATTCCTCTCAATAGTTATTCTATTGTGTTAACTCTAGAAATCAAATTTCTGATTTCTGAAATACATCTTTCTCTTATCAAACGCATGAAGTTACATTAACAGAAAATCAAAATATATTGCAGGGACCACCATTAAATTTATTCCTTGGACCTCAGAACTTATTTTCTTGGACCCTTTTATTTACACTGTCTTCGGGCTTTTTAAACCTAAGTACTAAGCCTAAGTCTTAGCTATACATATGTGCCCAAGGCTTTTGCTCAGTAGTGTATACGTGGTGATATTTGATTGCTACTTCCAGATTTACCTTCTATTTTCAATTTAATAATTTATACTTTACAACTGCATAATTATTGCTTTTAATTTTACTGTATAATAGATTAATAAATTTCCTAAATCTGGGAATTCAAAGTGAAAAGAATTAAAATCAAGAGCAACACACATGAATTGCTGGAAAAATTCAGATCAGGCAGCATCTATGGAGGGGAACAAACAGTCAACGCTTCGGGCTGAGACACCTGGAATCCAGTTATAGGGAAAAGATAAATAAAGGTTTCAAAATGAGTTCAATCTTTCACTGAGCACGATTTATACTTACTTTTCTTATACAAAGATTTTATCCTCTCTCTTTTGCTGGAAATATTACCCAAAGACGTCTGGAGTTTTACAACAGCATCAGTGAACTAGAAAACAAAGGAAGTCACTGGTTAAATGAGTACTGTGTACACTTTAGGTTGAGATCTTTTTAGTGCAATGTTGAAGATGGGTGCTTTTTCTATGTTGAATCAAAATCTGGCAATGATCTTTGACCACAACTGATTCCCATACTCAAATGATTCTCTCACGCAAAATGCAATTGTTGTGCATACATAATATCCCTACATCTACATTTTACAGAAAATAATTGAAAAATGAAATATTTCAAACAGAACAGGGAACTTATTTCACACTAGATTCTCAGAAAAATTCTGTAATTTAAATAGAGTAACACATACACAAAAGTTTCAGCATCTGCTGTATCTTTTATGTTTATAATTTAAATGGAATCCCTTTTTAAAACAAAGTTGCTCTGGTCCTCTTCCCCACCCCCATATCAAAAAAAGGTCTCATCCTTCATTTATTTTAATCAAAACTTTTACCTGCTTCAATCTGAGGCTCGCACCTGCTTTAAGAAGAGCACTAACTTCCCAGCACCTAAGAAAAACAAGGTCATGTGCCTTAATGATTGCTGTCTAATAGCTCCAATATTGACTATCATGAAGTGATTCAAGAGACTGGTCATGGCAAGAATAACTCCAGATCCCCAGACAACTTGACCCACTGCAATTCACCTACTTTCAAAAGAGGTAAATGGTAGATGCCATTGCCCTGGCCCTATATTCATCCCTGCAGCATCTGGGCAGTAAAGGCACCTACATTAGATAGTTGTTTATTGACTACAGCTCTACCAACTATAACGCCAAGCAACACGTACAAGCAAGCTGGATGAACTCAGCAGGTCGGGCAGCATCCGTTGAAATGAGTAGTCAATGTTTCGGGCCGAGACCATTCATCAGGACTGAAAGGTCTGAAGGGTCTCAGCCCGAAACGTTGACTGCTCATTTCAATGGATGCTGCCCGACCTGCTGAGTTCCCCCAGCTTGTTTGTACGTGTTGATTTGACCACAGCATCTGCAGTGTACTTTGTGTTTATAACTCCAAGCAAACTCATCTTCAAATTCCTAAACCTGGGACTCAACATCTCCCTTTGTAACAGAATGTTTGACTTCTTGACCTACAGACCACAATCATTAAATATAGGCAACTTCACCACGATTATTCTTAATACCATGCCCCATGAGGGTCCTAATAACCTCCTTCCTATACCCTCATGACTCTGGGCCAGTTCCTGCTCTAACTCCATCTGCGAGTTTGCTGATGACACCCTCGTTGTGGACCATATCAAAGGTGGTGATAGATCAGCATATTGGTGGGAGTTTGAAAAATTTGGCTGTGGTGTAATAACAACAACCTCTCACTCAATATCAATAAGACTAAGCAACTGATTGTAGACTTCAGGAAAGAAAGCCAGAGGTCCATGAATCAATCAATAATCATTGGAGGATCAGAGGTAGAGAGGATCAGTACCTTTAAAATTCCTGGGTGTCACTATCTCAGAGGACCTGTTTTGGACCCGTCGTATAAATATTATTGTGATGAAAGCACAACAGTGCCTCTACTTCCTCAGGAGTCTGCAGAGATTCGGCATGTCATCGAAAACCTTGACAAACTTCTATAGATGTGTGGTGGGAAGTGTGCTGACTGGCTGCATCACGGACTGGTATGGGAACACCAATGCCTTTAAGCAGACAATCCTACAAAAAGTAGTGGATCTGGCCCAGTACAACACGGGTAAAGCCCTCCCAACCATTGAGCACATCTACATGATCCGCTGTTGTAGGAAACCAGCATTCATTATCCAAGATCCTTAACACCCAGGACATGCTATTTTCTCACCGCTGCCATCAGGTAGAAGGTACAAGTGCCCCAGGACTCGCACCGCCAGGTTCAAGAACAGTTACTACCACTCAACCATCAAACTCTTGAACAAAAGGGGTAAACAGCACTCATTTAAGGACTCTAATCTTGTTATTTCACGTTTGTTATTCATTGCTATTTATTTAAACTGGCATTTGCACAGCTTGTTGTCCACAGTTACTATTCTATAGATTTGCCAAGTATGCCTGCAGAAAAAGAATCTCAGGGTTGTATGTGGTGACATGTATGCATTCTAATAATACTTTTTTTTTTACTTTGATTTTTATCTCAAATAATACTGAATCTGACTACAGGAAGAAGATAGAGATCCTGGTGACATGGCACCATGACACAATCTTTCCAGCACCATCAATAGAAGAGCTGGTCACTGACTTGAGGGAATGGGGTTATTGCACGTTCTGCTGCTTACATCAACGGCGCTGAAGTTGAGAGTTTCAAGTGCCATGTAGATGCTCTGGCCAAGAAAGCTCACCAGTGCATCGACTTCCTCAAGCAGTACAGACATTTGGCACGTCCCTGTTCACCCTCTCCAATTTTTAAGGATACACCTCAGAAAGCATCCTATTCAGATCTGCTGCAGTTTGTTCAGGCAATTGCTTTGTTCGTGACTGCAAGAAACTGCAGAGTCATGACATAGTCCTGCACATCATAGAAACCAGCCTTCCCACCATGGACTCAGTTGACATTTCTCACTGCCTGGGTAAAGAAGCCAGCTTATTCAAAGACCCCGGCCACTCGACACATTCTCTCTTCTCTTCCCCTCACATCTGGCAGAAGATACAAAAGCTTGAAAACATGTATCACCAGTGTTAAGGACAGCTTCTATCCCACCATTATAAGAGTCTAGAACAGTCCACCAGTAAGCTCAGATAGACTCGACTTCATAATCTACCTCGTTACGACCTTCTATCTGCACTGCATTTTCTCAGTAACTATCAGACTTCATTCTGCACTCTGTTATGTTTTTTTTAAAACCTTGTACCTTCTCAATGCACTGCTGTAATTAATTGATCTGTATGGATGGTTTACTGTGCCTTGATATATGTGACTGTAACGCCCTGGGAAAGGTCTCACTGCTAACAATATGGTCTTTCTGTAGAAGCAGTGTTTGGGTTATGGCTGGAGATCATGAGTGCCATCCAGTAGGGGAGCAGGTTTTTTTATGTGCCTGGCACCGATCTGGGTTGGGATCTTTGGTTCAATGGGAGATGGAGAGAGAAGATGCAGGAGAGAACCGGTAATAGGATTCCACCTGACGGGGGAACGTGATTCAATGGAGCAATGTGAGGTCCACTGAGGATGGCTGAATATGACTTTTGGAAGAGTTGAGCTCCAACCTACGCACGTTTGACTGTTTACCCATAAGTATAAATATGGGTAATGCCACGGTTAAGATTTCTATTGCTATACTGTGAGGTAATTTATAATATCGGCTTTCTGTAAAAAAAAAAATGCCATGCTGGAAAGTGTGTTTAGTCTTCGGCTAAGATAAGGACACATGTTGGTCAACTTAGGAATGTAATCAGGATTGTGGGATGGGAGAGAAGGTTCGAGAGGATGGTGGGGAAGAGCTTTCTGAAGGACAGTAGTCTGGTTTGAGGTCTGTTAAAGGATAGATGCCACAGAATGCCATTGGAAAGAGAATCCCCATTGCAAGAAGTGCTTTGTGCAGATGAATTACTCCAAAGAGGAAGGGCCAATACTCTTGAGAGGGAGTCAGCTTGTTTGAGATGGACCTTGAGGGAAGTTCGGAATGTGGCGGGTGCTTTCGCGCAGACGGTGGGTCCAGCACGCGAGTAGAGATACACCTCCGAATACTCCAGTATCAGCTCCAGATGACATGATACACCTCTGAATTCTCCACTATCAGCTCCTGACAACACGTTACCCCTCTGAACACTCCACTATCAGCTCCCAATGACATGATACACCTCCGAATACTCCACTGTCAGCCCCTGACGACATGTGCACATTGAACTGGCTTGGGCCCTTTTAGTATCTTCTCTTTTCTTTTTCCTTTGATAAAGCTGAAATTGGAAAATATACTTCCTTTATTATTTTATGCAGTGTATGATCTGTTATTTCTTGCTGACCAATAATTGTGTATGGGCAGTATTTACACAGCATTTGCTTTAATCGGAACATCATGACGTTCCTGTTTGGTTGAACACCAAATCATATCGACTCTCTAAATGTATCGTTTACAAAAGATGGCCTTCACGCCACTGAGTCATATAGCTTTAGCAGAGTTAGCTAACGAGCCAAGTCTGTATACAAGCCCCAGTGAAAGGGTTATATAGATAGTGGAAAAACAATGAGGTAGTGTTCATGGGTTCAATGTCCATTTAGAAATTGGATGACAGAGGGGAAGAAGCTGTTTCTGAATCGCTGAATGTATGCCTTCGGGCTTCTGTACCTTCTTCCTGACAGTAACAATGAGAAGAGGACAGATCCTGGTTGATGGGAGTCCTAATGATTGACGTCACCTTTCTGGGGCACTGCTCCTTAAAGATGTTTTGGATACTAACAGAAGATTATGGAGCTGACTAACTAGACAACTCTCTGCAGCTTCTGTGCAGTAGCCCCCCTATTCAAGATGATGATGCAGCCAGTTAGAATGCTTTCCACAATACATCTGTAGAAGTTTTTGAGTATTTAGGTGATAAGACAAATCTCCTCAAACTTCTAATGAAATATAGCTGCTGCTTTGCCTTCTATATAGCTGCATCGATATGTTGGGACCAGGTTACGTCCTCAGAGATACTGACACCCAGGAACTTGGATTTATGAAAGAGTATCGCACATCAATTAACAATGCAGAAATCCATTCATGTTAGTTTTTTAAATTATTTACGTGGGCATACTGTTGAGAAGAAGATAATCTATCATTCATCTTACAGAGCTGCAACACTTTGGTTCCGCCACTAGAGACTGCAAGAGATCCACAACCAAGTTAAATGCAGGTAGGTTTGGTAGTTCCACTACTGAGAAATGTTTGTAACCCAAACTTACATCTGCAAGTTGGAAATTGAACCAAAACATTGTGGGAGTTGCAATCACAGAAACAGTAGGGGCATGAAAGCAAGCAAGCACTCGTGGGAAGAGTGGCCACCAGCAAACCTCAGTGAGGGTCTGTGAAGTGCTCCCAGCTCTGATCAACTCAACTCAGCTCTTCAAAGTTGCAACTTGAGGTTGTGGGTACAGAAGTCACACAGAAATGCTCTGTTCCAGGCCATCATGCACACTAGCTTCCCCAGCATCGAGGACACACCTTCAAAAGGTGAGGCCTCAAAAAAGCACCATCCATCATTATAGACCTCTATTGTCCAGGACATGCCCTCTTCTCATTGCGATCATCAAGGAGGCCTGCAGCTACACACTCAGTGTTTCAGCAACAGCTTCTTCTCCTCTGCCATCAGATTCCTAAATGGACAATGAACCCACTACTTAAATTAACTTAATTAAGTATACATATTTCTTACTATTCTTATAGTCTTTTATTAATATCCTGTATTATAATGTACTGCTGCTGCAAAACAACAGATTACATGACATATGCCAGTGATATTAAACCCGATTCAGATGCCCACAGGCTACAACAGCCAGTAAATTCATCATGCCAGTCTCCCAAATGCTTATTCATATGCACCAGGCTTCCATAAATTGGATATTTATAACCTGGACCTTGTTACATCATTTTCCCACAATTCTCTTTAATTCCAGTTCTTCAGGAGGCAAACAGAAACCTGTAAAATAATTTATCCCTTAAAAAATAGCTAACTGTCCAATAATCCTGACATAGTATTTTCATAATGCTTAGACAATAAAACATATCAAATATTAAGATCACAGCTCATTTAAGCCATTTAAGTGACAAAATATTTAAATTTGTTTAAATTTCTGTTCTAATAAGATGAATAACTTCAAAATAGTCAACACAGCATCACATTTATGTAATACAATTCAACTTCCAAAATAAAATTTCCAATGGGCAATCAGGTGCATACTCCACACTCAGAAAAGTTAGAACACAGAAGGAAGTCGGTCAGCTGTGCTTAAGCTAGTCAATAAAAGTGCAGACAAACTCAACCCACTCTTCAACATCAGGTTTGTAGCCGGTTCTGTTAATGCACTGCCTAACAAAATTCCTCCCCGCCACTCCTTCCCACACCCGCCTTCAACAACTGAAGCAAAACCCTTACAGACCTTTAAAAGAGGGATTTCCAATCTAAAACATTTTAATCCTCCTCCTTTTCACTTGCATGCGGACCAACCCTCTCTCCTTAGATCGTCCCTCTGGCCACGGAGAGATATGTTTTGCACCGGACAGAGTACTGACGAGGGCGTACTGTACATCATCTTGGTTCCCTTACTCAAGAAAGGACATAGTGATACTAGAGAAATCCCAAATGATATACATCAGGCTAGCTCCTAATTCTCAGGTATGGCTAGAGGGATTTATGTCTTTAGTAATTCAGTAGGAGAATGCTATACATAGGATCCTGATGGAACACGAGAGCGTAGTTGTTGAGATGTTTTCGCTAGTCTCGAACTGAGAGATAGGTTTCAAGAGGCCAGTCGCTTGACATCCACTGATTAGCCTTTTGAGAGAATAGGGAGCTTCTGAAATTCTCTGCCCCCAGAGTGTTGTAGAGACTAAATCTTTAAAGTGGAGTTAGTCGAGTTTTTGACAGACCGGGTAACTGTGGGCCCTGGGCAAGTAGCACGGAGAGGGAGAGGAGGCCGAAACAGACCAGCCACCATCACAACAGGTTAGAGAGAAATTTTGTTTCGAATTTCTCGAGTCGCGTTCCTCCCCCCCTTCCTTTCCTCTACCTGGCCTGCTTGCACTGGCTTCTCTCCGTAAAGCTGAGCCTCCAACTTCTCCAGGCGATTCTGCAACCTCTTCAACTCCGCCATCTTCGCCGTCGCTCAACCCCGCCCGCCTGTCGCACAGGAAGTGGCGTAAGAGAGGGGCATTGACTGAATATCCGGTGGCAGTGAAGACCGCGTCGTACCGCACTCGCGGTCTCTGGAAGAATTGTCGGTGTTACTCATCCGCAGGTCAGTGGTACCTAGATCACAAATACCCGAGGATGGCGGTACGCAGGTTCGGGGGTATCCAAGGTCAACGTTACGCGGGTCCTTGTTACCTGTTACCCTGGGTAGCGGTGCTCTGTGTCAGGCTTAGCCGGAGTCATTGGTAGTCAGGTCAGCGTTTGACGTGTACCTGTCAGATGGGCTGACGAAGCGAGGAATGCTCGGTACTTGACATTTCCCCATAATTGGGGGAAACAATCGTTGAAATAAAGAGGGGGTGGTGTTAGTCAGGGAGGGAGTTGAAGGAAAATTCAAGCGTTCCCAACCTTTAATGGTCGGGGCACATACCATAAAAAAAGGTTGGGCGCCCCTGCCCTAGAGGGTGGGAGGTGAGATGGAACAAGTTAAGAAACAAAACGAGGTATATGGATTATGTTTTGGTGCACTCAGCTGCAACATCGCTTCCCCTCATCAACCTTTCCTGTTGGTACTGTTGTCTAGGAAGGGTTCTGGTACATTGAAAGTAGTCCAGAGAAGGTTACGTAAACGCACAACTACAATGAGTGAATTTTTGTCTGAGGAAAGCTTGCTCAAGAAATGGGACGTGTTTTGAACAAGAAGCCTACGGGTCATGATAGGATGGATGTGGACAGAGTGTTTCTTTTCGTGGAGAAGAAATAGGACTAGGAGCTGTCACCTATTTAATACAACTGAAGAGATCCCCCCCCCCCCCACTTCGTTGCCTCACAGTTCCATATCCCCAGATTCAATCCTGATTTTTGTTTCAGCATGTAATTTGCATCGTGCCCCAGGACTTTTCAACTCCTGTGGTTGTGTGAATTTCATCATGATCCTCCTCTATCCATACACATCCTGAGAATGTGAAGGTTAGTAGGTTAATTGGCTGGTGTAAATTGTGCTTTCAGCGAGAGGATTTGTACTCAAATCTCGGGGTGTTGATGGGAACGTGGGAAAAATAAGTTAGTGCAGAAGTTCCAAGTAAATTTATTTTCAAAGTACATATATGTCACCACATACAATCCAGAGATTCATTTTCTTGTGGGCATACTCAATAAATGCATATAGAATAATTACCACCATAGAATCAGTGAAAGACTGCACCAACTTGGGTGTTCAACCAGACAGCAAACTAACAAACTGTGCAAATACAAACATTAATAATAATAAATACATAAGCAATAAATCTTGAACATGAGATCAACTTGAAATTGAGGGAAGGAATATTTCAGTAATGAGTCAAGTGAAGTTATCCCCTTTGGTTCAAGAGCCTGATGGTTGAGGTGTAATAACTGTTCCTGAACCTGGTGCTGCAAGTCCTGAGGCGCCTGTACCATCTTCCTGGTGGCAGCAGCAAGAAGAAAGCATGACTTGGGTGGTGGGTGTCCCTGATGATGGATGCTGCTTTCCTGCGACAATGCTCCATATAAATGTGGTCGATGGTGAGAAAGATTTTACCCTTGATGGACTGGACTGTGTCTATTACTTATTGTAGGACTTAACGTTCAAGAGCATTGGTGTTTCCATACTAGACTGTGACGCAGCCAGTCAATATGCTCTCCAAAACAGATCTACAGAACTTTGTCAAAGTTTTGGATGTCATGCTGAATCTCCGCAAACCCCAGGGAAAGTAGAGGTATAACCATGCTTTCATTGTAATTGCACTTACATGCTGGGCCCAGAATAGGTTCTCCAAAATGTTAACCGAGGAATTTAAAGTTGCTGACCCTCTCCACCTTTGATCCTTCGATGAGGACTGATTCATGAACCTCTTGGAAATGGGTACTTGATGGTTAGTGTGGATTTGGTGGGCCATGAGGCCTGCAGCTTTGTGACTCTACTTCAAAAGGCATTGGATGCAGTCACTATTGAATCATATGAGTGGACCATCAATAACTTGGTCTCTCAGCAACCCTGTCAGCAAAATTTGCTGTGCTCCATCCCACTCCACCCTATCTGCAACGTTAAAACTAACTTGCTTTCCCTCTTCTGTTCTGGTGAAGGGTTTCAACATGAGATATTTAATTCTCCACAGATGCTGCCTACTTGCTGAGTTTTTCCAGGATTTCCTGGTCTTGTTTTACATTTCCACAGTTTGCAGTTCTTTCGTAACCGTTCACTTTTCCGAATGGTCTGAGGCAGGTGATTCCAGAAAACTATTGGGTGGAAGTGAAAGTGAATGGTGACATGTGGCCAAATCAGAATAGTGCATAACTTTGAGGGAGACCTACAAGTGGAAATGGTTTATTATTGTCTAAGAGTCAGGTTTATTTCATGATATTTGACGTAGGTCATTACATTTACTGTTTTGTGGGAGAAGTGCAGTGCAGTACATCAAAAATAGCTATAAAATACAATAAGAAATGCAAAAAAAATAAATGAGTCGTGCAAGAAGAGAGTAGAATAGTGTGAATTGCTTCTGCTGCACATGGTTCATAGAAAATAGATAATTGCACAGTGCATTGAGGTTGTACAAGGTAAATCCTACAGGTCCTGATGAAGAAACTCAGCTTGAAACATCTGTTTAATCCCCTCCATAGATGCTGCTTGACCTACGGAGTTCTTCCAATACAGTGTATTTTGCTCTGTATTTCCAAATGTGCTGAATCTCTTTGTGTGTGTGACAATTACAGAGAAAGTGCAGTGCAGGTAGATGGCCAGATGCAAGATCATAATGAGCAAACATGAGGAAATCTGCAGATGCTGGCAATTCAAGCAACACACACAAAATGCTGGTGGAACACAACAGGCCAGGCAGCATCTATAAGGAGAAGCACTGTCGATGTTTCGGGTCGAGACCCTTTGTCAGGACTCATAATGACTATCATAATGTTCTCATCCTTGTCGATAAAGGTGTTCTCATCTTCATCGTGATTAGTAAGGTCATCAAAGGTTACAGGAAGAAGGCAGGAAAATGGGATTGAGAGGGGTGATAAACCAGTCAGGGCCAAATGGGCTAATTCTGCTCATATGACTTATGGACCATCATGCCTGTGCACATTATTCTCATTTGTCCACATTAAGAATGTATCCTTTTTTACCTTGCCTTTTTGTATGTCTGCTTAAATACCTCTTAATCATAGAAATTGCATCTGATTACTTCACCACCTTTGCAATAAAATACTTACAAAATATCCTCTTGAAATGTCCAGCCTCGCACCTTAAGGCTTGTGTCCCACATTCTGTCAGAGGAAAAAGATTTGACTGTCTACCCTAACTATCTATATATTATTCATTTATTATTTTTTTCATTAATTTAAAGAAAACTGTGCTGCCCAGCAACCCATTTATTTAATCCTGGCATAATCACAGGACAGTTAATGATATTAAGCCCTTCGTAATCTTATCATTCCATCCTATTCCTGAAGTTTTCCTGTCATGGCAATCTGTGTCTCTCACTTCTGCCAATTTTGATGAAAAGTTGTTGGTTTCAAACATTAATTCAGTTTCCCTCTCCAATGATGCACCCTAACCTGATTTCTGTTTGATAAACTCAGAGTACATTAAAGTTAAGATTAGGAGAAGTGGCAGAATTTCAAAGAGCAGGGGTTCTGTATTAGAGTCCATATTTAGGCTACATATTGATTATGTCCCTAAAACAAAGTTGAATACTTTGCTTCAGTATTCACTACGAAAAAGGATCTTGACGATTGTGGGGATGACTTACAGCGGACTGAAGTGCATGAGCATTAACATATTAAGAAAGAGGATGTGCTGGAGCTTTTGGAAAGCATCAAGTTGGATAAGTTACCAAGGCATAGTTTTAATGGTAAGTGTCTTGGCAGTGTGGAGGGTCAGAGGGATCTTGGGGGTCTGAGTCCATAGGACACTCAAAGCTGCTGCATAGGTTGACTCTGGTTAAGACAGCGTATGGTGTATTGGCCTTCATCAATTGTAGAATAGGAGCCGAGAGGTAATGTTGCAGCTATATAGGATCCTGGTCAGACCCCACTTGGAATATGTGCTCAGTTCTGGTCGCCTCATTACAGAAAGGATGTGGAAGCCATAGAAAGGGTGCAGAGGAGATTTACAAGGATGTTGCCTGGATTGAAGAGCATGCCTTTTGAGAATGGGTTGAGTGAACTCGGTCTTTTCTCCTTGGAGCGATGGAGGATGAGAGGTGACCTAATAGAGGTGTATAAGATGATGAGAGGCATTGATCGTGTGGATAGTCAGAGGGTTTTTCCCAGGGCTGAAGTGGCTAGCATGAGAGGGCACAGTTTTAAGGTGCTTGATAGTAGGTACAGAGGAGATGTTAGGGATAAGTTTTTTACACAGGGAGTGGTGAGTACGTGGAACGGGCTGCCGGCGACGGTGGTAAAGGCATATACAATAGGGTCTGTGAAGAGACTCCTGGATGGAACTTAGAAAAATTGAGGGCTCTAGTAATAGGTAACTCTAGTAATTTCTAAGGTAGGGACATGTTTGGCACAACCTTATGGGCCGAAGGGCCTGTATTGTGCTGTAGGTTTTCTGTGTTTCTAGAATTTAAATTACGCAATTTTCTTTTCAACTATGCCTGGAGAATGGACAGTAAGTGACTGTTTAAACTTTGATACACTGTGTGTGCCGTTGTCCTCCAATCACTGCATTTTAATAAAGAAATCACCCTGTGCTTGTGAGGAGGTTCTGTCTTCTTCCCCCTTACTCTCCAGTCCTGCTGAAGGGTTTTGGCCCAAAATGTCGACAATTTATTCTTTTCCATAGATGCAGCTGAGTTCCTCAAGCACTTTGAGTGTGTTGAAATAGAGAAGCAGTGTATTTTGTTTTTTGTTTATTTGTCTTCAACTGCATAGTGGTATTTAATAAATATATTATAAATCCTAGCATTGGCATTTGCCTGCATGATTACAATTGTTAGCTCCTAGATCGAATTACAGTCTGGCAAAGATGCAATCAGTTTTGGTTCTGATGCCTCCATGAATTAATAACTTGTGGAATGGTTCCTTGTGTGAGCTACTGGAGTAGCTCCCAACCTGTGGTCCACAGATCCCTCGGTTAATGGATTGGGGATCTTTATTCTAGGGGGTTCTCATGTCTGTGCTAAGGTTGAATCTAGGAAAGGACAAAATATAGCAAACACTTTAAATAATTTTCAAATAACTTTGAAAGATATAAACTACATTTTACAGATTTCCACTTCTATGCAAATGACTAATTTCATGTAGTATTACAAGTTCTGATTTTCATCTGTTTGGAATTGCAGGACGTTTTTTATAATGGAAAACTATCAGAAAACAAAAATCACAGAGCTGGCTTGTCCGCAGCCAATTGCCAACCTTCCAAAAGACACTATTGAAATGAAGGTGAAGGAAAGCAGCAAGATAAGAAATCTAGTGGGTTACGCCATGGGCAAAATGGAATCAGACACTACCAAGGAGATCCTGTTCACCGGCACTGGGAAAGCTGTCAGTAAAGCAATCAGCTGTGTGGAAATCATGAAAAGAAGATTAAAGAACCTCCATCAAATTACCAAATTGTATTATAAACAGATTGAAGAACTCTGGGAGCCTATTGTTTCCAAGGCAGGGTTAGATAGTTTAACTGTAAAAAGAAACATCCCTGCTATTTGCATCCTGTTGTCAAAAGACAAACTGCCCTCAAATGAGCTTGGTTACCAACCTCCTGGATCATTTGACGCTTTCTGGATACGCTCTTTAAAAGAGGAGGCAGTGGGGCAAAAGAAGAAACGAAGAGGCGGAGCAGGGATAGGCAGAGGGGGCAAACAGCATGGATCTGGAAGAGGGGAGAAGCCCAAGAAATCTAGGAGCTAAGGGTGGAAAATATAATAATGTACCATTTGAGGAATGTTATTTAATTATTATGATTTATATAAAAAAAACTCTAAGAAACTTTCTCAAAGTTGTGTATTTTGCTTTGCAAATTCATTGTTATTTTACTGAAAACTTGACAGTCTCCTGATTAATTGGATCATTCTTCAAGATCAGTAAATTTGGGCTGGGAGTGGCACTGAAGCAGTGGTTCCACAGACCCTTCAGATAGTGGCAGGGATCCATGGCATAAAAAGGGTTGTGAACCCTTGCACTAGAGTTTTATAACATTTTTACAGTAGATCAGGTCAGGGGTGTTGCAGTAGCATAGTGGTTAGCGCAATGGTTAACAGTGTAGGGGACCTGAGTTCAATTCCCACTGCTGCCTGTAAGGAGTTTGAATGTTCTCTGTGTGTGTTTTCTGCAGGTGCTCCACATTTCTGCATCATCAATGAAGATGGGGGAGGTTCCGGAGGATTGGAGGGTTGCAGATGTTGTTCCCTAATTCAAGAAAGGGATTAGAGATAGCCCAGAAATTATTAGGCCAGTGAGCCTTACTTCAGTGGTCAGTAAGTTGATGGAGAAGATCCTGAGAGGCAGGATTTATGAACATTTGTAGAGGCATAAGTTGATTAAGAGTAGTCAGCATGGCTTTATCAAAGGCAGGACGTGCCTTATGAGCCCGATTGAATTTTTTTAGGACGTGCCTAAACACATTGATGAAGGTAGAACGGTAGATGTAGTGTATATTGATTTTAGCAAGGCATTTGATAAGGTACCCCATGCAAGGCTTATTGAGAAAGTAAGGAGGCATGGGATCCAAGGGGACATTGCTCTGTGGATCCAGAACTGGCTTGCCCACAGAAGGCAAAGAGTGGTTGTAGATGGGTCAGATTCTGCATGGAGGCCAGTGACCAGTGGTGTGCCTCAGGGATCTATTCTGGGACCCCTAATCTTTGTGATTTTTATAAAGGACCTGGATGAGGAAGTGGAGGGATGGATCAGTAAATTTGCTGATGACACAAAGGTTGAGGGTGTTGTGGATAGTGTGGAGGGCTGTCAGAACTCACAATGGGACATTGATAGGATGCAAAACTGGGCTGAGAAGTGGCAGATGGAATTCAACCCAGATAAGTGTGAGGTAGTTCATTTTGGTAGGTCAAATATGATGGCAGAATATAGCATTAACGTTAAGACTCTTTGCAGTGTGGAAGATCAGAGAGATCTTGGGGTCTGAGTCCATAGGACACTCAAAGCTGCTACGCAGGTTGACTCTGTGGTTAAGAAGGCGTATGGTGCATTGGCCTTCATCAATCATGGGATTGAGTTTAAGAGCCGAAAAGTAATGTTGTACCTATATAGGACCCTGGTCAGACCCCACTTGGAGTACTGTGCTCAGTTCTGGTCGCCTCTACAGGAAGGACATGGAAACAATAGAAAGGGTGCAGAGGAGATTTACAGGGATGTTGCCTGAATTGGGGAGCATATCGTTTGAGAATAGGTTGAGTGAACTCAGCCTTTTCTCCTTGGAGCAACGGAAGGATGAGAGGTGACCTGATAGAGCTGTACAAGATATTGAGAGGCATTGATCATGTGGATAGTCAAAGGCTGAAATGGCTAGCACGAAAGGACGTAGTTTTAAAGTTCGTGGAAGCAGGTACAGAGGAAATGTCAGGGGTAAGATTTTTATGCAGAGAGTGGTGAGTGTGTGGAATGGGCTGCCAGTGGAAACAACAGGGTATTTTAAAAGACTCCTGGATGGCTACATGGAGCTTTGAAAAATAGAGGGCTATGGGTAAAGCCTAGGTAGTTCTAAGGTAGGGACGTGTTTGGCACAGCTTTGTGGGCTGAAGGGCCTGTATTGTGCTGTAAGTTTTCTATGTTTCTCCTGCAGTCCCGGTTGGTAGGATAATTGGTTGTTATAAATTGTCCTGTGATTGGGCTAGATTTAAATCGGGATTGATGGGTGGATCGAAGGGCCTATTCTGCTCTATATCTCAGTAAATAAATCTCATCTGATATCCAGATGCATGATACATCATATAGCAATTACAATACTTCACTGATTCCCCTCCAGTTGCACTGTAAACCAGACCTGCTGAGACAGATTGTAGGATCTGTACTGATAACTTGGTAAGCTCACTTCAACTCATGGAATCAAATCTTGTAATATTATTATTTATGCCTTGAATGAGTTTAATGTAATTGCCAGCTGATCCATTGGAGAATCTATTTCCAGCATCTCATTTTTAAGTCAAATGACCTTTTTTCCCTAAATATTGTGTTTTGTGATTGCTGTCAATTGCAGTGCTGCTGTCACAGGTAATTAGTTGCACTATATTGCAACATCAGCTTTTTCAAATGTCACGTCAAATGCCATCATGCCAGCAAAATTACTCACCTTCATCCTGAAATGAGTCATATCTTCGTCTTTTGCCAACCATTGACAAATAATTTTAAGATGTCTGACCTTGAAGGTGCAATTGATTAGCATATCTTGGAGTAAACTATTATAGTTCTTTTGATCATGATTATTTGTGACATTTTATATTTCTATCATATTTGTTATTTTCTAACCTGCATTAAGATACTGCAGTATGAATTGAGCTATAGTTTTCTCATCCCTTAACAGAATATGAGATTAAAGGTTAACCTTGCAGGTAGTGAGGAAGGCAAATGCAATGTTAGCATTCATTTCAAGAGGTCTAGAATATAAGAGCAGGGAAGTGATGCTGAGGTTTTATAAGGCACTGGTGAGGCCTCACCTTGAGTATTGTGAACAGTTTTGGGCTCCTCATCTAAGAAAAGATGTGCTGGCATTGGAGAGGGTTCAGAAGAGGTTCACAAGGATGAATCTGGGAATGAAAGGGTTATCGGGGGAACATTTGGTGGCTCTGTGTGTACATGCTGGAATTTAGAAGGATGAAGGGGAATCTCATTGAAAGCTTTTGAATGTTGAAAGGCCTAGACAGAGTAAAAGTGGAAAGAATGTTTCCCATAGTGGTGGAGTCTAGGACAAGAGGGAACAACCTCAGGATAGACAGGGGCATCCATTTAAAGCAGAGATGTGAAGAAATTTCTTTAACCAGAGTGATGAATTTGTGGAATTTATTACCACAGGCAGCTGTGGAGGCCAGGTCACTGGGTGCTTATAAGGCACAGCATGATTGGACACAGCATCAAAGGTTACGGGGAGAAGGCTGCGGAGGAGAAAAGAAAAGATCAGCCATGGCTGAATGGCGGAGAAGACTCGATTGGCCAAATCGCCTCATTCTGCTCTGATGTCTTATGGTCTAAGACAGGTAAGGAAGGGAATATGAGCAGAGATCAGAGACTCCTTTAAAACTAAAGAATGCTTATAATTTGATTTTAATGATATATTAAGCATTCTTTGCAGTAATGAAACCAGCTAGAAGTGCAAAATTTTAATACAGTACACACATTATAATGTAAGCATATTATAGTTACGTACCTTGCAGTTGTGGATTTGTACCAGACTTAAATATTCATAAGGATCTAGGTCATTCACCCTAAAAGAACACACTGCAATAGTCTGTTCAAAGGTCCAATTTAATGTCAGAGAAATGTATACAATATATATCCTGAAATGATTTTTCTTCACAACCATCCACGAAAATAGAGGAATGCCCCAAAGAATGAATAACAGTTAAATGTTAGAACCCCAAAGTCCCCCCAGCTCCCCTCCCTCCTGTGCGTAAGCAGCAGCAAGCAACAATCCTCCCTCCCCCCTCTGGCAAAAAAAAGCATTGGCACCCGCCACAGAGGACTCAAGCATGAGCAAAGCAATAGCAAAGACACAGACTTGCAGTTACCCCAGTCTTCATGTTTCACCCATTATACGACGTACCACAGGTTCTCTCTCTCCCTAATAGGGGACAAAGTGTCTCCGTTTTCCCAACAAGATGGGTGAGATTTCAGCCTTGAAATCTGAACCATCTCCCTCTCTTTTCGCTGCTGCCACGGTGGATGGTGCAGAAGTCTTCAGTCCAGGTTCAGGAGTACTTGTTGCCCTGCAGCCATCGGGCTCCTGGACCAGCTTCACCTGCTGCCCTCCACGCTGAACTGACCTCACAGCTGTAGCCTGCAGCCTTCAGGCTCCTGGGCCAGTTTCCCTCCCCGGCCTCAGCACTGGGCTGGATTTTTGTGGATTCTATTGTGCTTTTTTTTTATAGCTGCCTGTAAGAAGATGAATCTCAAGGTTTTATATGGTATATAAACTTTGATAATATACTTTGAACTTTGCAATAGTATCTTCAAAGCTTGGCATATCGTTCAACAAGAAACAGTTTTGTGATCAGCATTAGATTCTCCATTTATGTTTATATCTATGGGGGTTTGTTAGTTAATATTTGGAATGTCCTCGTATCACTTGCAAAATTGTCCCTAATTTAACTATTTGAGATTCTGTCACAAACGAGAAAATCTGCAGATGCTGGAAATCCAAGCAACACACACACTCAGCAGGCCAGGCAGCATCGAGGAAAAGAACACAGCCGACATTTTGGGCCAAAACATGAGGATATTCTGTGGCCCATGATGCAAAAAACGCATTTTGCTGTATGTTTCGATGTACATGTGAGATATAAAACTATTTTTTTCTACTTATCTACTCACCTATCTACTCACTCACTCAACTACTCTGCAAATTTAATCTTGATATATGTGCAGATAGCATAGAAGTAGGCCCTTTACTGCACCCATTCTGAGATCATGAAGTGCCTCTCCGTATTAATCACATATGCCATCATTTGGTTGGTGCCTTTATTTATTTACTTACTGAGAAACAGAACAGAATGGGCCCTTCTGGCACCTCAAGCCATACAGCCCAGCAATCCCTGATTTAACCCCAGCCTATTTATAATGACCAATTAACCTATTAATTAGTACATCTTTGGACTGTGGGTGGAAACCAGAGGAAAACCACGCGGTTATGGGGAGAGCATACAAACTCCTTACAGACAGCAGTGGGAATTGAACCTGAGTCTTTGATATGTAAAGTGTTGTGCTAACTTTTATGTTACCACATTGCCTTTCGTGACTCGAGCATGACAGGGTCATACAGTGCAGAAAAGGCCATTCAGTTCACCACATCCATGCTAACCCTCATATCCATCGATAGTACTCACATGCATTAGGTCCTTGAGCTTCTCTACCTTGAGACAGTCACCACCTTACCAGCCTCTGAGACAGTGTTTTCCAAACTCCAACCACAGCCAAATGTTCTATATTGCCTAAAAACCTTTCAGTCCTTAGAATGAGTGATCTCAAATAGATTTATAAAATCATGAGGGGTATTGATGAGGTGGATAGTCATAGCTTTTATTCCGTGGTTGGGGAGTCCAAGAAAAGAGGGCGCAGAAACAAGATAAGGGGGCAGAGATTTTAAAGAGATCTAAGAGGTACCTTATTCACACAGGGAGCACCTGGAGATTTGGTATGTTGGCAAAGACATTTACAGATTTCTACAGATGTACTGTGGAAATCATTGTATCACCCTCTGGTATTTGGGGGTGGGGGGGGGGGGACATTGCATAGGATTGGAAAAATGCTGTGGACAGTTGTAAAGTTTGTCAGCTTGACAATGGGCATACACCTCCCCAGCATCGAGGTCACCTTGTAAGCCTCAAAAAGGCAACATCCATTATTAAGGACCCAAGTCACCAAAGACATGTTCTCTTCTCCTTGCTACCATCAGGGAAGAGATACAGGAGCCTGAAGACACACACTCAATGATTCAGGAACAGTTTCTTCCCCTCTGCTATCAGATTGCTGAATATATATATATACTGTAGATAGGGTAAATGCAAGCAAGTTTTTTTCCACTGATGTTGGGTGGGACTGCAACCAGAGGTCATGTGTTAAGGGAGAAAGGTGGAAACTTTAAGGGGGAACTTCACTGAGAGAGTCATGAGGGTGTGGAATGAACTGCCAGAATGAGTGGTGTTTGAGGAGGTTTAAGACATGTTTGGATAGATTCATGGATGGTAGTGGTCATGGTCTCGGTGCAGGTCGATGGGAGTAGCAGTTTAGGTGGCTCAGCATGGTTTAGATGGGCCAAAAGGCCTTTTAAAGTGTTGTACTTTTCTATGATTCTAAGTTCCCTACTTTGGTTCAGGAGGCTGATGGTCGTAGGCTATGAATCTGAGAATGTGGCAATCCAAGAGAAAAACAAATCTGAGATTTATTCAGTCATAACTTTAGAGCCGACAGAGAGGGTAGAAAGACCCCAATGGACTGCCTGTTCCTTCTATTTGTGTTGACCATAAGACATAGGAGTAGAATGAGGTTATTTTGGCCATCGAGTCTGCTCCACCATTTCATCAAGGATGTTCCATTCCCCCCTCAACACCATTATCCTGCCTTCTTCCCATAACCTTTCATGCTCTGATTAATCAAGAACCTATCAACTTCCTCCTAAATGCACCCAATGACTTGGCTGCCACAGCCACCTGAGGCAATAAGTTCCAAAGATTTACCATCCTTCAGCTAAAGAAATACCTGCTCATCTCTGTTCTAAATAGATGTTCTTCTATCTTAAGTCAGTGCCCTCCTAGACTCCCCCACCATAGGAAACATCCTCTTCACATCCACTCTATCAAGGGCTTTCACCATTCGATAGCTTTCAATGAGATCCTCCTTCATTCTTCTAAACTCCAGTGAGCACAGGACAGTGCCTTCAATCGCTGCTTATATGATAGCCCTTTCATTCTTGGAATCATTCTCGTGAACCTCCTCTGAATATCTCCAATAGCGGCAGATCCTTTTTTTTTAAATAAAGGGCCCAAAACTGCTCACAATACTCCAAGGTGAGGCCTTACCAGCATTTTATGCAGTCTCACCATTATATCCTTGTCTGTATATTCTAGTCCTCTTTAAATAAACGCTAACATGGCATTCACCTTCCTCATCACCAATTCAACCTGCAAATTAACCTTTAGGGAACCCTGCATGAGGACTCCCAAATCCCTTTGCACCTCCGATTTTTTAAGTTTCTCAGCATTTAGAGAATAGGCTATGCTTTCATTCCATCTATCAAAGAGTATGACCGTATACTTCCCAACACCGTATTCCATCTGCCACCTCTTTGCCCATTCACTTAATCTGTCTCTGCAACCTCTCTACTTCCTCACTACTATTGCCATGTATCTTTATTCACCTGCAAACTTGGCCAAGATGTCATTAATTTCAACATCCAAATCATTGACATGTAATGTAAAACAAAGCAATCCTACACAGCTCCCTGTGGAATGCCACTTATCACTGGGAGCCAGTTGGAAAAGGATCCCTTTATTTCCACTCTGCCTCCTGCCAATCAGCCTATGGTCTATCCATATGGATAGATCCCATACAAGGCTTATTGAGAAAGTAAGGAGGGATGGGATCCTAGGGGACTTTGCTTTGTGGATCCAGAACTGGCTTGCCACAGAAGGCAAAGACGGGTCATATTCTGCATGGAGGTCGGTCACAAGTGGGGTGCCTCAAGGATCTGTTTTGGGACCCTTACTCTTGGTGATTTTTATAAATGACCTGGATGAGGAAGTGGCAAGATGGCGAGAAGTAAGTTTGCTGATGACACAAGGGTTGGGGGTGTTGTGGATAGTGTGGAGGGCTGTCAGAGGTTACAGCGGGACATTGATAGGATGAAAAACTGGGCTGAGAAGTGGCAAATGGAGTTCAAACCAGTTAAGTGTGAAGTGGTTCATTTTGGTAGGTCAAATATGATGGCAGAATATAGCAATAATGGTAAGACTCTTGGCAGTGTGGAGGATCGGAGGGATCTTGGGTCTGAGTCCATAGGATACTCAAAGCAGCTGCACAGGTTGACTCTATGGTTAAGAAGGCATACGGTGTATTAGGCTTCAACGATGGAATTGAATTTAGGAGCCGAGAGGTAATGTTGCAGCTATATAGGACACTGGTCAGACCCCACTTGGAATACTGTGCTCAATTCTGATTGCCTCACTACAGGAAGGATGTGGAATCCATAGAAAGGGTGCAGAGGAGATTTACAAGGATGTTGCCTGGACTGGGGAGCATGCCTGATGAGATTGGTTTGAGTGAGCTTGGCCTTCTCTCCTTGGAGTGATGGAGGACAAGAGGTGACCTGATAGAGATGTACAAGATATTGAGAGGTATTGATTGTGTGGATAGAGGCTTTTCCCCATGGCTGAATTGGTTAGCACGAGAGGGCATAGTTTTAAAGTTCTTGGAAGTAAGTGCAGAGGAGTTGTCAGATGTAAGTTTTTTACTCAGAGAGTGGTGAGTGCATGGAATGGGCTGCCAGCAACGGTGGTGGAGGCAGATACGACAGAATCTTTTAAGTGACTTTTGGATAGGTACATGGAGCTTAGAAAAATAGAGGACTATGGGTAACCCTAGTAATTTCTAAAGTAGGGATATGTTTAGCACAACTTTATGGGCCGTAGGGACTGTATTGTGCTGTAGGTTTTCTATGTTTCTATATCTTTCCTGTAATACTCTGGGCTCTTGTTTAGATAATAGGTCAAACATGGGCAACTAGAACTAGCAGGGCAGATGCTGTTGTTAGTATGAATCATTTGGGCCAAAAGGCCTCTTTCTATACTGTATTACTCTATGAATAAACCTATGTTCTATGGTTATAAGCACCTTTGCTATGGGGTAAAGTTTACTGTTGTCTACCCCATCAATGGCAAGAATCCGAGAACTTTCCATTTACTGCATTGTATTTCAAAATAAATTTAACAGCAAAAGGCCTTTAGATTTTGAAAATGTGATCTCAAACAAAACAAAACAAAACACCTATTTTGGTATAAAATTGCCAATAGAATTTTTTAGAGCATGCAGACAAAATTCAACAGCTTCCAGTGAGGATGTGGAGCATATGACCTCTTTGGTAAGTATCATTTTGAGGTAATACTCTGAAATTATTTTTTTGAATGAACAATTTTGCCATATTGTTAAATACAAAGTGAAAAGACTTGATGTGCACAAAACCCACTATTTGAAGAAAACAGATGCTTCTCTCAGTTTGGAGGGGTGTGACACATTGGAACCCTGCTAAGCCCATTATCCATAGCTGAATGAATCAAAGCCATTTTCCATGATAGATCTCCCTCTCTCTGCTGCCGGAGGAAAGTGTAAGGGCCCCAGGCTGCAAGGTTCTATCACGGATTGTCACTGTGTTACTAATGTTTAATGTCCATGGCTTTGCACTCATTTTATGGGGATCTCTACGGTTCATGTTCCATGCGTTTCTGGCTGCTCTTTTATGCTATTTGTGCAATTTGGTCAGAGCACTTTGGTGTTGACTGTCCCTGTGGTTGTAGCCTGCAGTCATCGACACAGAGCTAAACTGAACTACCTGGGTGGCTGTCACTATTGGACTGCTTCAATGTGACTGCAGTTTGATGTTTATTACTCTGTGGGTTATTTGCTCACTTTTTGCTGTTTGCACAATTTGCTCTTTTTTTCATGCTTTGGGTGTTTGATGTTTTCTTTAAGCAGGTCCCATGGAGTTCCTTGTTCCGTGGCTGCCTGCAGGAGGATGAATCTCAGGTTTGTATACTGTGTACATACTTTGATAATAAATGTACTTCGAAACAATGAAATGGCCTCCTGGACTAGTGTTTAATTCCAACATTTTACAGAGGTTACCGTCTTCATTCTTGAGATGGGTTTCATTTGACAAAACAGAAAGCACCCCAACCAAACTGGCAATGCATCTGTTTAGGTACTTGAGAGTGTGGGCCACTTTCAAGATGGTAAACTGGTCATGCCACCGGACATGTGCAGGTTTGCTTTGTTCTCCTATTCTCCAGTTTGAACGAGAAACTTTAATTGAGATGGAAAGTTAACTTTCTATGTAAATCTCTAACTACCTTCTTAATTAAATAATTTGGTCACCTACCTTCAATACTCCCATAGCTTAGTGTGAAATACAGTTTTGTGATGTTGCTGTTAGAATTTGATGTATGTTGAAGGAATTAATTAAAATGTAGATATATTTTGTGTGAGTTTCTTGCATAAGCTGTGAACAAGTCCTGATGAAGGGTCTCAGCCTGAAACGTCAACTCTTTATTCCTTTTCATAGATGATGCCTGACCTGCTGAGTTTCTCCAGTTTTATCTTTGTGCTACTCTGGATTTCCAGCATCAGCAGAATCTCTTGTGTTTATGTAAACAAGTATGCTTTGTTGAATATTTTAATATTATTTCTGCTTGTTACACCATAAAGTATTGGTTTATTGATTTATTATTGTCACATGTACTAAGATACAGTGAAAAGCTTGCTTATAGAGTTCAAATCATTGCACAGTGCACTGAGGTGGAATAACAAAACAAATCAATGCAGAACAAAATGTAAAAGCAACTGAAGAAGTGCAGAACAGGGAAACAACAAAGTACAAGATCATAACAAAGTATATTGTGATGTCAAGAGTACATTCTATCATACATGAAGTTCGTAACAGTGGGATAGACGCTGCCCTTGAGTCTGGCGGTGCCTGCTTTCAAGCTTTTGAATCTTCCGCCTGAAGGGAGAGGGCAGAAGAGAGAACGCCCGGTGTGGGTGGGGGCTTTGATTATTCTAGATGCTTTACTGAGGCAGCGAGAAGTGTAGACAGAGCCCTCAGATGAGAGCATGAACAATATTGTGTTGTGGCAGGACCCTCTACTGGCAAGGATCTGCCCGGGCAAACAGCCTAACTCTGTAAATAGAGCAGAATATAACCTGCTGCTGCTAAAGAACTGAGAAAAAATTAGAGTTGGTGAAGCCAGGCCCCGGGCTTAGCTCGCTGTCAAAACAGTCAGAAATAATTACTGTTTTTGAATAAACATAAGAAATTCTGCAAATGCTGGAAATCAAAAGCAGCACACACAAAATATTGGAGGAACCCAGCAGGTCAGACAGCATCTAAGCAAATGAATAAACAGTTGATGTTGAATATCCTTGGCATTCATAAACTATGAAGAAGTAATGTCACCAGTGGAAAAACAGAAACAATCCCATCATGGCGACTGGCAAATTTAAACTGATTGAATAGATCTGAGTAAAAGTTCCCATAGTACTTTATATTTTTGTTATCTGTAAAACAATCCTCCTTCAGGGACATAGGTGAAGCCCAATGTCAGAGCCCAGTTGGCAAACACCAGCTAGAAGCAGTCAGCAAGCTAACACTCCACATTTTGCAGACAGAGAGAGAGAAAGATTATGAGAATATGCCCCCACTGATGACGACCAGCGTGCCAAATACCTTCTTCAACACCTGTCTGTCATTGCTTTGTGTGAACTTTGTGCTTTTAGACCCCTCTATTCCACATCTCTCCTAAGCACCCCACCACTCACTGTATGAGTACTACCCTGGTTTGATTTCTCATACTGAAATACCTCACATTTATTTGAATTCAAAGCCATTTGCTAATCCTCAGCCCACATACTAGCTCACCAAGATCTCCCTGTAGTTTCTCCTAACCCTCTACACTATCTACAACACCACTTACTGTAGTACTATCCTCAGACTTCGTAACCATGCCTTGTACACTCACAACTAAATGGTTTATATACACTACAAACAACAAGTGTCCCTGAATCGACCCCTTTGGTACAGCATTAGTTGGTCTTCCAGTCGAGAAACATAGCTCAACCACCTCTCTCTGCTTCATACCCTTGCACCAATTAAGAATCCAATTAGCTATAGGCCCCTGGATCCAATACAACCTAACCTTCCAGACTAACCTGCCTTGAGGGAGCTTGTCAAGGACTAAGCTAAAGTATATATACACAGCATCCACTGCCCTACCCTTATCTATTGGCTTGGTACCACCTAGAAGGAGTCTAAAGGATTTATCAGACATAATTTCTGAAGCACAGCTGTCCTGAATTAAACCCTGTCTCACCAAACGTGGATGGATCTTATCCCTCAGAATACCCTGTAGCAAGTTGCCCAAAACTGATATCAGACTCATCTATGTTTCTATTTCTCTGAAGATTTTGCAATTTTGAATTCCTTGATGAATTCACCTTTTCATTTCCTCTGCCACAGAATGAATCTATTATAAAATCTATTGCAGAATAAATCCATTATCTAATTATAATCCTAATCTTTTCTCTCCTTTGTGCCTCATCAAACTCTTAATTTTCTTCATAGACACTGATGTAATATCATGTGTAATGCATGCGTGTACTAGCGCATGGAAAGATAGGGAATGGAATTAAATCACAAATGAGAAATTCTGCAGATGCTGCAAATCCAAGCAACACACACTAAATGCTGGAGGAACTCAGCAGGCCAGGCAGCATCTATGGAAAAGGTGGATCTGTATAACTTCTATGGATATTGTATATTTGGACTTTCAGAAGGCCTTTGACAAGGTGCCACACATGAGGCTGCTTACCAAGTTAAGAACCCATGGTATTACCGGAAAGTTACTAACATGATTAGAGCAATGGCTGATTGGTAGGAGGCAGCGACTGGGAATAAAATAATCCTTTTCTGTTTAGCTGCCAGTGACTAGTGATACTCTGCAGGGGTCAGTGTTGGGACCACTTCTTTTTATGCTGTAGATCAATGATTTAGATGATGGAATAGATGGCTTTGTTGCCAAGTTTGCATATGTTACAACGATTGGTAGAGGGGCAGGTAGTGTTGAGGAAATAGGTGGGATGCAGAATGACTTAGACAGATTAGGAGAATGACCAGGGAAGTGGCAAATAAAATACAATATTGGAAAATGCATGGTCATGCACTTTGGTAGTAGAAATAAATGTGCGGACTATTTTCTAAATGGAGAAAATCCAAAAATCTGACATGCAGAGGGACTTGTGAGTCCTTGTGCAGAACACCCTAAAGGTTAGCTTGCAGGTTGAGTCAGTGGTGAGGAAGGTAAATGCCATATTAGCATTCATTTCAAGAAGTCTAGAATACAAGAACAAGGATATGATGTTGAAGCTTTATAAGGCACTGGTGAGACCTCACCTTGAGTATTGTGAACAGTTTTGGGTCCCTAATCTTAGAAAAGATGTTCTGGCATTGGAGAGGGTCCAGAGGAGATTCACAGGGATGATTCCAGGAATGAAAGGGTTATTATACGAGGAACGTTTGATGGCCCTAGGTCTGTACCCACTGGACTTCAGAAGGATTGAGGGGAGAACTCATTGAAACCTTTTGAATGTTGAAAGGCCTAGACAGAGTAGATGTGGAAAGGATGTTTCCTGTGATGACAGTGTCTAGGACAAGAGGGCACAGCCTCAGGATAGAGGGGTGCCCTTTGGAAACAGATATGGAGTAATTTCCTTAGTGAAAGGGTGGTCAATTTGTGGAATTTGTTGCCACATGCAGCTGTGGAGGCCAGGTCATTGGGTGTATTTAAGGAAGAGATTAATAGGTTCTTGGTTCTACATGGCATCAAAGGTTATGGGGAGAAGGCTGAGAACTGGGGTTGAAGAGGAGATTAAAAAAAGAAGGATCAGCCATGATTGAATGACAGAGCAGACTTGATGGGCCAGATGGCCTAATTCTGCTTCTATGCCCTGTGGCCTAAAAAGAACAGTCGACGTTTTGGGCCGAGACCTTCAGCGTGTGAGTTGAATGGAATTAAAGATCAATTGAATGAATATATTTGTTATTAATTCAGAGACATTGAAAATACAAGGTTTTTGGGATTACCTTTCAGGCAAGCTTGACCTTCCCCATCCAGGAACAGGAGAAAAACAGCACAAATTAAAATCCGTTTCAATCAGATTTTAAAGGCATTGAATACAAATTTTTGACAAAGTGAAATAAATTACTGATCAGCTATATCTTCAGTGACACAATACTCCAATCATTCCTGTGAAACCTGATCTGAAAATGAAGTGAATTCCATATTGATATATGATGCAACAATTTACTTTTCAGCATTTGAATTATGCGAGGGATCTTACTATCATCAGTCTGATGGTTGGGTCATTTGTTTTCCCAGGGAACAAACCTCCTGTCCCTGATACTTGCTGGTCTCCCTCCCATCCACGCACTAAACAGGTGTGAGTGGAGTGTCCTCTGCTGGGCATTGTCCGTGCAAAAGCACTGACCTCCCCGTGCATTTACATCAGAAAGAAAAGTGACCTCATCACTTATTTAATGTCTACCCTTAGTCTCAGATGTGTAGAGCAGAATTATGATAAGATTCAGAAAATGGAAGAAGTCTATATTTCATTCTAAGTAGAGGGATGGTTTAGTGAACAGTTCCATTAGGGTTATCCCTGCTGTTATAATCCGTTCTGTATGTTATCTTAACCATATCCATACAGTACTGTGCAAAAGTCTCAGGCACATATATATATATATAGCTAGGGTGCCTAAAACTTTTGCACAGCACTGTGGTAATTTTATGTATTGTACTGTACAGCTGCCGCAAAATAAAAAAAACAAACAAGTTTCATGACATATGTAATGATAAACATGATGCTGACATGGGTCTTTGTTGTGGACTAAAAGTGGGAAGGAGGTAAGGAGAGGGGAATCATAGTTGGGAAAAGGGGAAGGGAGAAGGGAGTGAGCAGGAAGAACTGCAGGGACATTCTGTACTGATCATTGACCTTGCCTGATGTCTCAGGGTTGGATGTGTCAGCACCTGCACAACTCACCCCACCCCTGGCACTCCGCAATCTTTCTCTACTACTTGACCTACATCCCTCCTATGGTGCTCCACCTTCAACATTCCCAGCATGCTTTTCTCCCGTCGGATTTACACACTTGTTCTCTGCTCCTCATTGACTAATACAGTGCTGTGCAAAAGTCTTAGGCACCCAACCTCTATATATGTGCCAAAGACTTTTGCACAGTCCTGAATGTCCTCCCTTTAGGAATCAGTGAAGATACACTGCAAAATCCCTCTGTTCTTGCCTTGGATTATTCTTCCAAACGCAATATTTATATTTCACAGGACTAAGTGCCATATTTTCTCTCCATTTGACAAATCTATTGATAATCTTCTTGAAATCATTAACTTTCTTGTCAGCTTCAATCACATTCCACATTTGGTGTCATCTGCTAACTTCTTAGTCATGATCCATCCCAGCTTTAAATCATTTCATTAAGCTGAGCAATGGAAACTTTATACTGAAGTCCAGACAATTTTCTGGATACAGGCATGTAGTCACTCAAGTTCCCGATAACTACTACCCTTTCCTTTCTTCATTGAAGATAATTTTGGATCTAACTTTCCAATTCCCTTTAGATTTCTTGGGCTATTACATTTTTCATGAAGATAAAATAAAAAGGTGTTGGCTAACATTATTGGTGGAAATGTACATAATCCATAACTACCGGCATTGAGTTGCGGTTTCACTTTCAGAGGCTGGTCTAACATGATGATGCTGTTATGTAAAGGGATTTTAGTGCGTTTTGTGTTCATTTTTTTTAAGTTCATTAATTGAGTTGCTACAGCTTTTCCAAAACATAAAATGCCTCCAACAGCATATTTGCAAAAACCTACATTGGTGATCCCGATGCTGTATCCATCCTTAACCAATGTCATGCATTCTGCTCCCTTCCCATCAACACACACAGAATGCTGAAGGAACTCAGCAGGTTGGGCAGCATCTATGGTGCCTGTGGAGTTCCTCCAGCATTTTCTCTGTGTGTTGCTCTGGATTTGCAGAAATTCTTCTGCTTATGATTTTCTCCTCCTTTCACATTTCCTTTATCCACCATCTCTCCAGATTTGCTCAAAACCTCTTTCTTTACTACCCCTCTTTTTTCCTCTCTCTTTTCTTGATCTTTCCATATGTACTTTTGATGTCTGTTCCTCATCTAATGCTTCTGCTTCCCTCACCAAATAAACTACTTGACTTGAAGAAATTTTTCAAATCCTGAAGTGTCTTATGTTCTTTAAACCTGGCACATAGGGAATGCTTGTACTGCACCCTTGTACTATGCACTAGTACTGTGTCCCAGTACTGCTTCTTAAGCGTTCAGCATAAGATTGCTATTTCCAATTTCTGTGAGTCACTATTGCACAACTCCCAGGGAATCAGTACCAAGAAGTGAATCAATCAACAATAATGACTTAATCTAAATAATGGTTGAAATAGATGGTGTAAAGGCAAATGCAGAATTGGTTCATTCAGAAGTAAAATATCAAATACTTCAGTGATGCAGTTTGGCTTGAACAGAAGTTATTTTAACTGCAGCATGCTGTGGGTCAGGAGAAAATGGAATAACAACTCCAAGCATTATTTGTTATGCTTGACAACAGGATTGAGGTTATTCAGCTCCCTGATCTCATTAGAATTTCACAGACAGATTTCACAATTTTCTGATCCATTGGGAAATCGCACCACTTCCAGAGTGCAATTTCTGGTATCTTAGCTAGAATTCTATTTGAAACCTCTGTCTGGCTCCTGAAATCGCCCCCTGGATACATGTTACTGAGTATAGAAGTAAAAGGTCAGTAATGTCTCAAAAGAAGCTCCTCACTCCCTGGAGCTTAACAGATGTCCTCTGAGATGGGGTCAAGTGTCTGAACACCAGTCATCAAAGCGTATTTACCTAATTTATTTTGTTTTATGTTTTATGTTTCCCATGCACCTGCTTGCTTACTTTCTGCCAAAGATTCTGAGCCTGGTGTTTACCATCTGCTGAAGCAGACCTTCTTCTCCACATCTTGGGTCCTCTAAGCTCATTATCTTGCACTTTGGCACTGATTTCTCTGCAAAACAACTGATCGCAGACTCCTCTGACCCAAGTCTCTCTGATTTTCATCAGTCAATCAAAAATTCCTATATATCGTCATCAGCTGAAGCCTAAGATGGTAACAATGCGTTGTCCTGAAGGTGGCAGCCTATCAACTTTGATTAGTTGCTTCATTACAATACCTAGAATTTCTCAAAGTAAAAGTATTATCAAAGTACGTATATATTATCATATGCTAACTTGAAATTCATTTTCTTTCAGGCATTAGAAGGGGGTGGTGTGATAGAGTATCAGTTAGCTTATTGCTTTACAGCACCAGCTGTAAGATCGGGGTTCGATTCCCATCGCTGTCTGTAAGTAGTTTTGATATTCTCCCCATGACCATGTGGGTTTCCTCCCACATTCCAGACATGTACTGCTAGGCTCATGAGTTGTGGGCAAGCTATATTGGTATCAGAAGTGTGGCGACACTTGCTGTTTGCCCCATAACATTCCTTGCTGATTTGGTTTGACACAAGCAACACATTTCGCTGTATGTTTTGATGTACGTGTGACGATTAAAACTAATCTTTGAGAAAAAAAAATGTGAAAAGTTCTCCATAAACTAAGAATGATGACCAACGTGCAGGAGAAGACAACTGTGCAAAAAAAAAACTCAGTATATAAACTTTAAAGAGCCCTTGAAAGTGAGTCTGTAGGTCATAGTATCAGCTCAGAGTTGTGGTGAGCGAAGTTATCCACACTTTACATAAATTAACGCAAGTAGGTATCAAAGTTATAGCTGAAGCTGTGCGCTGGGACTGCTTCCCACTTAATATTGTATTAACCCATTCCACAGTTAAAGATATATTAATCGTAATAAGCAACTAAATATCCATTATTATCCAGGGTGGAGAGGTAGAAGAATTTACAGGAAGAAATTTTACTTCTTCAGTGTCCTAAGCACTGGCTTTTCATCTTGAGAACAGTCTGCCTGGTTGTGGAAACAACCTTATTACATCTATCTTGCCAATTCCTTTCAGAATTTTATATTTTAATGGGTCATATCCTATTCTTCTAACCTCCAGTATCAACCAAATTGCCTTAATCGCTCTTCAGTGCATCTGCAGTGAATTTATGCTGCAAAGCTCCTTTTGGACATATTTCCTTAGGTGTGTAGCCCAAACAGAACAGTGTGCTCCTCATGTCAAATAAATATGTCAAATTGGTGAATTGGTTTATTATTGCCAAAGTTAATGAGGTACATTCTGTTTTGCATGCCATCCATACAGGGAATTCTATCACATTAGTGCACTGAGGTAGTACAAGGGGAAACAATAACAGAATGCAAAAGAGACTGTTACTGTTACAGATGCAGTGTAGCGCAGGCAGACAAGATGGTGCAAGGTTATGATAAGATGGATCTGAAGTCAGAAAGCTACCATGTTGTAGTAGGTAACCATTCAATAGTCTTATAACAACTTGTTTGCAAAGATGTCCTCTATCCCAGCCAGAGGGCATTGATCTACTTTCAGTACAAGGTTTTGATGGTGACCTTAAAATCATTACAAATTGTCACAGGCCCATTCTTCTTGGCAACTGGGACCTCTGGCATTGCCCATGGGCTCCAATCAACCTTGGAAATAATTCCTTCAGCCTTCATGTGATCTAGCACACTGACTACTTTATCATGGATGGCATAAGAAACCAACCAGGCTTTGTAAAACTTGGGTGTGGCATTTACATTTAACACTACTTTACCCTTGATACATTTGAGTTTTCCAGTGCCATCCTTAAACATTGCTGTGGCATCATCCAGTACATTTCTTAATTTGCTTTCAGTTAACGCTATTACAGGGATGTGGCATGCAAATGGCAGATCAAGTTGTAGTTGTTACAGTCCCACAATACTGGCCCTCTGGTTTTTACCACATACAAGCCCAATGTGGCTCATTTGTTGTATTTCACTGTTTTGAATATCATTCCCACTGGAGTTATCTTTTCTCCAGTGTTGGTTCTTTGTTGGATATCTGAAGGCTTCAGTTCAGTATCTTTGAAATACTGTTGAAACTCATTTTGTGTAATGATTATAGCAGCCGAGGCAATTCAATTTTAGTTAATTAGTTGTTCAATTCTGGTGTAAGCTGCCTTGTCTATTGTTAGTTTTCACATTGTAAATCATAAGGATACACAGTCCTGTATTTTCTCATTATCATATTTTTCATCAACACCATGCAGATTAGTGCTTCTTTTGAAACTACAATTTGACTTTTTATCTCTTTCTCTTCCTGTGCAGTCCATGTATTTTTACCTGCATGACATGCTCTATGCAAGTGTCCTACTTTGTTGTACTTTCTGCAAGTTTTGCCTTTAAACCTGTATTGGTCTGATGTATGTGAGCCCCATACAATAACAGTAACACAATTTTTTCAGCCAGGTCTGCTTCTGTTTAGATGTTGCAATTTTGTTTAAGCTCACTTTCATTCCTGACTGCAACTTGCTTGCGTCTCTGGGTGCTGTTTCCATTGATGCAACTGATCTTTTAAATGTGAGTTGTGCTTCAGTTAGTAGCCATTTTTGAATGTTTTCCATAATATTCCACAAACTAAGTGATCTCTCAATGCATGATTAAGCCCACCTCAGAAAACTTCTTCTATTCAGCCACTGTGGTAAATTATGTATACTTGTCTGGACACGCCCCTCTGCTGACTGCTCATGTGGCTCCTCCCACAGACCCCTGTATAAAGGCGATTGGGGCACTGCTCCTCCCTCAGTCTCCGAGATGTTGTGCTCCCTTTTTGCTGCTAATAAAAGCCTATCGTTCACTTCCTGTCTCCGAGAGTTATTGATGGTGCATCAGCCACATTCATTGAAATGGACACCCGTTCCTTTTGATTCCCTTTTAAAACCTATAGTACTTTGCAATCAACCATTGTTTCAGGTCTAAGTGTACCTGCATTACTTTCATGATGTCAACAAAGCTCATTTTGGCTGGTTTGGTTGGAGCCGTCAAACTTCAATGCAAGCTGTATGCTTTTCCACTTATTCATAACACTGTCACTCACTTTTCATTGGCTATTTAATTTGCTTCAAAATACTGCTCAATTTGTTTAGTATGCATTATCCATACATTGTTAAACATATGTTAGTCAGCTAGCCCCACTTAGCCAGTTTTTTTGTATACAAGTCTTGTGCAATCGAACACATCTCTCTGATGTAGCCAAACATTCCTGCTTTTATTTTAATTGATTATTATTATCATCCGGTACTCACTGTTTAGCAACCTGCCAATTTTATCTGTTTTCTGCCTTTTGTTAACTTGACTATCTTTCTCCCTTTGAGAAGAAGCATGTGCTGGATTTATTTTTAACTTGACTGTGTCTCTTGCTCTCTCCTCTTGTAAATGAAAAAAAGGTGTGCTGCAGCTCAACAGGTACGTCTCAGGTTTGTTTTTAACTTCCTCACCACCATTGTTGTGTTTTGAAACTCCAGAAATGAATCAAAAGAAAAACACAGGATGAATGTGTCTGTTTTACTTTTAATGAGGCACTCAAATATAACATGGTGGCAAAATGACGTATATCATTCATGAACATTTACATATAACCCATAATGAATTATGTAAACAACAAAGCATGCTTAATCAAACATTATATTTACAATGTTATTGAAATATTACTGAAAAATTAAATATACAAGAAAAAGGTGCTACCAATCTGAAGTGACTGGTGTCTGCAAGTGAGAAAATCGAGGATCCAGTTGCACAAGGATGTATTGAGGCCTGGGTTTCAGAGCTCATTGATCAGTTTTGAGGGGATGACAGTATTGAATTCTGAGCTGTGGTCAATAAAGAGCAGCCTGCTGTAAGTATCCTCTTTGTCCGGAAGTCCCAGTGCTGTGTGAAAAGCTAATGAAACGGCATCTGCTGTTGACCTGCTGTGACAGTAGGCCAATTGGAGCGGATCTAAGTCTCTCCTCAGACACGAGTTGATATGCCTCATGGCCAAACTCTCTAATCACTTCATCACAGTGGATGTAACTGCGTCTGGACAATAGGTATGGAAGCAGATTACCGTCGGTCATGAGTGTTTTGTTGGGTCTCAGAGTTCAGGTGCTTTGGAGCTGCTTGCTTTCCTCAAGAATTAGTGAAGCCTTTGATCCAGGAATTGGAATTGGACATGTTTTATTATTGTCACATGTACTGAGGCACAGTGAAAAATGTGTCTCATATTCTGTTGACACAGATCAATATTATACAGTGCGTTAAATTGCTAAAAGAAAATTTGTAACAGAATGCAGAGTAAAGTGTAACAGCAACTGAGAAAGTGCTGTGCAGCTAGAAAATAATGTACGAGTTCCTAACACCTCGATGTGTAGTTGATTAACTCTTGAATTTTTTGGTCAGTTGCATCAAATTGAACTTAATCACAGCAAGAAATTGCCATGTGCACAGAAGAAATATTCAAAGTATACAGATGATCAAAGTACATATATATCACCATATACAACCCTGAAGTTCATTTTCTTGCAGGCATACTCAGTAAATCCATAATAGAATGAATGAAAGACCGCACAACACGGTTTTCTGCCAGTGTGTAAGACAACAAATTGGGCAAATACAAAAAGAAAGAAGTAATAATAATAAATACGTAAGCAATAAATATCAAGAATGAAATATTTCAATGATGGGGCAAGTGAAGTTATCTGCTTTGAACATAAGAAATAGGAGTAGATGTAGGCCATCTGACCCATCGAGCCTGCTCTGCCATTCAATAGATCATGGCTGACCTGGCCATGAACTCATCTCCACCTACCTGCCTTTTCCCCACAACCATTAAATCCCCTACTATGCAAAAATATATCCAACTTTATCTTAAATATGTTTATTGAGGTAGTCTCCACTGCTTCATTGGACAGAGAATTCCACCGATTCCCTACTCTCTGAGAAAAGCAGTTCCTCCTCATCTCCATCCTAAATCTTCTCCACTGAGGCAATGTCCCCTAGTTCTAGTCTCACTTACCAGTGGAAACAAATTTCTTGCCTCTATCTTATAAGATCTTCTCTCATTCTTCTGAACTCCTGCGAGTACAGTCCCAAACGACTCAATCTCTCCTCATTGTCTAACCCCTTCGTCCCTGGAATCAACCTGGTGAAATTCCTGTGCATCACCTCCATAGCCAGTATAACCTTCCTCAAGTAAAGTGACCAGGTGTGGCCTCACCAGTACCCTGTACAGTTGCAGCATAACCTCCCTGCTCTTAAATTCAATCCTTCTAGCAATGAAGCCTAACATTTCATTTGCCTTCTTGACAGCCTCCTGCACCTGCAACCAACCTTTTATGATTCATGCACAAGTCCCTCTGCACAGCAGCTTGCTACAATTTTTTACCATTTAAATAATAATCTACTCTTTCATTTTCCCTTCCAAAGTGGATCACCTTGCATTTACCAACATTGTACTCCATCTGCCAGACCCTTGCCTACTCACTTAACCTATCTATATCACTCTGTAGACTCTCCGTATCTTCTGCACAATTCACTTTTCCACTCAATTTAGTATCATCAGCAAATTTAGATACATTACACTAGGTCCCCTCTTCCAGATCTTTAATGTATATCGTGAACAGTTGAGGGCCCAGCACTGACCCCTACAGTAGACTGCTCACCACTGATTGCCAACCAGAGTAACACCCATGTTCCCAACTCTCAGCTTTCTATTAGTTAACCAATCCTCTATCCATGCTAATATATCACCCCAACTCTAAGCATCCTTACTTTTATGGATAAGTCTTTTATGCGGCATCTTATCAAAAGCCTTCTGGAAATCCAAGTAAATAACAGCCTTCTGTTCCCCTTTATCCACTGCACTCATTATATTCTCAAAGGACTCCAGTAAGTTTTTGCTGAATCCATGCTGTACCTGCCTCATGGATCCATTTCTTTCCAGATGCCTCACTATTTGTTCTTTAATGATAGCTTCAAGCATTTTCCCAACTACAGATGTTAAATCAACTGGCCTATAGTTACCTGCCTTTTTGGAACAGTGGCATGACATTTGCCATCTTCCAATCTGCCAGGACCTGCCCAGAGTCCAGAGGATTTTGGTAAATTATAACCAAAGCCTCTACTATAACTTCTGCCATTTCTTTCAGTACATTGCATTCCATCAGGACCAGGGGACTTATCTATCTTCAGGCCCACGAGTTTGCTCAGCACTACGTCTTTAATGGTAGCTATTGTATCAAGGTCCTCATTTCTTACCACATCCATAACATCTCTCTTTGGCATGTTAGATATGTCCTCCACCCATGAAGACTGACACAAAATAGTCATTCAAAGCCTCTGCCATTTCCTCATTACCCAATATCAATTCCCCCTTCTTGTCCTCCAAGGGACCTACATTCACTTTAGCCACCCTTTTCCATTTTATAAAATTATTTTTAAAATTACTATTCATTTTTATATTTTGTGCTAGCTTATTTTCATAATCTAGCTCCTCTTTTTTATTGCTTGCTTATCTTTGTTGCTTCTTAAAGTTTTCCCAGTCTTCCAGTTTCCCACTACTCTTGGTGACTTTGTATGCTCAAGCTTTTAGTTTGATGCCTTCTATTGTTTCCTTAATTATCCAAAGTTGGCTCTCCCCACCCTTACTGTCCTTGCTTTTAACTAGAATATACTTTTGTTGAGCACCGTGAAAAATCTCTTTGGAAGTATTCTGCTGTTCCTCAACTGTCCCACCATATAGCCTTTCTTCCCAGTCTATAATAGCCAAATCCTCCCTCATCCCAATGTAGTCCTCATTGTTTAGGCATAATACACTGGTTTTAGGTCAAACTATTGCACCCACCACTTGTATGAGAAATTCAATCATACTGTGATCACTCTTTCCAAGAGGATCCCTAACAACACAGTCACTAACTGTACCTGTCTCATTGCACAGGACCAGATCTAAAATGACACATTCCCTTGGAGTTTCAGTAACATACCATTCGACAAAGCCATCACGGATGCATTCTATGAAGTTCTCCTCAAGCCCCGATCAACTTGATTCACCCAATCTATGTGCAAGTTAAAGACCCCCATGATAACTGCTATTCCATTCTTACATGCCTCAGATGTTTCTCTGTTTATTGCCTGTGCCACTGTGATGTTATTATTCAGTGGCTGATAGGCAACTCTCACCAGTGATATTTTCCCTTTACTATTCCTAAGCTCTACCCAGATTGATTCAACATTCTGCTCCTTTGATCTTATATTGTCTCTCACTATTGCCCTCATATCATCTTTAATTAAGACTACTACCCCACCTCCCTTACCCTCCTGCCTATCCTTCTGTATTACTTGATATCCTTGTATATTTAATTCCCAGTCCTCTCCACCCTGCAATCATGTCTCTATAATGGTCACTAAGTTATACCCCTTTTTACTCATTTGTGCCACAAGTTCACTGACCTTGTTTCGAGTGCTACAGATATTCAGATAGAGTACCCTTACACTCGTTGTGCCTTTAAAATCTTGTGATCTTTTAGCCTTTTGCACTTGACTTTTCTTCACTCCACTCTTAATTTTCTCTTTATTATCTTTGTTTTTTCTTTATCTTTATGCACACTTCTCTTTTTTACTTTACTTCTCCAATCTGTTGAACCCTCCCCCTACTATTTAGTTAAAACCCCCATCCACAGCCCTAGTTATGCAATTCGACAGGATCCAGGTCCCATCATGGTTCGGGTGAAGCCCATCCCATTGGTACAGCTCCCTCCTTCCTCAATACTGGTGCCAATTCCTCATAAGTTCAAACCCACTTCTCCCACACCAACCCTTGAGTCACATATTTAACTCTTTAACCTTCTAGATCCTATGCCAATTTTCACGTGACTCAGGTAGTAGTCCAGAGATTGTCACCTTTTTAGTTCTGCTATTTAATTTAGTCCCTAGCTATTCAGATTCCCTTAGCAGGACCTCTTCTCTCATTCCACCTATGTCGTTGGTATCCACATGGACCACGACAACTGGACCTTTCCCCTCCCACTGCAAATTCCTCTGCAGGTCAGATAAGATGTCCCAAACCTGGGCACCAAGCAGGCAACACAGCCTCAGGATACTCTATCCTTGCGACAGAGAACTCTGTCTATTCCCCTGACTATACTATCCCTAATTACCACTACATTTCTCTTCTTTCCCCCTCTTGAATGGTTCCTTGAACTATGGTGGCACAGTTTATGTGAATATTTATTCATCCCATGACTGTACAATGTGGAAAAGTAGGTAAATAAGAAGTTGAAAACTGTGCTTTGGGACCACACAGAAATCCGAAGTAATGGTGGTTAGAGTGCATCATTTCCTGAATTAACTAACCATTTATTGTATTAAGCAGGTCCTGACAAAACCGTGGCAGAGCCTGTTGGTCCTAGCTTGGCCTCATCAGCCACCCAAGACCCCAAGGAATTTGAATAATAAATCATCCTCAAACTTAAGGGGCTGACTACAAGAGGCATCATTGAGTATGTCATCAGTCACATCACAAGATTGATCACTCAACTAGAAAAAAGATTCAAAGTACATTTGAAGTATCAAATTATTAATACAGTATACAACCCTGAGATTCATCTTCTCCGCAGACAACCATGCAACCCATTCAAAGAATAAACCCCAAACCTTCAGGTGCCAAAAAACATTGTGCAAATGGCAAAAAAAAAACACAGAGTATAAAACACAAAGTCGAAATAGTCCAGGCATATTCAATTCAGTTCAGTGTTCATTATTTGCAGGCTGCCCTGGTTTAAAATTTGCCCAGAACAGAAACAAAAAAAGGAGCAACCAGGAACAAGAAATTTCCTCTGGGTGGAAGCAACTGCAGTGGAGTGGTAGTGAATCCAGATCGATGACCCTGTAATACCTGTAATAACCACTATACCACCATACCGTTCTTTTCTTTGTTCTCTCTTTCCTCCTTACTTACTTGATGCACCATCAATAACTCTCTGAGACGTGAGGCGAGATATCGGCTTTTATGGACTGGAAGAAAGAACAAGCAGCAATTGACCACCATACTACATCCTGGAGACTGAGGGCTGGGCTCAGGCCTCAATCGTCTTTATACTGGGGTCTGTGGGATCAGCCACGGTCAGTGGGAGGAGCCACAGGAGCAGTCAGTGGGTGGGGGCGTGTCCAGACAGGTATATGTAGTTCACCACATTACAGTAGAGTGAGTTGGTTACAGTTAAAGTTAGGTACCTGCTGTTTAATTTACTATTGTTTGGTTTTGATATTAACATCTAATAAAATGGTGTGAACATGAGAATTGTGCATCCTTCTTGACTTCTGAAGAGCCTCCTGGACAACGTCGTCTCCAAATCCAACAGTGGTGACAGTGGGGTCTGTGGAAGTGGAAAGAGGAAGGTGGAAGGGGGGAGTGGCAATCATGGGACAGACAGTAATGGGGAAGTGGGTTGATTAGTGGGCATTAGTACTGTAATGGGAAGATGTTAGTTGTGGCAAGTTGTGGCAAAGTGGAGCTGGCTGACAAACAGGATGAGCAGTGACAATTTATGGATCAATAGCTTTATGGGTGTAGGTGGCAATTCTGTGGAGCAGGGCACTGGATGGGTGGGTAACTATAGACAGGATAATGATAATGGGGAATTGGCTATAGGAGAGTAGAGCAATGGAAATAGAGGAACAGATGACCTGAAGCAGCGTTCATTATTAATTTTTATTTATTTAAAGGTACAGCATGTTCCGGCTCAATGAACCCATGCTGCCCAATTGCACTCAAGTAATCAATTAACCTAATAACTAATATGCCTTTGGAAACTCACACAGTCACAGGGAAAATGTACAAACTCCTTATGCACAGTGGCGGAATTGAAACCAGGTCACTGGCACTTTAATAGTGTTACATTACGGCTATGATACCGACTTCACGGGTCCAAACTTGGCCTCATCAGCTACCTCAAAATCTGCAGAAGTGGAGCAGAACAAGTCAACCTTGACACACACAGATTTCCTTAGCAAAAGGAGAAACAGGAAAAAAAACATTAAAAACAAATTTTGAAATTGAGTCTAGTGTTTTTGAGTTATAATGACCAAATTCATTTGTTTTGTTCCTTGTTATAAGTTTTATAAGAATTAACAACAAAATTCTGTCTCAGGAATTATGTAACCATTTGATAAGCCGGTTCAATGCAGATTAGAACATTCAAGGTGACTGTAGCACTTACGTCAGCAACATCAATTAATGTAACAACTGTGCCAAATTAACCAAGGTCATCAGTCAGTCACAAATGTCCAAAGTAATTTCTTTAGTCTTAATGCTTTGATTTGGAGAGACAACCTGATATTAATTCGCAGCATCATTTAGCAGCTCCGGGGAATCAAAGAGGCATTCTTTGTCACTGTTAATTTCTGCTGGAGTTCAAACTTATTCAGTTGCATTTATTTGTCTAATTTGTTAATCTATGCATCATTAACAATGTCTTTATGCCTTAAGTTTCAGATTTAAAAAGCCTTCCTAAATCTGAGTTATAAATGTAACAATAATTCTTTGATTGATTCATCCTATGTTTAATCAAGAATGTCTGACAAAAGAATCTCATATAAAATTGCAGTGTTATCCTTTATTGTCTAGTCACATGATTGCTATCACTAGCACAAAAGCTCAACCATTAGATGGAAAATACTGCCTTCAGATCTTTTACAATTTAGAGATCAGTAGCTCTGACAAGAGGAATACATTTTACTCACTTATATTTCCAGTTAATGTCATCTCTTTATAAAATTGCCTGATCAATAACCTTTACAAGGCATTGTATCAAAATTCAACTTAATTATGAAAACTATCTCTCAAATAAGAGACTCTACTGAGGTACATTATAAAACAAATTGATTGAGAAAAGCCAGGAATAACGTGAGAAGATTGAAGGCAAAGCTGTGGGTTATCTTTGAAGATGAAAAGAGATTAAACATAAGTATATGTCTACTTTATTGTTTTAAAGGGAAAAATGCATTCAACTCAATGAATTTTGAATTGAGTGAAATGTCTTCAGTCTTAATGACTCAATATTCTTGTCCTGGATGTTTCTATTGTGATCATAAGACCCTGCTGGATGTTAATATTGCTCCAGGTCTCCTTCCCTTGTTTATTGGCGAACAGGACAGTGGGGAGCTGCATCCAGGAGAGGAGATGCTGGTGGCAGTGTAGCATGGCACCCATGCTGGTTTGGGGTCTGGCCCTCCTCTCTGTGCTGCCCTCTAACGTCTGACTGGTAGAATAACAAGCAGGATTGTGTACCTGCGTGCGCACATTCATCTGCGGACTGCTGAGAACTGCTTGTTCAACTTACACGACATGTCACTCAGGGGCTTGGATTTTTTATATGTATTGGTTTTGTGTGACTCTATGTACTCATGCTATCTTAAATGTACTATGTGTAAATTGTGCTGTGTATGACAGTTGGTACTGTGTTTTGCACCTTGGCTGCAGAGGAATGTTGTTTTATTTGGCTGGACTCATGGGTGTTCACGTATGGCTGAATGATAATTAGACTTGAACTTGAAAGTGATGAAACATCAACCATTTACTTTTCTCAGCGGATGCTGCCTGACCTGTTGAGTTCCTCCAGCAACATTATGTGTGTTATTCAACCCACTGTTTTATTTAGATACAGCAAAATGTCTTGATGAATGGTCTTAGCCTGAAACATCAACTCTTTATTCCTGTCCTTACATGATACCTGACCCGTAGAGTTCCTCCAGCATTTTGAGTGTGTTACCTCTGGATTTTCAGTATCAGCAGAATCTCTTGTGTTAACAAAATTTCCAACTGCATATATGGATCAGTGTTGTTGAGAGAAAAACGAAACATGCTCAGGGTCCAATTCATTACAATGAATCATGCATTTTATGTCAATGCAAGCTGCAAATCACTATTTTGAGTATGAACCGGAAGTATGTAACACTGATTCATCAAGGCCTTCTGTAAAAACATGTCACGGCCTCATGTATTGTTCACTCTGCCTGCAGGCAGACTCATCCAGTTTTCAGGTTTGCTATATAGTCATTTTGTTACAGTTTTTTTTTGTTCATTTGACTTACTATGTTTCCAAAATTGAAGTCATCCAAGAGGTTTTTAAGATGCAGTCTATGTTTCAATTGATTGTGGCACTTCAGACCATGTAAGTAAGTAAATAAATGAATTTATTATTGAAGTATGCATACGTCACCATATACTGCCTTGAGATTTGTCTTCTTACAGTCACTCACAGTAGAACAGAGAAACAGAATAGAATCAATGAGAAAACTACGCAGAAAGATTGACAAAATGCACAAAAGAAAGCCAACTCTGAAAATGGAAGAACAATACAGAGAGCGAGCATAGAGTCCTCGAAAGTGACTCCATAGGTTGTGTAATCAGTTCAAAGCTGGAATGAAGTTATCCTTGCCGGTTCAGGAATCTAATGATTGAAGGTAATAACTGTTCCTGAACTTAATGGTGTGGGACTAGTATTAGGAACAGTTATTACCCTTCAACCATATAAGAACGACACCCATCACGTTGGTGTATCTATGCAAAAGTCCCAGGCACACAAATATCACTAGGATACTAAGACTTTTGCATGGTACTGTATTTGTCAACGTGGAGCGGAGAGTGACTTTGTAGAAGCAAAGAATGTTGAGAATGGCGAGGGTGGAATGCTGCGGGAGGGTGTGGGACTGGTGGCAGAGAAGGGTGGAGTTTGGCCCAGGACACCAGGCTAGGATATTTAATTGCAAGCAATCAGTTTATTGATCATTACAGAATGTTTCTCTGGTGCTTCATGCTCCCATCCCTCTCCCTTCACCTTTTTTTCCAACCATGATTGCCTTCTCCTTGTCCCCTTCCCACTCTCAGTCCACAATAGAGACCCATATCAGAAATAGGTTTATCATCACTCACATAAGTCATAAAATTTGTTTGTTTTCCAGCAACAGTACAGTGCCATATGTAAAATTACTACAATGCTGTGCAAAAAGCTTAGGAACTCTAGCTGATGTTACAGTACGTGCCTAAGACTGTTGCACTGTACTGTATATGATATTGATGCAATTATGAAGAAGTGTCATCAGTGGCTTTGTTTCATTAGGAGCTTGAAGAGATTTGGAATGTCACCAAAGACTCTAGCAAATTTCTACAGATATACCGTGGTGTACATTCTAGCTGGTTGTATCACTGTCTGTTATGGAGAAGTCATTGCAGAGGATCAGATCAAGTGTATAATATGGTATGGCCTTAAATCATAGCTCATTAATGTGCAACTTTACGGGTTTCTCTCATTCGAGCTACTCCTCTAGGATGTAACATGACAGGTTTAGACTGGGTGTACCATACAGTTCTTTGTTTCCGCTCATCATCCTGCTTGGAAGGAAATTGCACCTTCTCAAAAGCAGTTCTGAACACAGGGTAAATGCATAAGGTTTTCAGAAAGTTCTCACCGTTTCTCTCCTTGCATGTTTCCATGAGCCTTCTCACAATGGAAATATCTGTTACCACAAGAATGGAAGCTCTATCCTTTTCAACCAGATCCAGGCAGACCAACACGGGTGTGTCAATAGTCTCAGTTACTCCAACATATACTTTTGAAAACTCCAGTTCCAACAACAGCTGATGAGTATGGGTACTCACCAGTACTAAACCTCCAAATTTCAAGGATATTGAGTAGCTTCAATGGTAAATGCAATAAATACTGGTTGTAAAAGGACCTATAAAGCAAAGTAACTTGAGAACCTGTGTCAGATATGGCTCTAGCATAAACACCTTCAATCTGTATGGATACAGCAGAGCAAGGTCACACTAAACCTTCAGGAACAGCGTTTTGCACTTGAGTATTTCCCTTGTTACACTGATTGGAACGCCAGTCCATTCCTTTACTGGGGCTCTCTGTAGTTTTGCCGCTTTTCTTCTTTGTTTGATTAATTGCTGACTTACTTTTTGAAGATTTTCCTGTCCCTCACAGTCTCACTTAACTACAGGAAAGATGTAAGCAAGATTGAAAGAGACAGAGAGAGTTGCAAGGATGTTGCCGGGTGTTGAGGGCCTGAGTTACAAGGAAAGATTGAATAGGTTAGGACTGTATTCTTTAGAGTGTAGAAGTTTGAGAGGAGATTTGATAGAGGTGTGCAAGATAATAAGGGTATAGACAGGGTAAATGCAAGCAGGCATTTTCCGCAGTGATTGGGTGGGACTACAACTGGATGTTGTGGGTTAAAGGTGAAAAGCGAAAAGTTTAAGGGGGACATGTGGGGAAACTCCTTCACTCAGAGGGTCATGAGAATGTGCAATGAGCTGCCAGCACCAGTGGCACATGCAAGCTCAATTTCAATGTTTAAGGGAAGTTTGAATAGGTACATGGATGGTAGGGGTATGGAGGGCTATGGTCCTGGTGCAGATCAATGAGAGTAGGCAGTTTAAATGGTTATGCCATGGACTAGATGGGTTGAAAGGCCTGTTTCTGTGCTGTACTTCTTTATGATGTTATGACTAACTGATTCCTTGGACCGGTTGAATTTCATTGTAGATTTTATAACTGTTAAATTAGCACTGCCATGATCTTCTGTGCAGTTGAGCCATAAAAAGTATCGGACATTTCCCAAGTTATTGTACTTATAATGGTATTGGTTTTGGTTTATTATTATCACATGTACCAAGATTCTGTGAAAAGCTCATCTTGCGTGCTGTTCATACAGATCAGCTCTTCACACAGTGTGTAAGGTAAAACAATAACACACAGAATAAAGTGTAAAAGCAACTGAAGGAATGCAATGCCATTAAACAATTAAGTGCAAGATCATAATGAGGTAGATTGTGAGGCCAGGAGTCCATTTTATATAGAATCAGTATGAGAATCAGGTTTAATATCACTGGCATACGTTGTGAAATTTGTTGTTACTGTATGTAGCAGCAGTACATTGCAATACATAATAATACAAACATTATTATTATTGTAAATTACCATGTACAGTATATATTAAAAAGTTCAATTAAATAAGCAGTGCAAAAAGAGAAAAAAAAACAGTGACATGGTGTTCATGGGTTTACTGTCCATTCAGAAATCTGATGGCAGAGGGGATGAAGCTATTCCTGAATCCTTGCAATGAATTGAATTGACTTATTACTTACATCCTGCATGAGGAGTAAAAATCTTTATGTTACGTCTCCGTCTAAATGTGCAATGTGAAAATTATAGTAATTTATAATAAATAGTATGTGCAACAGGATAGTTAATATAACATAGAATTAACATGAATTAATCAATCTGATGGCCTGGTGGAAGAAGCTGTCCTGAAGCCTGTTGGCCCTGACTTTTATGCTGTGGTATCATTCCCTGGATGGTAGCAGCTGAAACAGTTTGTGGTTGGGGTGACTCAAATCCCCAATGATTCTTTGGGCTCTTTTTACACACCTCTCTTTGTAAATGTCCTGAATCACAGGAAGTTCACACCAATAGATGAGCTGGGCTGTCTACACCACTCTCTGCAGAATCCTGTGATTGAGGGAAGTACAGTTCCCATACCAGGCAGTGTTACAGCCAGTCAGGATGCTCTCGATTGTACTCCTATAGAAATTTCTTAGGATTTGGGGGCCCACACTGAACCTCTGAGGTGGTGGTAGCAATGAGAAGAGGGCACGCCCTTGGTAGTGGAGGTCCTTAATGATAAGTGCCACATTTTTGAGACTTGAAGATGTCCTGAATTCTGGGGAGGCTAGTGCGCAAGAGGTCCGTTCAAGTTTCTAATAACATTGGGACTGATATAACGTGCTTTTGGGTTTTTGTATCTCCTGCCCGATGGGTGAGGGAAGAGGAGAGAATATGTGGGGTGTAGGGCGTGAGTGGGGTCTTTAACTCTCTTGGCTGCTTTACTGGGGCAGCAAGAAGTATAGAAGGTCTGCAGAGGGGAGGCTGGTTTCTCTGATGTGCTGAGCTGTATCCACAACTCTCTGCATTTGTTTGCAGTCTCACGTAGGGGGACACATTCTATCTCATCTCCCAGGAAAGCAATCCTTTAGTCCCATTCCTTCTCTCCTCATTTCCTTTCAACATATTCTGACCCACGTATAATCAGCATATCCCCTTTGATTCCTCGTTAGTTAGGTTGGAGAAAACCAGAGCACCATGAGGAAACTCACACCATCACAGAGAGAATGTGCAGTCCACCCAGGCAACATCCAAGGTCAGGATTTACCACGGGTCTCTGGAGGTGTGAAGCAGCAGCAACTCCCGCTGCGAATCATTTTCCCAGACAGATAACAATCTTCAATTTTCTTACAGGAAATAGCACTAAAGAACCTTTTATCATCAAATGTATTTCCTATCGGCTTCTTTACACATTCCTTGGCCACACGCTGCTCCTTTTCAGAAATGCAGACAGAAGAATCTAGAAATGCTCAGTGGGGAAGTGGCAAGAAAAAGCAGAGCTAACGTCTTGTGTCTGTGATCTTTTATAAGAACTAAGAAATCAGCATGTTTAAAAATTGACAGAAAGGAGAACGGGGATGGAAGAGAACAAAAGGATGTAAGAGATTAATTGACTAAAGGAATGATAGTGCAAGATAATAACAGTCTCGGGGACATGAAAAGGTTTCAATAGGTACATTTAATGTCAGAGAAATGTATACAATATAGATCCTGAAATTCTTTTTCTTGGCAAACATCCATGAAAACAGAGGAGTGCCCCAAAGAATGAATGACAGTTAAATGTTAGAACCCCAAAGCCCCCTCAGCTCCCCCCTCCCACGCACAAGCAGCAGCAAAGCAACAATACCCCCTCCCCCACCAGCAAAAAAAATCAGTTGCCCCCCCCCCTCACTGAGCACTCAAGCATGCAGCAAATCATCAATAACGACACAGACTTGCAATACCCCAAAGACTACTCACTCACCCGGTAATTCGACATACCACAGGCTTTGTCTCCCCTTAATAAGGAAAAAAGAGGTGTCTCTGTTTCACAGCGAGAGGGCAGACATAACAAACAACTCACTGATTTCTGATGTTAAAAGTCCATTGCATCACTTTTTCTGAGCTCTCTGCCCAAAGAACTTCTGGGCACGCAGCCAGCAGCCGGCTTGCAGCTTTTGGTCTTCTGTCTCCCACGACGCACGAGTTTCCTGCTTAGGCACCGACCTCGAGTCCGCCCACCTCCAGAGCCACAAGCTCCCAAAACCCTGAAGGCGCACTAGTCTTCTAGGCCGTGTCCTTGGTTATTCAAATAGCGGCCGGTTGTGAGATTTCGAGAGCAGGTCCCATTTCCACAAAGAACTGAAGTCAGCACGTAACTCCAGGTCAGAGTCTTCAAAAGAACCCTGAAAGGAAAAAATAGAGACATTAAAGATAGAAATAGAGCAGTTTCCGAAGATGCAAGAAAAGGAGTTATAGAAACATAGAAAACTGACAGAACGATACAGGCCCTTTGGCCCACAATACTGTGCCGAACATGATCTTACTTTAGAAATTACCTAAGGTTACCCATAGCCCTCTATTTTTCCAAGCTCCTTGTACCTATCCAAGAGTCTCTTAAAAGACTCTTAGTTTAGGTCCTCAAGACCAGGTATCATCCTTGGAAATTTACTCTGTACTCTTTCAGTCTTATTGATATCTTTTCTGCAGGCAGGTGAGCAGAATTATATGGAATTAACAAATAACTGTGCAAAGAATGATGATCTGGAAAAATAAAATATTGGAAATGCATGTTTAATATAATGTTGCATCTAGAAGACTGATGTAGGCCTTGTCAGTAGTCCCTCAAAAATAAAATGCTATATAACTGATTAGTGGCCATAGATACCAACTCATAACTCAGTTATGATGATCCAAGTATCTCATTTCATCTTTATTTTAAGAGCAAAAAAGAATGGATTGCAAGTGAGCAGAATTAAAGTGATTAACCTAAGCACTAAGTCCACATCCTATTGATAAACGAAAGGTTTTGAGAGAGGTTTAATATGACTCATGCAGCTATCAAATGCCTCAGCTGAATAAAGAATCAAACACAAACTGACTTACAATCTGGGTTTTACAACATTGGATGAGTTATGTAAACTTATTTTTGCCAATTTCATTTAAAAATTAACTTCATGTCTCTCTGATGAGGTAACCAAATATACTACAGGTCACCTGATTGGGTGCACCTGTACACCTGGTTGTTAATAAGATCATAAGACAAAGGAGCAGTATTAGGCCATTTGGCCCTTCGAGTCTGCTCCACCATTTCATCATGGCTGATCCATTTTTCCTCTCAGCCCCAATCTCCTGCCTTTTCCCCATATCCTTTTATGCCCGGACTAATCAAGAATCTAATGCAGGTATCTAATCAGCCAATCATCTGGCAGCAGCTCAATGCGTAAAAGCATGCAAACATAGTCAAATTGTTCAGTTGTTGTTCAGACTAAATATCAGAATGGGGAAGAAATGTGATATTAGTTACTTTCACTATGGAATGCATTGTTGATTCCAGATGGAGTGGCTTGAGTATCCAGAAACTGTTGATTTCCTGGGATTTTCATGCCGTGGACCCAATGATAAACCTGCACTCAGTGACCACTTTATTAAGGTACATCTTTACACCTACCTGCTTGTTAATGCAAATGTCTAATCACTCGATCATCTAGCAGCAAATCAATGCATGGAGACGTTGTCAAGAGGTTCAGTTGTTGAGACCAAACATCAAAATTAAGGAAGGAATGGGATCTAGATGACTTTGCCCATGGAATAATTGTTAGTGTCAGTGTGATGGATATTCACCATCCAGGTCCAGGGGTAGTTGTTAGATCAGCAGATGTGATACTTCCAGGGATCAAGGAGTGTTTCTGACAATGTTAAACTTCCAACCAAAATTCTTTGCTCTGTCTTTTGTCATAAACAAGAACCAGTCTTCAGTTCTTAATGCAAATTGTAAACAATAATCAGTTTAAAGATATAAAAAAAAAGTTTTGCAAACAGACAGTGCTGAGTATAGGGCACAGGCTGCTGGCCCACAGCACGGGACTGAATTCTCAAGAAATGCAGTGTGAGATAATGGGTTTTGCTGATCGAGCCTGCATCAACCTGGACAACACTGGCTGAGTTGTTTGACTCAAGGAAGCTTGCAGACCAGACTGATACTATCACTTAGCACATTAAATAGCTGATCTGTCAATGGTTGGGACATTTGTGTACTGATTTTGGGTATCTGGGCTGTCTGGCCCCAGAAGATTTTAGTCCATATGTGTGAATTTCCCAGCAAAGGCATCTGAAAGAATATCACATGCATGTGAAATTGTCAAGTGACAAAAGAAACAGTGTAAATCTGAGAGAGCAGTCAGGATTGTTAGGAATGGTCCAGGCAGGGTGACTAGAATTCATTCCTCTTTCTTTGAATTCTAATGACTCATCCATCTGCAAATTGTTGGTATGTCCTAATTCCTTCTCTCCTTATTTAATTTCAATATGTTATCTCTCAAATATAATGGACATATCCCCTTTGATACTTTGAATATTAACACCTAGAATGTTGGAGTTTGCATACAGGAAGCTCTCACAGGCAACAATATGGTAACTATTAGAGAATTACTTCTGCTGTAGTATTATTTGAGGGTTAAGTATTTTGGAGAATTCCTGGACTAATTTCTCTGCTGGATTTCCAAGTTGTGCTCTATGATTTTTACAGAGAGGACAGGCAGATGTAGGGAATACTCTTCAGAAGGAAAGGAAGCCATATTCATTAAAGAACAAGATTTCCCTTCTTCCACCATTCATCTTCAAAGAATGAGGTTTTTGTTCCTCTGCCATTGATGCTGTCCTCACCCGCATCTCCTCCATTTCCCAGACATCTATGTAGACCTCACATTCCTGCCACCTCACCAGGGATAGAGTTCCTCTTGTCCTCACATGCCGCCCCCGAGACTCTGCATCCAGCACATCATTCTCTGCAAACTCTGCCATCTTCAATTGTATCCCACCACTAAACACATCTTTACTTTCCCCACTCTTCTCATTTCACAGGGACTGTTTCCTCTGTGATTCTCTTGTCCATTCATCCCTCTCCACTAATCTCTCTCATGGCAATTATCACTGCAACTGAAGGAAATTCAGTACCTGCCCATTCACCTCTTTGCTCACCTTCATTCAGGGTCCCAAGTAGTCCTTCCAGGTGAGGTAATGCTCCACTTGCAGATTGGTTACAGTCATCTATTGTATACGATCATCTACTTTGGTGATGCCCAATGTAAATTGGGAGACCGCTTTGTCAAGTAACTCCAATCTATCTGCCAAAAATAGAATTTGCAGCTGACCAATCATTTTAATTTCTAACCCCATTCCTATTCCGACATGTCTGTCCAAGGTCTTCTCTTGTTCCATGATGAGGGTGAAGGAGCAACGCCTCATATTCCATCTAGGGAACTTCCAACCTGATGGCATGAACATTAAGTTCTCCATCCAGTAATAGCTTTTCTTCCACTTCCCTCTTCTTCTGTTTCCAATTCTGGCCTCTTATTTCTTTTCCTCACCTGACTATACCTCCTCCATGTGTCCACCCTTCTTCCCTTTCCCCAAGATCCACTGTCCTCTCCTATCAGATTCCTTTCTCTCCAGCACTTTACCTGTCCCCAACCACCTAGCTTCACCTGTCACCTTCTAGCTAATCCTCCTTCCCCTCCCCCCACCTTTCTGTTCTGGTGTTTTCCCCCTTCCTTTTCAGTCCTGATCAAAGGTCTCAGCCCAAAATGTGGACCGTTAATTCGTTTCCATAGACACCGCCTGACCTGCTGAGTTCCTCCAGCAGGCTGTGTGTGTCACTTCCCTTGATTCCTCAGCTTGCTATAGATCTGTTTAATCAGCACACAGAGTTATAATAGCTTTCAGCACACTTGCAATTGTAAGCCATCTGTCTTGTCAAGCAAGTTCCTATAAGTATATTCCACAAAATAAGCTTTGTAATCTAAAAGTTACATAAATTGTGGGGGCTATAACCATGGCAATAAAGTAATTTACAGATTATTATATTTTTATTGAGATCAAATTTGTTATTCTGATACCACTTATTGTGTCTTTGTTTTATTATATTTTATTCACCATAGAAAGAAAGTGCATGAATTTGCATACTGCTCTGGGCATCAATGCTTGCAGAAAAGTTGTGTGTTTCCCTCAATGTCCAGGTCTAACTGCACATGTGAGTGTGTGTCTGTGTGTGCTTGTGTGAGAGAGGGAGAGAGAAAGAGAAAAGATCTGGAGCTTTTTGAAAGCATCAAGTTGGATAAGTCGCTGGGACCAGATAAGATGTATCCCAGCCTTCAGTGGGAGGTGAGGGAGGAGATTGCTGAGCCTCTGGCGATGATCATTGCATCATCAATGGGGATGGGAGCGGTTCCAGAATATTGGAGTGTTGCGGTTGTTGTTCCTTTATTCAAGAAAGGGAGCAGCGATAGCCCAGGAACTTGTAGACCAGTGAGTCTTACTTTAGTGGTTGGTAAGTTGACGGAGAGGATCCTGAGAGGCAGGATTTATGAACATTTGGTGAGGTATAATATGATTAGGAATAGGCAGCATGGCTTTGTCAAGGGCAGGTCGTGCCTTATGAGCCTGATTGAATTTTTTGAGGATGTGACTAAACACATTGATGAAGGAAGAACAGTAGATGTAGTGTATATGGATTTTAACAAGGCATTTGATAAGGTACCCCATGCAAGGCTTATTGAGAAAGTAAGGAGGCATGGGATCCAAGGGAACATTGCTTTGTGGATCCAGAACTGGCTTGCCCACAGAAGGCAAAGAGTGGTTGGAGACGGGTCAGATTCTCCATGGAGGTTGGTCACCAGTGGGGTACCTCAGGGATCTGTTCTGGGACCCTTACTCTTCATGATTTTTATAAATGGCCTGGATGAGGAAGTGGAGGGATGGGTTAGTTAGTTTGCTGATGACAAAAAAGTTGGAGGCGTTGTGGATAGTGTGGAGGGCTGTCAGAGGTTACAGCGGGACATTGATAAGATGCAAAACTGGGCTGAGAAGTGGCCGATGGAGTTCAACCCAGGAGAGTGTCAGGTGGTTTATTTTGGTAGGTCAAATAAGACCCCACTTGGAGTACTGTGCTCATATCTGGTCACCTCACTACAGGAAGAATGTGGAAGCCATAGAAAGGGTGCAGAGGAGATTTACAAGGATGTTGCCTGGATTCGGGAGCATGCCTTATGAGAATAGGTTGAGTAAACTCAGCCTTTTCTCTTTGGAGCGATGGAGGTTGAGAGGTGACCAGATAGAGGTGTATGAGAGGCATTGATCATGTGGATAGTCAGAGGTTTTTTCCCAGAGTTGGAAAAGGGTGAAGGCAGAAGTGATAGGATCTTTTAAGAGACTCCTTGATAGGTACATGGAGCTTAGAAAAATTCAGGGCTATGGGTAAGCCTAATGTAGTTCTAAGGTAAAGACATGTTTGGCACAGCTTTGTGGGCTGAAGGGCCTCTACTATGCTGTAGGTTTTCTATGTTTCTATGCTCACCAAGCTGGCTTGCAAAGGCATTACTCCATCATCTTTACTTGACTAACAATAACATTATCACAATAGGCAACTTAAAACAAAATGTTGCTACCTCATCTGACCTCAAACTTGCCATTTTTAAGAATTGAAATGAACCTGATTTGTAAATGAACACTGACATCATCAATGCTACCAATACAAAAGTATTCCACAGCATCATCGTGATTAACACTGTGAAATATCTCCATCATAACACCATAAGACATAGGAACAGAATTGTGCCATTCAGTCCATTGAGCCTGCTCTGCCATTTGATTCTGGCTGATTTACTTTTCCTCTCAATCCCATTCTCCTACCTGCTCCCTGTAACCTAGATTCAAAGCTAATTTATTATCAAACTATGTATGCAGTATACAACGTTGAGATTTATCTTCCCACATACAACCACAAAACAAAGACAAAACACGCAATCCATTCAAAGAAAAACATCAAGTCCCCCAAAGCCCAACAAAAAAGGACAAATCATGCAAATGACAAAAAATGAGTGAAAAACACAGAATATAAAACATCAAAACACAAAGTTATTGAAACAGTCAAGGAATGTTCAGTTTAATTTAGCACTGTGTTGTTCATTGACTGCAGGATACCTTACTAATCAATCAATTTCTGCTTTAAATATAACCAAAGGCATCAGAGGACATGTCCTGGGCCCAGCAAGTAAGTGCAATTACGAAGAAGTTACGGCAGTACCTTCTCTTCCTTAGGAGTTTTCAAAGATTCAGCATGACATCTATAACTTCTACAAATCTCTGCAGATGTGTCGTGGAGCATGTATTGACTGACTGCATCACAGCCTGGCATGGCAACACCAGTGCCCTCGAATGGAAAATCCTGTAAAAAGTAGTGGATATGTCCCAGTCCATCATGGGTAAAGCCCTGCCAATCATTGAGCACATCTACATGATCAGGGCTCCACAGACCCTGATGACTCTATGATTTCAATTTCTGAGGCCGACATGAGAGCATCCTTCATGAAGGTGAACGCACGGAAAACATTTGGCCCAGACGGGTTACCTGGTTGAGTACTAAAGACCTGTGTTGATCAACTGGCTGGGTATCTTTAACCTCTCACTCCAGCAGTCTGAGGTACCCAGCTGTTCCAAGCAGGCTTCAATTATACCAGTGCCTAAGAAGTACGCGGTAACCTGCCTGAATGGCTATCATCCAGACATACACTGCGATGAAGTGCTTTGAGAGTTTGGTGATGAAACATATCAACTCCTGCCTGAGAAGCATTTTGGATCAGCTCGAATTTGCTTACCGTTACAACAGGTCATTAGCAGATGCCATCTCATTGGCTCTTCCTTCAAATATGGAACATCTGGACAGCAAAGTTTCATACATCAGGCTGCTCTTTATCAACTAAAGCTCAGCATTGAACACTATCATCCCTTAAAAACTAATCAATAAAGCTTGGCCTCAATATTTCCTTGTGCACCAGTGCCTTTGAATGGACAAGCCTACAAAAAGAAGCCGATACAGCCTAGTCCATCATGGGTAAAGTCCTCGTTACACAGAGTGTTATCACAAGTAAGCATCATCCATCACCATGGACTCCCACTATCCAGGCCATACACTTTTCTCACTGCTGACATCAGGAAGAAAGTACCTGAACCTCAGGAGCCACACCACTGGGTTCAGGAACTCCTGGGATTACCCCTGAACCATCAGACTCCTGAACCCAAAAGGATAACTTCACTCAACTTCACTTGCCCCATTACTGAACCAATGGACTTATTTTCAAGGACCCTTCATAATAGTGATTCCAAGGAATATAGCAATCCAGGGACAGAAATCACTATAATGTATCAATCAGGTACAAGAATATAATTAAGCTAATGTTACGAGAGGAAAATATACCTGCTGGCGATGGTAAGAAGACTTTTGCATTGGAGCACAATGTTGGTGAGGCTGTTTTTAGAATATTGTGTAGGGTTTTGGTCAGCCTAATATTGGAAAGATGCCATTGAGCTGGAGATTTAGTGGGTTAAGTCAGTGAAGATTTCCAGGGATGTAGCAAGAGCTGAGTTATGGAGAGATTTTTTTTAAGATAAAGATAGCTTTATTTGTCACATGTACTTTGAAACAGTGAAATGCATTGTTTGCAAAATCAAATCAGTGAAGATGTGCTGGGGGCAGCCCACAAGTTTTGGCATGCCTCCAGTGCCAACAAAGCATACCCATAATTCACTAACCCTAGCCTTACATCTTTGGAATGTCAGAGGAAGTCAGAGCACGCTGAGAAAACCCATGCGGCCACAAGGAGAACCTACAAACTTCTTAAAGACAGAAGTGAGATGTGAACCCCGATCTTGCAGCTGGCACTGTAAAAAAGTTGGTATTTTTTTCATCAGAGCACAGGTGAATGAGGAGTGATCATGATGGGCATAGGTAGGGTCAATTTTTTTTTCCAGGCTTGGGGAATAAGAGGGCATAGGTTTAAGGTGAAGGAAGAAACTTAATAGGAACATGAAAGGTATCTTTTACACCCAGAGATTTGTTAGAATGTGGAAGAGCTGCCAGAAGAGATGGTTGATTCATGTATACCAACACACTTAAAAGGTGCTAGGACAGGTACATGGATAGGAAAGGTTTAGAGGGATATGGCCAACTATACGAGAATGAGAGTTGCATAAGTGGGCATCTTGGCTGGCATGGACTCTTTGGGATGAAGTGCCTTTTTCTGTCCTGAATCAATCACTCTATGACTTTGGAGTTCAAAGTTTGGTACTCAATACTTCAGTTTAAAAAGGAGCTGTTGGCTCCGGAAGAAGAGAAAATGGTATATATTAATGCAAATGGTACCAGGGTTTCATGCTTTAGATAATGAGGAGCAATCACATCAGAGATTTGCATTATCTGGAACATGGAAAGAAGGATGATTTGATTGAGCCTTTTATGATTTTGAAAAGAATTAACAAGATTGTGAGAGAAATCAGAACTTGACAGGATAAATACAAGGTTGATACTTCTCCAGGCTGGCCTGTCTAGAAACAGTCAAAGACTTGAATTAAGGAACTGATTATTTATTTCAAAGCGTGAGAAGAAAGTTCTTCCCTTGTGGTTGGTGAATCTTTTATAACTTCTGCCCAAGAGGTGGTGTTGGGGTGGAGATACGTCTCTACCAAAGGAGATGTAAAGGGGCTCCTTCCCTCCACTAGCCTGCCAGTTACCCTTGGGAAAGGTGTAGCACCTGCTTATGCACCTCAATCAGGGTCACATGAATCCATTGGAGCAGATGGTGGATGATCATATCAACAGCTGGTGCATATCACAGGTCCAGGTTATGCAACCACTAATAACGGGCAGACAGTCTCTGAAGAGTATTGATAATGGTGGGGTTACACTGCCCAAAAGAAGGCAGTGGCATACCAATTCTGTAGAAAAATCTGCCATGAATAATTATGGTCATGGAAAGACCATGATCGCCCATGACATAGGACAAGGGACCTGACCAACAAATGAAACCATTGAAGACCAAGGTGGAGTTTTAGGTATTTAGAAAATTGAGAGATATAGGGCTTGTGAAGTAACAGTTCAGCCATTATATTGGACTGGCTCTGCTTCACTTTCTAATGTAAAGCCAAAACAAACATCATAATCTTAAAAATCAGTGCACATTATTCAGGAGAGATTGGAAAGGTTTCATGTAAACTATGTGGAAATGTGTATTTCTTATCCAAAAATAGCTTGGTATATCACATCACTTACAGGAGAAAATCTGCAGATGCTGGAAATCCAAGCAACACGCACAAAATGCTGGAGGAACTTGCAGGCCAGGCTGCAGCTATGGAAAACAAAAAGTATTGTCGACATTTCATGCTGAAACCCTTTGGCAGGACGGGAGAAAAAAAGCTGTGGAGTAGATTTAAGGGGGGGGGGGGAGGAGAGAGAAACACCAGGTGATAGGTGAAACTTGGAGGGAGAGGGATGAAGTAAAGAGCTGAGAAGCTGATTGTTGAAAGAGACAGAAGGCAATGGAAGAAAGAAGAAGTGGGGAAGGATGGAGGTACACCAGAGGGAAGCAATGGGCAGGCAAGGAGATAAGGTGAGAGAGGGAAATGGGAATGGGAAATGGTGAAGAAGTGGGGGAGGGCATTACGGGAAGGTGGGAAATTGATGTTCATGCCATCAGGTTGGACGCTACCCAAACAAAATATAAGGTTTTACTCCAGCCTAAGTGTGGCCTCAACACATCAGTGGAGGAGGCCATAGATGGACATATTAGAATGGGAAGTGGAATTAAAATGGGAGGCCACTGAGGGATCCAGCTTTTTCCAGTTGACGGAGTGTAGATGCTTGGCAAAGCAGTTTCCCAATCTCTGTTGGGTCTCACTGATATACAGGAGGCCACACCAGGAGCACCGAACATAGTATCTGGCCTCAACAGACTCACAGATGAAGTGTCGCCTCGTCTGAAAGGACTGTTTAGGGCCCTGAACAGTAGTGAGAGAGCAGGTGTAGGGAAGGTGTAGCACCTGTTCGGCTTGCAAGAGTAAGTGCCAGGTGTGGTGAACTATGTGCCTGTCGGGACACGCCCCTGCTGACTGCTCCTGTGGCTCCTCCCACAGGCCCCTGTATAAAGGAGACTAGCGGCCTGAAGATCGGCCTCAGTCTCCAGGACCTTGTATGATAGACACTCACTCCTGGTTCCTTCTTCCAGTCAATAAAAGCCGATATCTCGCCTACGTCTCAGTGTGAGTTATTGATGGTGCATCACCAGGAGGGATGAGTGGACAAGGGAATCGCACAGGGAGTGATCCCTGCGGAAAGCAGGATGTTGGGGTGTGGGGACGGAAAGATGTGCTTGGTGTGGGGATCCAGTTGGAGGTGGTGGAAGTTACAGCGAATTAAGTGCTGGCTGTGCTTTGTTACATAATATTATTAGGAGATTGATAGAATTTTGCTCAAGGATATGGACGTAAGATGAGTAGGCCCAAGTAAGATATAGATTGGCCAAAACATTAATAACAGACATGTTTGAGGACTCCAAAGGTGTCTACCTATTTTCATGGTAAAGACTTGCTTTTATTTTATTTTATTTACTGATACAACATGGAGTCAGACCTTTCAAGCCACACCAGCCCCAGCAAACCCCGATATACCCATTAACCCTAACCTAATCGCAGGACAATTTGCGAAGACCAGTGAACTTATCTGGTATATCTTTAGATTGTGGGAAGAAACCGGAGGACCCAGAGAAAAACCACACATTCCACGGGAAGAATGTACACTGACTCTGTACAGAATGGCACCAAATTGAACTCCAAACTCTGGAACACCCTGAGCTGTGATAGCATTGTGCCAACCTCTACATTACCGTGGCACCCATCTCCCAATTACAGATTTGAACTGAATATCTTCAGCTGAGTATTTTTCTCTTACCTTTTCTAAAATGTCTTTTTTTAAATTCATGAAATTAGCTACTTCACTTCAAAACAAAAATTATACATGTGCATATTTCACAGAGAGAAGCAAATAGCCAAGAAATCTTAGCAACATGGATCCAGACCAATACAGCTCTAATTGTGCTCAGTAAAATGGCATTCATCATTAAACAACAGAAAGACTTTCTTTGGAGTTGTTGGGCTGGTCTGCAGTTCTCCCTTTCTAATGCAGATCTCCTGCACTGGGAATTGCTTCAGTTAAGTGATACTCTTTACAGTTAGTGCTCAGAACTCTGGAGAAATGATATTATTATGCAGATCACAATTTGAGACTTTCAGACTGGTTTTGTTACACAAAGAAAGAGAACTAGCCTTCTGGATAAAAGATATGCGTCTCAGTTGTGGAGAAAGAGAACAAAAAGACTGAGATTAGGGAGGGCAATTTTTCAGAAAATGAATTTGGTACTTTTAAAGAAAGAAAATTCTGTGGTTATCTGATGGCAGGAGTTATAATATGCATGTTAATATGTATCAGGACATTGATTGAAGTTACTGAATTTTCCATGGTTGAATTATAAAGAGTCCCATAATAAAAAATTATAGAGGTTAATGATCAGGGTAACTTTTTTTTAAAGTGCAGATAATTATTTGACATAGTAAGGAACATTTGATTTTAAAGAAGTCACGAATACTCTACTTTAAAATATGATACGGAGTTGTTGCTGAGGTGGGATCATGGGAAATTTGAGACTGATAGTATGTCTCTACATTGATTACAGTACAACTATAATCCATAAAATATATACAATCCAGAGTATGAGCACTGAGTAACTGCTGTCTAAACATTAAGTCATAAGATATAGGAGCAGAATTAAGCTATTCGGCCCGATGAGTCTCTTCTAACATTCGACCATGGCTGATTTATTTTCCCTTTTAACCTCATTCAGAATCAGAATCAGGTTTATTATGTGATGTGATGTGAAATTTGTTAACCTAGCAGCAGCAGTTCAATGCAACACATAATATCAAAAAATATATAATAAAATAATAAATAAATAAATAGATTGTAGTATACGTATATTGAATAGATTAAAAATCATGCAAAAACCAGAAATAATATATATGTTAAAAAAGTGAGGTAGTGTTCACCGGTTCAATATCCATTTAGGCACTGGGTGGCAGAGGACAAGAAGCTATTCCTGAATCACTGAGTGTGTGCCTTCAAACTTCTATACCTCCTACCTGATGGTAACAGTGAGAAAAGGGCATGCCCTGGGTGCTGGAGGTCCTTAATAATGGACGCTGCCTTTCTGAGACTCTGCTCCTTGAAGATGTCCTGGGTACTTTGTAGGCTAGTACTCAAGATGGATCTGACTAAATTACATGTTTTCTCCTCATAACCTTTGACCTGATTCCTCAAAGTTTAATGTTCCAAGTAAATCTTATTATCAGAGTACATATATGTCACCACATATAAACCTGAGATTCATTGTCTTGTGGGCATACTAAGCAAATCTATAGAATAGTAACTATAACTTTGCACTCAACATCAGCAAGACCAAACAGCTGATTGTGCACTTGAGGAAGGGTAAGATGAGGGAACACAAACCCATCCTTCCAGAAGGATCAGAAGCGGAGAGAGTGAGCAATTTCAAGTTCCTGGGTGTCAACATCTCTGAACTGAGTTGTATTGAATTAAATTGACTTTATTTCTTATATCCTTCATATACATGAGTAAGAATATTTATGTTACGTCTCTGTCTAAATGAGCAATGTGCAATTTATAGTAATTTATGATAAGTATTATGTAGAACAGGACAGTCAATATAACATAGAAATACAATTGTGTCAACATGAATTAATCAGTCTGATGGCCTGGTGGAAGAAGCTGTCCTGGAGCCTGTTGGTCCTGGCTTTTATGTTGGGGTACCTTTCCTCTGATGGTAGTAGCTGGAACAGTTTGTGGTTGGGATGACTCGGGTCCCCAATGATCCTTCGGGCCCTTTTTACACCCTGTTTCTGTAAATGTCCTGAATAACGGGAAGTTCACACCTGCAGATACACTGGGCTGTCCGCACCACTTTCTGTAGAGTCCTGCGAATGAGGGAAGTACAGTTCTCATACCAGGCAGTGATGCAGCCAGTCAGGATGCTTTCAATTGTGCCCTTGTAGAAAATCCTTAGGATCTGGGGACTCATGCCAAACTTCTTCAACCATCTGAGGTGAAAGAGGTGCTATTGTGCCTTTTACGCCACACAGCTGGTATGTACAGACCACGTGAGATCATCGGTGATGTGTATACCGAGGAACCTAAAGCTGTTCACCCTCTCAACTCCAGATCCATTGATGTCAATAGAGGTTAGCCTGTCTCCATTCCTCCTGTAGCCCACAACCAGCTCCTCTGTTTTTGCGACATTGAGGGAAAGGTTGCTTTCTTGACACCACTGTGTCAAGGTGATGACTTCTTCGCTGTAGGCTGCCTTATTATTACTTGAGGACCTAACCTGGATGCCACATATTGATGCAGCTATAAAGAAGGCAAGACAGCAGCTATATTTCATTTGGAGTTTGAGGAGATTTTGTTTGTCAATTAAAACACTCAAAAACTACTACAAATGTACCTTGGAGAGCATTCTGACTGACTCCATCACCTTCTGTTACAGGGAGCTACTGCACACGATGGAAATAGGGTGCAGAAACTTGTAAAATTAGTCATCTCTATCTTAGGTAATAAACTCTGTAGAATCCAAGACATCTCTAAGGAGCAATCCCTAAGGAAGGCGGCATTCATCGTTAAGGATCCCCACCGCCCAGAACATGCCCTTTCAACATTGTCACCACTGGGAAAGAGGTACAGAAGCCTGAAGGTGCACACTCTGTGATTTAGGAACAGCTTCTTCCCTCTTCCATCTGATTTTTAAATGGACATTGAAACTGTGAAAATTACCTCACTACTTTTTTTAGCACTACTTATTTTGACTTAACTAGTTAGTAAACGTATATATACGTACTATAACTCAGTTTTTTCCTCTGTGTTTATTTGTCTTGTATTTCACTGAACTGCTGTCATATAGTTAACAAATTCTATGACATATGCTATTGATATTAAATCAGATTCTGATTCCATAATAGGATCAATGAAAGATGAGAGTGTAGAAGACAACAAGCTGTGAAAATACAAATATAAATCAATAGCAATAAATAACAAGAACAAGAGTCCTTAAAATAAGATCATTTGTTCTGGGAACATTGCAATGGATGGGCACATGAATGTAGTTACAGTGTTCCCTTTTGTTCAAGAGCCTGATTGTTGAGGGGTGGTAACTGTTCTTGAACCTGGTGGAGCGTGTCCTGAGGCTCTTGCACCTACTGCCAGCTGTTTGCAGTGAGAAAGGAGCATGGCCTGGGTGGTGAGGATCTCCGATGATAGATGCTGCCATCCTACAACAGTGTTTCATGTAGAAGCGCTCAATGGTTGGGAGGGATTAACCCAGGATGTACTGGGCTGAATCCACTACCTTTAGTAGGATTTTCCATTCAAAGGCATTGGTGTTCCCATACCAGGCTGTGATGCAGCCAGTCAGCACACTCTCCACCACATATTTATAGAAGATTGTCAGTTTTTGATGTCACACCAAATCTCTGCAGACTCCTAAGGAAGTAGAGGCACTGCTGCACTTCCTTCACAATTGCATTTACACACACAGGTAAGCACAGAAGGGCTGACAGGACTGCTTTGAATCAGTGGACTGGACTGCATTCTGGGATTCATCCTAAGATCTGAATGAGTATGTTGCAGTTATTATTGACTTCATTAAAACCTTAATGGATGAATGTGTGCCTACAAAACTTGTTGTACATTTCCAAACCAAAAGCCATGGATGAATCAGGATATTCATCGTCTGCTGAGGGCTAGATCTGTGGCATTTGTATCTGATGACCCAGGCCTGTATAAGAAAACCAGTAATGACTTGTGGAAGGCTATTTCAAGAGCGAAGAAACAATTCTGAGCAAGTTTGGAGGTGACGTCGGATGCACAACTCTGACAGAGTTTGCTGTACATTACTACCTACAAAGCAAAACTCAATAGCATGAATGACTGCAATATTTCACTACCAGATGAGCTCAACACCATTAATGCCCACTTTGAAAGGGAGAATATAACCACAGCTGTGAAGATCCCTGCTGCACTTGGGGACCCTGTGATCACTGTCTGAGAGGCCAATGTCAGGCTGTCTTTCAGGAGCTTGAACCCTTGTAAGGTGGCAGGCCCCAACGGAGAACCTGAAAAGGCTATGAAAACTTGTGCCAACTGACTGGCAGGAGTATTCAAGGATATGTTCAACCTCTCACTGTTACAGGCAGAAGGGCAACATTTCATTACCCAAGAAGAGGAGTGTGAGTTGCCTTAATGACTATCGTCCAGTAGCACTCACATCTACAGTGATGAGATGCCTCGAGAGGTTGGTAATGGCCAAAATCAATTCCTGCCTCAGCAAGGACCTGGACCCACTGCAATTTGCCTACCACCAGAATCTCAATGGCTTTCACACAGCCTGAGATCACCTGGACAACACAAATTCCTATGTCAGGTTGCTGTTCATTGACTATAGATCAACATTTAACACCATCGTTCATACAGTCTTGATTGATAAGCTATGGAAGCTGGGTCTCTTCCCTTCCTCGGCAATTGGATCCCCAACTTCCTAACCGAAAGACCACAATCTGAGTGGATTGATGATAATATCTCTTCCTCACTGATGATCAACACTGGCACACCTCAGGGGTGTGTGCTTATCCACTGCTCTACTTTCTCCATGACTGTGTGGCTAGGCATAGCTCAAATGCCATCTATAAATTTGCTGATGATACAACGTTGTTCGCTGAATCTCAGATGGAGATCAGGAGTGAGATATACCAGCTAGTTGAGTGGTATCGCATCACCAAGCTTGCATTCAACGTCAGACCAGAGAGCTGATGTTGGACTTCAAAAAGGGTAGGACAAGGGATCATGGATTGATCCTCATGAAGGGATCAGAGGTGGAGAGAGTGAACAATTTCAAGTTCCCAAGTGTTAAGATCTCTGAGGATCTAACCTGGTCCCAACATATCGATGCAGCTATAAAGAAGGTAAGACAGTGGCTACGTTTCATTAGGAATTTGAGAAGATTTGGTTTGTCACCTAAAACACCCAAAACTTCTGTAGGTGGAGGTAGTGTTACTGCACAGGACTGAAAGAAGCTAGAAAGTTGGAAAATTAGTCAGCTCCATCTTGTGTACCAGCATCCCTAGTATCCAAGACATCTTGAAGGAGTGGTGTCATTAAGGACTCCCATCACCTAGGGCATGCACTCTTCTCATTGTTACCAGGAAGGAGGTACAGAAGCCTGAAGGCTCACAGTCAAAGATTCAGGAACAACTTCTTCCCCTCTGCCATCAATTCCTAAATGGAAATTGAACGCATGAACACCACCTCACTTTTATTATTTCTGTTTTTTCAATATTTTTATGGTTACTATAGTTTTTATAGTTACATTTTTAATGTAACTATTTTATAGATATTCTGTAATTGATTTACTTATTTATTTTTTCTGTATTATCATTGTTCTGCTGCTGCTAAGAATACAGATTTCACGACATATGCCAGTGATATTAAACCTGATTATAATTCTGATTCTGAGATGCTGGGTCCAGAACAGGTCCACTGAAATAGTAACATTGAAGAATTTAGAGTTGCTAACCTTGTCAACTTCTGATATTTCAGATCCTCCAATGAGGACTGGCTCATGGACTTCTGGTTTCCCTCTCCTGAAGTCTACAATCAGTTCATTGGTCTTGCTGACATTGAGTGAAGAGTTGTTGTTATGACATCACTCAGACCAATTTTCAATCTCCCTCCTGTATGTTGATTCATCACCACCTTTGATACGGCCCACAATCATGGAGTCATCAATAAACTTGAATATGGTACTGGAGCTGTGCTTAGCCACACAGTCATAGGCATAAAGCAAGTAGAATAGGGCACTAAGCACACAGCCCTGTGGTGGACCTGTGCTATCGTAGATTGTGGAGAAGATGTTTTTGCCAATTGGAACTGACAGGGGTATTGTGGTAAACTATGAATACCTGTCTGGACACACCCCTCTGCTGACTGCTGCTGACTGCTCCTGGGCTCCTCCCACAGACCCCTATATGAAGGTGATTGGGGCCCTGCTCCTCCCTCAGTCTTTGAGGTGTTGTGTTCCCTTTTGCTGTTAATAAACGCCTATCATTCACTTCCAGTCCCCGAGAGTTATTGATGGTGCATCAGGTATACTAGTGAGGAAATCCAGGATCAAATTGCACAAGAAGTTCTTGGAGCTTATTGATTAGTTTTGAGGGGACAATGATATTAAATGCTCAGCTGTAATCGATAAAAAGCTTACAGGTGTATGCATCTTTGCTATCCAGGTGTTCCAGGGTTCTGTGAAGGGCCAATGAGATGGCATCAGCTGTGGACCTGTTGCTCTGGTCAGCAGATTGGAGTTGATCCAAGTCGCTACAGGCAGGGTCTGATACGTTTTATCACCAGCTTCTCAGAACAATTCATCATTGTGGATGTAAGTACAACTGGGCAATAGACATTGAGGCAGCTCACCACACTCTTGTTGAGTACCGGTAGAATTAAAGTCTGTTTGAAGCAGGTGGGTGCCACACACTGCTGAAGCGAGAGATTACAGATATCAGTGATCACACCCCTGGTTGGTCAGAACAGGTCTTGAGTACACGGCCAGGGTCCCCATCTGGATTGGATGTCTCCTGTGGATTCACCCTCCTAAAGGCAGCCTGCATACCAGCTTCAGATACTGTGATCAATGGATCATCAGGAGATGTAGGGGTTCATGATGGTTCCTCTATGTTATGATGGTCGAAACAAGCACAGAAGGCACTGAGCTTAAATGGAAGCAAAGCACTGCTGGCCTCCATGTTGCTGGATTTATGTTTTTTGGAGGTTATAGCATTCAAACCCTGCCACAGCTGTTGAGTATCCCTTCTTGATTCCCGTTTGGTCCAGAATCTCCACTTCGCCCCAGAGATAACTTTTTGGAGATCGTACCTCCTTCTGTTGTACCAATCATGGTTCCTCCAGAGTTTCTGATTGGAGAAGATGCTGAACAATTTAGTGGGGACACACTCTTCTACAGCTGTTTTAATAAAGTCCATTACTACCCTGATGTATTCATTCAGATCTCACAGAAAAACCATTCTTCTAACAGAATGTAGTGAATGCCGTTAGCAAAAAAAACTGTGTAAACAAGACAGGAGAAAATATTTTCCAGCGTCATTATTCAGAGATAGGAATGGCTGAGGAGGCAATAAATGCAGAGGCCGTGGATGGTGAAATACTACTACAAAAAACAGTAATTTATTCTCACAGGTAATCCGTTCTATGCTTTTCAGCTTCTTTGAAAATCCTCTCAAAGGATGAGAAAAAAAAGAAATTAAATTATTCTAAATTGATTGCTTACCTAAGTCATGAAAAGGAGGATGTATAAATCTTGTAAATGATTAAAGATATTAATGTTTCAAATATTCTCTTCCTGCAAACTTCAAACATTGCAGCCATGACCAATTGCAAGAACTGAATTCTTGCTTTTGTTTTTCAGTGCTATTTTTGTAAGCTTCTTTAGGCTTCAAATTTCATGTACACCTATAAATTGCACATTGCTCCAGCCTCAATAATAAATTTGTCAGCTCGGGTTGAAGGGCAGTTGACAATGACAGAATCCAGTGTATTTTTAGACAGGAGTAGACTATCCTGACAACAAAAGAATATAAGACTACGTTTTTATGAAATCATAATGCTATTTTGGCTGCACTTATGTCTGTATCTTTCATGTATATAAATAATAAATGCATATAATATATTTTTTTGCTTGGTATCTGGCCAGAATTTATTCACCATTGAGATAATTGCCCTTGAGAAGATTGTGGTCTACTGCCTCAGAGTTATAAAAATCAGGTTATTCTTGCAGCTCATTCATACTGATCAAATACCTACTGGAGCTAGCTCTATCTGCCCGCATTTGGTCCATATCTCTCTCAATTTTTCCTATGCTTTAACCTGTCCAAATGGCTTTTAAACATTGCAATTGTACTGTCTTCTACTATTTCAGGCAGCTCATTTTATATACTTATCACCAACTGTGTGAAAAACAGCCTCCGCTCTATATCTTACTGCCCTGGCTTGCATGCTAACTTACATTTATGTGGACAGGATGCAACATCCATAGTCAGCCCGACCAATGGAGCCCTAGGAAATAAACACTGACAAACAACTAATGTGTAAAATCAGACAAATCATGCAAATAAATAAGATAAATAATACTGAGAACATGAGTTCTAGAGTCCTTGAAAGTGAGGCTGTAGGTATAGAATCAGTTCAGAGTTGACGTGAGTGATGTTATTCACACTAGTTCAGAGGCCAGATGGTTGTAGGGTAATAGCTGTTCCTGGAACAAGTGGTGTGGGACCTATGGCTCCTGTACCTCCTGCCTAATGGTAGAAGCAAGACAAAAGCATTGCCTGGATGGAGGAGGTCCTTGATGATGGATGCTGGTGGGAAGTGTGTTTCCTGCGATGGACTGGGTTGGATCCACCACTTTCTGTAGACCTGTTCGTTCCTGAGCATTGGTCAGGATACTCTCCACTTGCATCTATAGATGTCTCTCAGAGTTTTAGATGACATGCTGAATCCTCACAAGAATTTAAACCCATTAATGTTAAAGGACCACCATTGAATAGATTTACAGGAAGCTATAAAAATGCAGCATCCATCATCACAGATACCCCATCATCCAGACCATGCCCTCTTCCTGTTGCTGTCATCACTCAGGATGTACACAAGCCTCGGATGTCATAACACCGGGTTTAGAAACAGTGATTACTCTGCAACCATCAGGCTCCTGAACCAGAATTGGATAGCATCAATCACTACAACTCTGAGCTGATTCACTTTCAAGGACTATTTACATTTCATGCTTTCAATAGTTTTGATTTTATTTGCCATTTGTCTTTTTTTGCACATTGTTTGTCAATCTTGTCTAATCATGTATAAATTCTATAGTGTTTTCATTTTTATTCCTGTAAATGCCTGCAAGAAAGTGGATCTCAATGTATTATATTAATTTACTTTGAACATTTGAAATTCTGATTTTTTTTTTGGATTCAGGATGGTGGGCAAATTTATGAGTGAGTGACATTATCCACACTGGATGGTAATCCCATAGACTTCAACTTTTGTCCTTGGTGGTGGATGTTAATGGTCCAAGAGGTGCTGGGCAGGTATCTGCAGTGCATTTTGTTGAAGATACACAGTACGGCTACTGATCACCAGGGGTGGACAGAGTGAATGCTGGAAGGAGAACCAGCTGGTTGTCTTGGATAGTGTAAAGCTTCTTGAGACGTACAGGAGTCCAAGGTATGTGGAGAAATCTCCATTCCATTCCATTCTTCGACCCCATCAATGCTGCCCTCAACTGTCTTCCATTTTGTGCACATCTGTTCTCATCTCATCCTCCCACAACCCCACCAGAGGTAGGTCACCTCTTGTCCTCATCTATCACCCCACCAGCCTTCATGTACAGCATATATTTCTCCATAACTTCTGCCATCTCCAGTGGGATCCCACCACCAAGCACATCCTTCCCTTCCCTCCACTTCCTGTTTTCCACAGCGATCACTCCCTACATGACTCCCTTATCCATTCATGCCTCGCCACTGATCTCCCACCTGGCATTTATGCTTGCAAGCACAGCAAGTGCCACACCTGCCCCTACCCCTCCTCTCTCACTACCATTCAGGGCCCTAAACAGTCCTTCCAGGTGAGGCGACTCTTCACCTGTGAACCTGTTGGGATCTCTAGTGTTTCTGGAAGCCCTGCTGTGGCCTCCTGAATATTGGTGAGAACCGATGTTGATTGGGAGTCTGGCTCAATGAGCACTTATACTCCATCTGCCAGATAAAGCAGGATCTCCCAGTGGCCTCCCATTTTAATTTCACTTCCCACTCCAATTCTGACATCTCAGTCCATGGCCTTCTCTACTGTCATGATGAGGCCACACTCAAATTGGAAGAGCAACACCTTGTATTCTGTCCGGACAGCCTCCAACCTGATGGCACGAACATTGATTTCTCAAACTTCCGGTAATGCCCTCCCCCACTTCTTCACCATTTTCCATTCCCATTTCCCTCTCTCACCTTATCTTCTTGACTGCCTATCACTTCCCTCTGGTGCTTCTCCCCCTTTTCTTTCTTCCATGGCTTTCAGTCCTCTCCTTTCAGTTTCCCCCTTCTCCAGCCCTGCATCTCTTTCACCAATCAAATTCCCTGCTCTTTACTTCACCCCTCCCCTTGCTCCTGGTTTCAACTATCACCTTGTGGTTCTCTCTCCCCTCCCTCCAACTTTCTTACTCTGACTCCTCATCTTTTTTCCCAGTCCTGATGAAGGGTCTCAGCCTGATACCTCAACTGTACTCTTTTCCATAGATGCTGCCTGGCGTGTTGAGCTCCCCCAGCATTTTGAGTGTGTTGCTTGGATTTCCAGCATCTGCAGATTTTCTCTTGTTTGTGAAAAATTTTAGGTATGCAGTTTGCATACTATGCAGTTTGTGCCTAGGACTTTTGCACAGTACTGTAAAAGCAAGGATATAATGCTAAGACTTCATAAGGAGTTGGCCAGACAACAGTGGGAATATTGTGAGTGGTTTGGGGCCTCATATTAAAAAAAAAGAAGTGCTGGAATTGAAGATGGGTCAGAGGAGGTTCACGAGAATGGAAGAGTTAATGTATGAGGTGTGTTTGATGGATCGGGGCCTGTACTCAAAGTGAATTTAGAAGAATGGGGGGGGGGGGTCTCATTGAAACCTATCAAATATTGAAAGGCCTAGATGGAATGGATGTGGGGGGGGATATATTTCCTATATTGGGGCTGTCTAGGATCTGAGTGCACAGCTTTAGAATAGATAGACATCCAGTTGGAACAGAGATGAGAAATTACTTTAGCCAGACAGCAGTGAATCTGTGGAATTCATTGCCATAGGTAGCTAAAGAGGACAAGTCATTGAGTGTATTTAAAGTGGAAGTCGATAGGTTTTTGATTAGTCAGGACATTGAAGGTTATGGGAAGAAGGCAGAAGAATAGGGTTGACAGGGTTAAAAATTCAGAAATGATGAAAAGGTGGAGCAGCCTCAATGGGCTGAATGGGCTAATTCTGTTCCTATGAAAAATCCTATCAGCAGTATGGAAGTTATTGGAGAGAATTATTAGGGATCGGTTTTATGAGGATTTGGAACACTGAACTCTAAGTAGAAGAGCCTGCAATGGCTTTGTGTGAGGTGAATCATATCTTATTAACTTGATTGAGTTTTTAATGAGGTGATGAGGACTATTGATGAAAATAGAGCTGTGGTTGTTGTCTACAAGGATTTTGGTCAGGTGTTTGAAAAGGTTCCCCATGGGTAGCTCATCCAGAAGATGAAAATATATGGGATCAATGGAGAATTGGTTGTTTGCATTCAGAATTGGCTTGCCCATAGGAAGGCAGAGGGTAATGGTTGAAGGTACTTATTCAAACTGGAGGTCTGTGATTTGGGGTGTTCCTCCCAGATCTGTACTAAGATCTCTGCTGTTATATTGTGTATAAATGACCTGGATGAAAATGGCGATGGATAGGTGTAACCAGAGAGCCGTGCCTGTCACATGACAGCACTGCACTCACCTGGTCGGAGGTCACACCACCTGCCAGTCAACATTTTGCCCCTCCCAACTAATCAATGCACATTTAACCATTGGCCACCTTAATTGGATTAACCTGTCTAGCACCAAGTCATTGGCCCCTTGACATAGAAAGGGTGCTTGGCTCGCTCTCTTTTGCCATCCTCGAGGGATCGCCCTGCTTCACTCCAGGCTGAAGACTGCAGAATAGTGCTGGAGACACGTGGCAAGGTGTGCACTGAATAGGATTGTGGGAGTGTTTATTGTTGTCCCTAGGGCAAAGAGCCGTGCTTGCCCATAGCCAAGGGGAGCAGGTATTGTAGTTACTTTTCCCTTGCTTGTATGTGTACCTGTACTCTGTCCCCACACCGTTTTCCCATGTATTGTACTGCAGACCCAACTTTTCCCATGCTCCTCTATTCTAAGCACGCTTGTATGAATATTGTAGCTGATTGTGTTGTTCCCAAGCTTTATCTCTCCTTGTAAATAAACTCCTTATTATTAAAACTGTGTGTCCAGAGCTCTTGCCATTGAGACCCAAAAAAATCTTTCTCATTCCCATCACAACAATAGGTTAGAAAGTTTCCAGATTGGTGGTACTGTGGAAAATATAGAAGGCTGGCAAATAATACAGCGGAATATAGATGTTGCAGATATGCGCAGAGAAAATGGCAGATGAAGTTTAACCCAGTCAACTGTGAAATGTTAAACCTTGGTAGCTGAGAGGTAAAACAACAATGTACCCTTAACAGCGTTGAGGAGCAGTGTGATCTTGGGGTCCCTGGAAGTGGCAACTCAGTTTGATGGGGTGGTATCAAAGGCAAATGACATGCTTGCCGTTTTTAGTTGAGGCAGTGAGTTCAAAAGACAGAAAGTTATGTTGCAGTTTTATAAAACTCAAGTCAGGCAGCATCTGGAGTATTGCATACAGTTCTGGTCGCCCCATTATAGGAAGGATGTCAAGGCTTTGAAAGGGGTGCAGGAGAGCTTTACCAGCGTGCTGCCAGGATTAGAGGGTGTGTGCTGTAATGAGAGGTTAGACAAACATGGGTTGTTGCCTCTCGAACTATGGAGGCTGAGGGGAGATCTGTTTGAGGTTCATAAGATTATGATGTGCATAGATAGAGTAGACAGGCAGTATATTTTTTCCCAGAATTGAAATGTCTAATATCAGAGAGCATGTATTTAAGGTGAAAGGGGTAAATTCAATGGAGCTGTGAGGGATGATGGTAGAGGCAGGTACATCCAGAGCAGGGATTCCCAACCTGGGGTCCATGGGGCTCTTGTCTAATGGTATTGGTCCATGGCATAAAAAAGGTTGGGAACCCCTGCATTACAGACTTTTAAGAGACATTTAGATGGGCACATGAATTTGGAGAAAATGGAAGAATGTGGACATTGTGTATGTGGGGGGAATTAGTTTGGTCGGCTATATGATTATTAATTTAAAAGGTTCGGCACTAAATTGTGGGCTAAAGGGCCATTCCAGTGCTGTACTAATCTATGTTCTATTTTCCAATGTTGTGCTAGAAAATCCCAGCTTTGAAACTATTGAAGAAGGCTTGGATAGAGTTCAAAGCCATGGCCCAGCTTCTCCATTTGCAAATGCCATCAAGCATTTCAAAATTCTGAGCTATTAAATGGTAACAAAAATGAAAATAATCATTTAGAAAATTAGTATAGATGATATATCACTCACAGCAATTAAAATACAATTAAAAGATACAAAATGTTACTGAAAACACAAATAATTAATGAGCATCTTGCCTTGTTCTTACCTTACTTTCTCAATAATGTAAAATCCTCATTGAAAATTTGCAAGCATAGGCCAAGGCTAATATGGCACAGAATCCATGAGCAGATTCCCCGGTGGAAGTGATGAGAACATCAGCAAGTATAATTCTTTGCCACGGGACTGCCTGTGGAGCCAAAATTCAATGTGAAGAATCTGTGGGCTGTTTTGGGACTTCTTCATTTAATGATGCATGTGCTAAAATCTGAACCTACCTTCACTTATGCAGAAAATTACTGACAAATCACTGCTGAGCTGTTTGTGTTTGGTTGGCTCATTATTTCCTCATTAACACATTGAAGCTTTTGGGAGATTGTTAGCTACCTTGTTTTTTACATCACAACAGACAACACATCAAATTTATCTCACTAGCTGTAAAGTGCTTTGGAACTTCTTTTCACTCATTTTTGGGATCTGGGAATCTGTGGTAAAACTTTAACATCTCTTAAAGTGTCCTTGAGAAGGTGGAAGTGAACTGCTTTCCTTGTCTGCTGCTGTCCTTTTGGTGATGGTATCACTACAATGCTATAATGGGGAAGGACTTTCAGGATTTAGACCTAGTGACCAAGAAGGAACAGTGATGGGTCAATGGAATTTTGTTCCACAGTCAGGAACACCAGGAGCTTGGTGATCAGGGGTTTGATGTTTTAGCAGCCGTGTCTGGGTGTATGAGGGAGGGGTCAGCGTTTGTGGTTCTGTTTCTTTTTCCTTTTCGTGTGCGAGGGCAATAGCTGTCTTTTCATTCAATGACTTTCAAGCTGTACTTCATAGCTATCTGGGGATGATTAATCTCAGAGTTGCATTCTGCATACATACCTTGATTGTAAAATGAACCTCGAACTGTTGAAGGAACACTGTTTCACAGTCAGGAGAATATGTAGATTGGAAGGGTTCTTGCAGAGTCGTAGTCTCCTCATTCACCTCCCAACCTTATCCTTTCCAGTGATAGAAGTTGAGGCAAGCAGTGTGGATGTGTCAAAGTTGTAGATTTTGTAGATGGTGCACTTGGATGCCCCTGTGCTCAAATGTTGGAGGAATAAGTGAGTGTGGTGGCTGATGGAATGTAATTAAATGGGATGTTTTGTTTAGGATGGTGTAGGACATGCTAAGGGTTATTGACACTGAACTCATCCAGGAAAGTGGAGAGTATTTCATTACAGCCTTGGGCCTTGTTGAGAAGGAAAGAGTTTAAAGGATCAGGAGGTGAGTTACAGACTAACAAATCAAATCAAGTTTAATTATCATTCAACCATACATGGATACAGCTGAATGGGACAGTGTTCCTCTGGGGCCGAGGTACAATAACACACACGTACATTCAAAATAGCAAGAAAGAAAAAAACGAACATAGTCATGCAAGAAAACACATTGTTAGTCCAAGACCATGAGTGACAATTCCTGAAATTGATGGTTGCTGGAAATTCAGCTTGTAATTTCACCAATCCAACACTGGAAGGAAGCACCAGCTGGAGAGGCCACTCCAACCAAGCACAGACGCCATGCCACACCACCTCGGTGTCTCCTCAACTGGGCTGCAGCAGCAGCAGGCATGCCCGCAGCTTAAGGCTACAACCAAGGCAACACTGCTGCCTCGCCACCAAACAAGGGAAACAGGCCTGCGGCAATGAGTGTCCAACCGGGTCTTGCGATTGGAAAAGAAAAATCCAAGGCAGTCACAGTTTCACTCCACGCTATCTTCATGCAGTAACTCCAGTACCTTAGAGTGGCAAGTTGCAGGATGGTCTGCAGTCAGGTCAGCTCCCCTGAACCCAGTCCAGCTCCTCCTGCAGCCCAACAGCCTGACTCTTCTTCCGCGGGCCTACTCCAAACAATGAGCAGCTCACTAATGCGGTAGACCTGCAGTTACCATAGTTATTGGGTTCCAGTATAGTCTTACGATAAGAACAAAACATTTAACAAAGAAAAAAAGCATCTTCGGTTGGCCCCCTATAGGCCGCTGCATCAACATGCATCACCATCTTACCAGAAGGATACAAGCTAAACAGCCTACCTGTAACAATATTGTGGCTTCCAAGTTACTGATGGTGGAGTCTTGGGATGTTATAGAGTCATAGACTTAGAGTATTACAGCAGAGAAACAGGTCCTTCAGCCCATCTAGTCCATGCTGACCTGATCTTCTGCTTAGACACACCTACCTGCACCCAGCCGTTATCTCTCTAAACCCTTCCCACCCATGTACCTATTCAAACTTCTCATATATGTCACCACTGATCTGCTGGAAGCTCATTCTAAACTTGTACCTGCACCTGCACTAGTTTTTTTGAAGCTGTTCAATGCCCAATACTTTTGTGATACATTTACTGCTGCTGTTCGACTCTTGATGACTTCATGGACTCCTGCAAACCAAGCCTTCTTGTTGGAAACTGTCTCTGAGATCCTCTAAGGCCATATGCATTTCCTGAGTAATATTATCTATCCATTGTAGCTTCTGTCATCCTCTCCTTCTTTTGCCTTCTATTTTACCTAACATGAGAGTCTTCTCCAAGGAATCCTGACTTCACATGATGTGGCCAAAATATTTGATCCATTTATTTTGTATATTGCCATTTAGTAGCCTATATCTAAATGGCATCTGCAAGCTATGGTACAGTAGTGGGGTAATTGGCATTGAGCACATCTACACTAAACGTTGCCATAGAAAAGCAGCATCCATCATCAAAGATCCTCACCACCCAGGCCATGCTCTTTTCTCATTGCTGCCATTGGGTAGAAGGTACAGGTGCCTCAGGCCTCACACCACCAGATTCAAGAATAGTTACTACCCTTCAACCATTAGGCTCTTGAACAAAAGGGGATAACCACACTCATTTAAGGACCTTTTTTTAAATCTTATTTCATGCTTGCTACTTACTGCTATTTATTTATATCTGCATTTGCACAGTTTCTTGTCCATTGATCCTGTTCACAGTTACTGCTCTATAGATTTGCTAAGTATGCTTGCAGAAAAAGAATCTCAGAGTTGTATGTGATGACATGTATGTACTCTGATAATATATCTTGACTTTGACTTTGATTTTGTCTCTGATATTACTGTGCAGTGCCGGTGACCAACAAATGCAGTTCAATTCCTGACAGTGTTCATCAAGAGTTTGTAATTCCTCCTCTTGACCCACTGGGTTTCCCCCAGGTGTTCTGGTTTCCTCAAATACGGCAAAGAAGACTGGTCCAGCTACGTTGGCAGCATTTGCAGTCTGGCCTCAGCAGACCATCGAACTGCAACAGTCATTGGCGCAAACTGCATATTTCACTGGAAAACAAATTAAGCTAATCTCTAATCTCTGCCTAGCAGAAAAAATCTGCTTCACTGCTGAAGGTTTAGGGTTGTGAACATGTGAATCCTTCGGAGCATCTTACAATCAGCAAACATCCCCACTTTTGACATTATTTTGGAGGGAGGATCATTGTTGAAGCAGCTGAAGGTCATTGGATCAATGGCATTATGCTGAAGGACTGCTGCTGACATCCTGGGACTGGGATGATTGAATTTCAACAACAATCATCTATCTTTTTTGTGACATACAACTCCACAACTGGATTGATTACCCATTGGCCTTGGCAAGCTGTGAAATGATTTTCAGCATAAAATCCTCATGCTTCAGCATGTCCGTACATTGGAGTCAAGGATGGTTATGTTTCTTCTATCTGCAAAGTGTCCTGGGTATTCAGATTGGCCCATTCTGGTCCAGACCTCATATTGAAAGGATAAAATCCCTTCAGGGTACCTTGGTTCTCATTTCCCACCCACTGCCTTTTTGGACAGTCTGGTAATTTATTCAGCCAAGATAGAAAAGCCTCATGTAGTGATAGAGCACCTCAGCACAAAAACAGGCCCTTCAGTCCATCTAGTTCATACTAGCCTTCTGCTTAGTCCCATCTAACTGCCCCTGGACCAGAACCCTCCATACCCTTCCCATCCATGTAACTCTCCTATCATATTCCTCCTTCTTCAGCCTTTTTACTTTTCCACCTATCACTTCCCTGCTTCTTACCTTATCCAACCTCCCCACACCTCACTTTACATATCACTAGCCAGTGTGTAGTCATTTCACTCTCCCACCTTCTTATTCTGTCTTCTAATTCTTTCCAATCCTGATGAAGGATTCTACCCCAAAATGTCAATTGTAAGAGAAGTATGAATAAGCAGACAGGGTGTATCTTTTTCTCAGGATAGAACCGTCTATTAACAGAGACAATTCATTGAAAGTGAAAGGGGTTAGGTTCAAAGGGGATGTGAGGGATAAGTTTTTTACTCAGAGACTGCTGGATACCCGGAATGAGGTGCTTAGTGTGATGGTGGAGGCAAACATATTAGGGGTTTTTAAGAGGTATTTAAGTAGGTACATAATTTCTGGTTTATGATGACAAAACTGAAGGCGAGCAACAGCTTACCTGTTGCTTGAGGCAAGAAATTTGACTAAAATTATTAGTAATAACACATATTCTGAAGTAAATTGTGGTAAACTATCATTGCAATGAAGATGGAAATGAAGGCAAAAAGAACTTGAGGGATGAGCAATACTGGTGCATTGCAAAGTTGACACAGATGGAATTGGAGTGAGTAATTCAGAGAGGATAATTCCAGGTCAAGGAGTTTCGATGCCGTGTTGTGAGGTTGGGTTGTTCTAAGAGCTGAGCCAATTTGGAGAGGTTGACGACAGCTTTGGGCTGGGCTGCGAGATCTAGGCCAAAAGCATTTCACTGCAGCACAGCCCAGGTCCTAATACAAGGCACAATCCGCTGTTTGGACAATTTAAATATTGGCCCAGATAGACTGGAAAGTCAGGGCGTCAGGACCAAAAACAAGACTTGGGCCGATTTCACTCACTCTTCCAAAATGTTCTCTACTCTCTCTGACGCTGAGGCTGTGAAATTGCTCCAGCTGCATGCTTTGCAGCTGTGAGCTTCATGGCAATTTGCCCGCCACTATGATGAATGGAGACCAAGACTTTGGGCCTACTCCAGGGATTCGAATCTAAGGACTCAATTTGGTTCAGTAAGCTGTTGCTGGCTTCTATTGGGTTTTTTTTTTCTCTTTCTCTGCACATTGGCTGTTAGTCTTTATTTTTTAATTGGGTTCATTCAGGTTTCTTGCTTTGTTGCTGCCTATAAAACAGAAAAATCTCAGTTATATAATTAATACATTCTTTGATAATAAATATACTTTCAATCTTTGAATCTTGAATGTGAGTCATTTGGAGGGATGTGGACGTTCTGTAGGTAGGTGGTATGTGTTTTTAATTTACTCTTTTAGCTGGTTCCGCTCAACATTGTAGGCTGTAGGGCCTGTTTCTGTGTTGTACTCTTCTAAGTAAATAGAGAGGGGAATGGACAGCTATGGCCTGGGTGCAGGTAGATGGGACTAGGCAGAAGACCGGGCCAGCACGAGATAGATGGGTCAATAGGCCTGTTTCTTTGCTGTATGGCGCTATGATTCTGATGATACTGACAACCACTATGAACCGTTATGATAACAATTTCTCCCAGATACTCATTATGAACTCTGCAGTTGTAGAACGAAGTGCAAACTCAATTACGTTATCACAAAGGTGGTTTCTTCTCATATTATGTCACCTCTGTTTAATAATTCAAAGATCATTAGTCAGAAGTTTCAAAGATTTTATGTTTAAGAATACTTCCTTGGTGTCTTCCTGCTGCACCTGATGACCCTGTGATCTCTGTCTCAGAGGCCAATGTTAGGCTGTCTTTAAAGAGAGTGAGTCCTCGCAAGCAGAAGGTCCTGAGGGACTACCTGGTAAGGCTCTGAAAACCTGTGCCAACCAACTAGTGGGAAAATTCAAGGACATTTTCAACCTCTCACTGCTATGGGTAGAAGTTCCCACTTGCTTCAAAAAGGCAACAATTATACCAGTGCCTAAGAAGAATAATGTGGACTGCTTTAATGACTATCATCTGGTGGCACTCACATCAACAATGTTGAAATGCTTTGAGAGGTCAGTTATGACTAAACTGATCTCCTGCCTCAGCAAGGACCTGGACCCATTGCAATTTGCCGATTGCTACAATTGCTCAACGGCAGACACAATCTCAATGGCTCTCCACACAGCTTTAGACCACCTGGGCAACACCAACACCTATGTCAGGATGCTGTACATCGACTATAGCTCAGCATTTAATATCATCATTCTCACAGTTCCGATTGAGAAGTTGCAGAACCTGGGCCTCTGTACCTCCCTCTGCAATTAGATCCTCGACTTCCTAACTGGAAGACCACAGTCTGTGCGGATTGGTGATAACATCTCCTCCTTGCTGACGATCAACGCTGGCGCACCTCAGGGGTGTGTGTTTGCCCTCTGCTCTACACTTGGTATACACATGACTGTGTGGCTAGGCATAGCACAAATACCATCTACAAATTTGCTGACGATATAACCATTGTTGCTTCAATCTCAGGTGGTGACGAGAGGGCATACAGGAGTGAGATACACCATCCAGTAGAGTGGTGCTGCAACAACAACCTGACACTCAATGTCAGTAAGTCGAAAGTGCCTGATTGTGGACTTCAGAAAGGAGCACATACCAATTGGATAGCAGAGTGGAAGAAGCTATTCCTGAATCACTGAGTGTGTGCCTTCAGGCTTCTACCTGATGGTAACAGTGAGAAAAGGGCATGCCCTGGGTGCTGGAGGCCCTTAAAAATGGATGCTGCCTTTCTGAGACACCGCTCCCTGAAGATGACCTGGGTACTTTGTAGGCTAATACCCAAGATGGAACCAACTAAATTTACAACCCTCTGCAGCTTCTTTTGGTCCTCTGCAGTAGCCCCCCAATATCAAACAGTGATGCAGCCTGTCAAAATGCTCTCCATGGTACATCCACAGAAGTTTTTAAGTGTTTTTGTTGACATATCAAATCTCTTCAAGCTCGTAATGAAGTATAGCTGCTGTCTTGCCTTCTTTATAGCTGCATCGATATGTTGGGACCAGGTTACGTCCTCAGAGATCTTGACATCCAGGAACTTGAAGCTGCTCACTCTCTCTTCTGATCCCTCTTTGAAGATTGGTATGTGTTACTTTGTCTTGCCCTTCCTGAAGTCTTACTTTCTTACTGATGCAAGGTTGTTGCTGCAACAGCACTCCACTAGTTGGCATATCTCACTCCTGTACACCCTCTCATCACCACCTGAGATTGAACCAACAATCATCAGTAAATTTGTAGATGGTATTTGAGCTACGCCTAGCCACATGGTCATGGGTACAGTGGGCTAAGCACACACCCCTGAGGTACACCAGTGTTGATCGTCAGAGAGGAGGAGATATTATCACCAATCTGCACAGATTGTGGTCTTCCAGTTAGGAAGTCAAGGATCCAATTGTAGAGGGAGGTATTGAGACCAAGTTCTGTAACTTATCAACCAGGATTGTGGGAATGATGGAATTAAATGCTAAGCATTAAATGAGCTGCATCCTAACATGGGTAACATTGTATTGTCCAGGTGGTCTACAGCATAGCACAGAAAGAGATGGGGAGAATTATTGTGAAAGTCTTGGAAGGTGGATGTAACCAACAAAAAGGCTCCATAGCTGGGACCCTTGAGTTTGGAGAAAGTGGATGAAATCGAAGGAGAATTGGCTTTCTTGATGGGGGATATAAATGTACTGCGACTGGACATCCATTGTGAAAATGGGGTCGTCAGGGCCTAGGGATTTGAAAGTTGCTGAGGAGATCAAGAGGTCGCGGATGAACAGAACTATCTTTAAGCTATTACTGTCTGCTCCTAACTCCTGCTCTTCTCTAAGTGTTTTGTATCCCCACTGCTAATCATTATTTATGAATACCTTTCTTGAGGAATGTGATTTAATTTTGGAAGAACACTAACAATACAAGCAAATCTCATTTGCTTCATTTTCTGTATAGAAAATTGCTAGACAATTACATTGCTTTATGAATACTCTGAGCTGAATTTGTCCACTTATAACTCTGTCTCAGGAGCACTGGAAGTCTTGCTAGCTCTGTAGATTCACATTATGTTCTATAATGGCTTTGAAACAGAATTCCAAACTGTTGCAGATATAATGGGCAGAGCACCTCATAGGGGAGCTTAGGTTCTTAACCAACTGTTCATTTCCCTCCATAGATGTTGCCTGACCTGCTGAACTCCACCAGTAGCTTGTGTACATTGTTCCATGTTTACACAATTTGTGTTCCCTTGTGACCCCACTTCATATGTGTTTTTTTTAAGATTTTCTGTCGAACATTGAAGCAGACAGTGAAATGCGTTGTTTTGTGTCATTGACCAACATTAACTGAGAATGTGCTGGGGGTCTCACCAAAGTTCCAGTGCCAAAATACCAAGCATGCTCACAACCTACGATCCCGAACCGGTCTGTCTTTGGAATGTGGGAGGAAACCAGAGCACCCTGAGGAAACCCACACAGTCACCGGGAGAATATATAACCTCCTTTCAGACAGCAGTGGGAATTCATCTGTGATTGCTGATCATGGGTACTGTAAAGCGTTACACTACCATGTCATTCTTTTGACACTATAACCATACCGGTGAGTGTTGGTTTTAACAGATTTGCAGTTCTGTTCCCATTTCCATCTCCACACTGGTCGATGCAGACAGTGGAGTTGCATAATTAATTCTTGGTCATCAGTGCAGTTCCTGAAACATATATGAGTTTCAGTTGCTGGTTGTAATCACCTCCTTCTAGTTCCAAATACTGGGATTATAACTCCAGAATGATGTACTTCCAGGGCTTTGATGCCAGGGACTGAGTTAACAGTGGGGTCAATGCAATGGTTTTCAGGACTTAGGAGATCCATCAGGAAAATAGAACTGGGATTTCAAGATTCAACTTTCATGTTTGTTTATCGCACATACATTAAAACATACAGTGAAATGTGCCAAAAGTACCACATACCCAAGGATGAGCTGGGGGTCAATTCTGGCGCCAACATAGCATGCCCACAATGCTTGGCAGAACAACACAGAACACAACAAACAAAAAAAGCAACAAAACAATCTCCATTCATTCCTCCCTCCCACCCATGTTGGCCGGGACGAGAGCCGATTTCCCTTGTTTTCCGTAATGATCATCTCGATGGTTCTGAGGCACTGAAGGCTGTTCCGGTTGCTGTGCTCTGTGCCTGCTAATTAGGGATCTGGAGCAGCAACTGGATGGCCTTTGGCTTGTATGACAGAGCGAGGATATAATTGACCAAAGTTACAGGGAAGCAGTCACCCCAAATTTGCAGGAGGCAAGTAGCTGGGTGACCATCAGGGGAAATGGAAACAGCCAGTTAGAGCAGAGCCATTGCCCTCGAAAATAAATATACTGCTTTGGATACTTTTGTGCAGGATGACTTCCCAGGAAAATGCCACGGCGACCGGGTTATGGACACCGAGCATGGGTCCATGGTGCAGAAGGGAAAGAGAGAGAAGAAGGGAGTGGTAGAGATAGGGGACTCAATAGAGAAGGGAACAGACAGGAGCTTCTGTGGATGGGAACGGGACACCTGCACGGTATGTTGCCTCCCTGGTGCAACAGATAGGCAGAGTGGGTGGTGTGGCTTTACTGGTAAAGTATGGCATCAATCAGTAGAAAGATGTGGCATAGAATCAGAAGATGTTGAATCCTTGTGGGTTGAGTTAAAAAACTGCAAGGGTAAAAGGACATTGATGGCAGTTATACACAGGCCTCCAAACAGTGACTGGGATGTGGACCACAGGTTACAAAAGGCAAGTCAAAAGGGCAATGTTATGGTAGTCATAGGAGATTTTAACATACAGGTCGATTGGGTAAATCAGATTGGTAATGAATCTCAAGAGAGTGAGTTTGTTGAATGCCTATGAGATGGCTTTTTAGAGCAGTTTGTCTTTGAGCCTACTAGGGGATCAGCTATACTGGATTGGATATTATGTAATGAACCGGAGGGGATATGGGAGCACAATTTGACTGTACTCAACTTGAAATTTAACAGAGGGAAAGTAAAGTCTGATGTAGCAGTATCTCAGCGGAGTAAGGGAAATTACAGTGGTATGAGAGAGGAGTTGGCCAAAGTAAATTGGAAGGAGCTGCTGGCAGGAATGTCAGCAAAACAGCAATGGCGTGTGTTCCTGGAAAAAATGAGAAAGGTGCAGGGCATGTGTTTTGAGTGAGGAAATACTCAAAGGGTAAAATAGTACAACCATGGCTGACAAGGGAAGTCAAAGCCGCCTTAATCACAGAATCAACCTGCTCAGCAGATTTGAGTGTCCAATGGACTCGGACCCCAAGATCCCTCTGATCCTTCACGCTGCCAAGAGTCTTTTCATTAATACTATATTCTGCTATCATATTTGACCTACCAAAATGAACCACCTCACACTTATCTGGGTTTAACTTCATCTGCCACTTCTCAGCCTAGTTTTGTATCCTATCAATGTCCCGCTATAACATCTGACAGCCCTCTACACTATCCACAACACTCCAAACCTTTGTGTCATTAGTAAACTTACAAACCCATCCCTCCACTTCCACATGCAGGTCATTTATAAAAATCACGAAGAGTAGGGGTGCCAGAACAGATCGCTGAGGCACTCCACTGGTCACCAACCTCCATTACCAGTCTACAACTACTCTTTGCCTTCTGTGGACAAGCCAGTTCTGGATCCACAAAGCCATATCCCCTTGGATCCCATGCCTCCTTACTTTCTCAATAAGCCTTGCATGGGGTACCTTATCAAATGCCTTGCTGAAATCCATATACACTGCATTTACTCCTCTACCTTCATCAATGTGTTTAGTCACATCCTCTAACAATTCTCGTAAGGCACGACCTGCCTTTGAAAAAGCCACGCTGACTATTCCTAACCATATTATGCCTCTCCAAATGTTCATAAATCCTGACTCTCAGGATCTTCTCCATCTACTTACCGACCACTGAAGTAAGACTCACTGGTCTATAATTTCCTGGGCTATCTCTACTCCCTTTCTTGAATAACAGAACAACATCTGCAACCCTCCAGTCCTCTGGAACCTCTCATGTCCCCATCGATGTCGATGACTGTCAAACCCTGGAAGGCACTGGACCTCATTCCTCCTGTCCACATGGAAGATTTGTCAGCTCCTGAAAGGAAGTGGTTTCTAAGCATCCCTTGTCATGCTTCTTAAAGGCCTTCCTTCATTTGATTATTGTCTCATTTTTTCCTGCTCTGAGCTGTGTCCAGCTTTTCCTACCTCATTGGAACCAGCCTCCCCTTAATGGACTCTGTCCATATATCTCTATGCCTCAGCAAATTAATCAGTGTAACTAAAATTCCCCACCCAACCCACACATCTTCTCTTCTCTTCACTCCCACTGAGCAGAAGATATAAAAGCCTGAATCCATGTACCATCAGGCTCAAGGACAGCTTCTATCCTCCTGTAATCAGAATCTTGGCCTAACAATCTACCTCATTATGATCTTGCATTTTATCATTTACCCGCACTGTATTATTCTGACAGCTTTTACACTACTCTGTGTTATTGTTGGTTTACCTTAGTCTATCTAGCTCAATACTCTATGTCATGATCTGATCTGTATAATCAGTATTTAAGACGAGCTTTTCACTCTATCTTGGCACATGCGACAATAATAAACCAATACTAATGCCTTTGCAGTTGCTGTTCCATCTCATCCCACAGGCTCACAAATCCACTTTCTGATCTCTTAATCCAAATTCAAGGCCTCCTGAATTTCCACCTGGGTCTGCTCATCACTTAACCAGCCCTGTGATCAAAACCAGCAGTGGCAAACCCCGAAGCCAATCAATTGTGGCCTCCTGGCATGGAGTTCCTGGAGCGCAGCTGCTGAGATGGTCACTCAAGACTCGCACCACCCCTCGACCGTCAGGCTCTTGATCAACAAGGGATAACTAAATTCATTTAAAGTCTCTTTTATATTGTTATTTCATGGTCATTATTTATTGCTGTTTATGTATTATCTGCATTTTCAGAGTTTGTGTACAGCTTTCAGTTCCTGATGTCTACAGTTTACAGATCCTGTTTCCATTTACTGTTCTATAGATTCGCTAATTATGCCTGCAGAAAGAGAACCTCAGGGTTCTATGTGGTGACATGTATACACTCTGATAATAAGTTTTACTTTGAACTTTGACCAACGCTCATATAAAGCAGCACAGTGTTCCCTATGGAGTCATAGAGCACCCCAGCACAGAAAGAGGCCCTTTGGCTCATCTCGGTGCAGTTCATGTTGTCGATATTCATTGCTTTTTTTGTTTTAATTTTCTTTTTGCATTTGCGCAGATCATTGTCTTTCCAACATCAGTTATCTGTCTGTCTCTGACATATGCTGTTTTTCTTTGATTCTGCTGTGTTCTATAGACAATAGACAATAGGTGCAGAAGTAGACCATTCGGCCCCTCGAGTCTGCACCGCCATTCTGAGATCATGGCTGATCATTCACTATCAACACCCAGTCCCTGCCTTGTCCCCATATCCCTTGATTCCCCTATCCATCAGATATCTATCCAGCTTCTTCTTGAAAGCATCCAGAGAATTGGCCTCCACCGTCTTCCGAGGCAGTGCATTCCACACCTCCACAACTCTCTGGGAGAAGAAGCTCTTCCTCAACTCTGTTTTAAATAACTGACCTCTTATTCTCAATCCATGCCCTCTGGTACTGGACTCTCCCAACATCTGGAACATATTTCCTGCCTCAATCCTATCAAATCCTTTAATTATCTTAAACGTTTCAATCAGATCCCCTCTCAATCTCCTCAATTCCAGCGTGTACAAGCCCAATCTCTCCAATCTCTCTGCGTGAGACAGCCCTGCCATCCCAGGAATCAACCTAGTGAATCTACGCTGCACTTCCTCAATTGCCAGAATGTCCTTCCTTAAACCTGGAGACCAAAACTGTACACAATATTCCAGGTGTGGTCTCACCAGTGCCCTGTACAAATGCAAAAGAACATCTTTGCTCTTGTATTCAATTCCCCTTGTAACAAAGGCCAACATTCCATTTGCCCTCTTCACTGCCTGTTGCACTTGCTCATTCACCTTCATTGACTGGTGAACTAGGACTCCTAGGTCTCTTTGCATTTCTCCCTTACCTAACTCGACACCGTTCAGACAATACTCTGCCCTCTTGTTCCAGCTTCCAAAGTGGATAACTTCACATTTATTCACATTGAATGACATCTGCCAAGTATCTGCCCACTCACTCAGCCTATCCAAGTCTCCCTGTATTCTCCTAACGTCCTCTTCGCATGTCACACTGCCACCCAGTTTAGTATTGTCAGCAAACTTGCTGATATAGTTTTCAAACTTGCTGATATAGTTTTCAATGTGATATAGTTTTTACTGTGAAAGCTCTGAAGAAAATGAATCGCAGGGAAGTATATGGCTATATATATTTACTTTGATAATAAATTCACTTTGAACTTTGACCTAGTCTGTGATGAACTTTTATTCTGCTGAGTCCCAATGATCCACACCATAGCCTCCTGACCCCTCCTATCCACATATGTATTCAAATTTCTCTTAAATGTTGAAATCTCTGACAACTCATTCCACACTCTCGTCACTCTCTGAGTGAAGAAGTGCCCCCTCCCTCAGATTCTCCTCTTGTATATGCAGGTATCTTTAAGATCTTCTAAATATCCACTTCCCTCAGCTCCCCCTACCACTGTGGCCGCCATCTGGTCTCCCTTGTCTCCCTGTGAGTATTAAGCCAATCCTTTTAGCACATCATAAATCAAAATGATGCAGTTTGACAGTGGTTTGGCAGTGTTCTCGGTGAGTAACTAACCACATATGAACTAACTATCAGTAACAAGCACCCACAGGGTTCTATGCATTAACAATGCACCCATCGAGATTCTGGGAAGTTATTTACAGGACTGCACAAGTTAAATGAGCTGAGTAACACTATGAGCAGGTGACCTTTTAACAAAATTTATGGTACCAATTAGTTACTGTACATTTGCTATCTTACTTAGCACTATCAAAACATGAGGAACTGAGATCCGGGGAAGGCTGAGTAGGTTAGGACTTTGTTCCCTAGAGTGCAGGAAAATGAAAGAGGATCTTATAGAGGTATACACAATTATGAGGGGCGTAGATAGGATGAATGCATGCAGGCTTTGTCCCCTCAGTCTGGGTGAGACTTAAACTAGAGGTCATAATTTTAGATGCACAGTGAAATATTAAAGGTGAATCTGAGGGGAAACTTCTTCACTCAGAGGGTGGTGTGAGAGTGGGATGAGCAGCCAGTGCAAATGGTAGATGCTCAAAGTTCAAAGTTCAAAATATGAGGGGTGATTTATAAGTTTGTGGCCTAAGGTAGAAGGAGTCAATTTTAGAAAACCTAGCACATTTATTTTTCCTACATTTACACACTTAGTCCAGCAGTTGTGGAGAATACACATCCCTTCTTTGTAGAAGTCAGCGTCTTGGACGTCCAGAAGTGGTCCACAGCAGGGGTGATTGATAAGTTCATGGCCTAAGCTAGAAGGAGATGAGTTATTAACTTCAGACTTCCTGCATAATCACTCAAAGAGTTGAACTGCACGTGCATGTAACGAGAGCTGTATAACTCAAATCCTTCTACCTTAGGCCACAAACATCAATCACCCCTGCTGTGGACCACCTGGAGGTCCAAGACACTCTCGTTACATGCATGTGCAGTTCAACTCTTTGAGTGATAATGCAGAAAGTTTGAAGTTAATAACTCACCTCCTTCTACCTTAGGTCACAACCTTATCAATCACCCCTGCTGTGGACCACATCTACAAAGAAGGGATCCATATGCTCCACAACCGCTGGACTAAGTGTGTAAGCGTAGGAGGGGACTATGTTGAAAAATAAATGTGCTAGGTTTTCTAAAATTGACTCCTTCTACTTTAGGCCTCAAACTTATCAATCATCCCTCGTAAAACTATTATCAAAGTACACAGATATAATCACCATATACTACTCTAGATTTACTTTCTTGGTGTCATTCATTGTAAATACAAAGGAATATAATGGAATCGGTGAAAAACCACACACAATAAGAATGACAAACAATGAATATGCAAAAAGACAACAAAATACAAAAAGAATAAAAAGCAAACAATAATTAATATGTATTGAGAACAAGAGATGAAGAGTCCTTGAAAGTGAATTAATAGATTATGAGAACAGTTCAGTGTTGGGGTGAGTAAAGTTATCTACTCTGGTTCAAGTCCTGATGAGTGAGAGGTAACAATGCGCATTCATTTGTAAAATTTAAGAGAATTTTGGTTAGATACATAATTGAGAGGGGTTTGAGGGGATATGGTGCATGTAGCTGGGACAAGGCAGAACCAGAATCAGAATCAGGTTTATTATCACTAAAACTTATTGTGAAATCTGTTGTTTTGTGGCAGTAGTACAGTGCAATAAATAAAAAAATATTATAGATAATTTATTTTTTAATATACAGTGCCAGTAAAAAATATTCACCTCCTCCCCCCCCCCCCTTCTTGTTTTATTGTTTTACAGCATAGAATCACAGTGGATTTAATTTGGAATTTTTTAAACACTATCAACAGAAAAAGACTTTCATGCCAAAGTGAAAACAGATCTCTACAAAGTGAGATCAAATTAATTACAAATATAAAACACAAAATAATTGATCACATAAATATTCACCCCCTTTAATATGACACACCAAATCTAGGGTAGTATATGGTGACATATGTGGACTTTGATTATAGATGGACGATCATATGTGGGCAGTCAAGGTGTTTCAATTGATTGTTGTTAAAGATACACCTGTATCTGGAAGGTCCAACTGCTGGTGAGTCAGTATCCTGGCAAAAACTACATTGTGAAGACAGACGAACACTACAAACAACTCTGTGAAAACTTCATTGAAAAGCAAAAGTCAGGAGATGAATACAAGAAAATTTCCAAGCAATTGAATATCCCTTGGAGTACAGTGAAGTCAATCATCAAGAAATGGAAAGAGTATGGAACAGTTGTAAATCTGTCTAGAGCAGACCGTTCTCAAAAACTGAGTGACTATGCAAGAAGGGGACTCGTGAGTCTTCTGCCTGCTCTGGACGTTGTCATTGCCAACTGCTGATGGGACATCAACCGTCTCAACTTTAATCCTCCTCCAACTCCAACCTCACCCCTTCTGAATGCTCTGCTCTCCACTAATCCTAACCTCACCATCAAACCCGCAGATAAAGGGGTTCTGTAGTAGTCTGGTGGACTGATCTTTACCTTGCTGAGGTCCAGCGACAGCTCTCAGACACCTCCTCTTACTTGCCCATCAAACAAGGTCCCACTAAGAAGCATCAGTCCATTGTCTCCCCCTCTATCACTGATCTTATTGCCTCTGGGAGCCACTCCCAGCCACTGCCACCAACCTCATAGTTCCCACCCCCTGTACCTTCTGTTTCTACCTCCTACCCAAAATCCACAAACCAGCTTGTCCAGGTAGACCCATTGTTTCAGCTTGTTCCTGCCCCACTGAACTCATATTGGAATACCTCAACTCTGTTTTATCCCCTCTAGTTTAGTCCCTTCCCACCTACATCCATGACACTTCACACACACTGGATCTTTTCAATAGTTTCAAGTTCCCTGACCCCCATTATCTTATTTTCACTATGGATGTCCAGTCCCTATACATCTCCTACCCCCACCAGGAAGGCCTCAAAGCTCTCCATTTCTTTTTGGACACCAGAACCAACTAGTTTCCCTCCACCACCACTCTCCTCCACCTAGTGGAACTTGTCCACACTTTTAATAATTTCTCCTATGGCTCCCCCTGCTTCCTTCAAACAAAAGGTGTAGGCATGCTTACCAGTTATGTCTGCTGTTCTGTTGGCTACATGGAACAGTCCACGTTCCGTCAACACTCATGAAATGCTGGTGGAACGCAGCAGGCCAGGCAGCACCTGTAGGGAGAAGCACTGTCAACATTTCGGGCTGAGACCTTTAATCAGGACTGGTGTCCGTCTCCCACTTTTCCTATGTTACATTGCTGACTACATTGGCGCACCCACGCCGAGCTCATCAACTTCACCAACTTTGCCTCCAACTTCCACCCTGCCCTCAAATTTACCTGATCCATTTCCAACACCACCCTCCCCTTTCTCGATCTCACTGTCTCTACCTCTGGAGATAGCTTATCTATATGTCTATTATAAACCCACAGACTCTCACAGCTACCTGGACTATACCTCTTCCCACCCTGTTACTTTTAAAAACACCATCCCTTTCTCTCAAATTGTCCATCTCTGCCACATCTGCTCTCAGGATGAGGCTTTTCATTCCAGAATTAAGAAGATGTCCCCCTTCTTCAAAGAAAGGGGCTTCCCTTCCTTCACCATCAATGCTGCCCTCAACCACATCTCTTCCAGTGCACACACATCTGTTCTTACCCTATCTTCCCACCGCCCCACCAGGGATAAGGTTCCTCTTGTCCAACCTACCACCCCACCGGCCTCCGCGCCCATCACATAATTCTTCAGAACTTACAGCATCTCCAACAGATTCCCACCACCAAGCACATCCTTCCCTCCCCTCCAACTTTCTGCTTTTCGCAGAGATCGCACCCTACGCGACTCCCTTGCCCATTCGACCCTCCCCACTGATCTCCCTCCTGGCACTTATCCTTGCAAGTGGAACAAATGCTACACCTGTCCCTACACTTCCTCCCTCACCACCATTTAGGGCCCCAAATAGTCCTTCCAGATGAGGCGACATCTCATCTGTGAATCTGTTGTGGTCGATATGTATCCGGTGCTCCTGATGTGACCTCCTGTATATTGACAGACACCAACAGAGATTGGGAGACCAGAGCACCTATGCTCTGTTGCCAGAGGAAGCTGGGTCTCCCAATGGCTACCCATTTTAATTCCACTTCCCATTCCCATTCTGATTTGTCAATTCATGCTCTCCTCGACTGTCACAATAAGGCTACACTCAGGTGGAGGAACAACATCTTATATTCTATCTGGGTAGCCTTCAACCTGATGGCATGATCATTAATTTCTTGAACTTTTGGTATTGCCACTTCACCATTGCCCCCACCCTCATCATCCCCTTTTCCCTTGCTCACCTTTTCTCCTTGCCTGCCCATTTCCTCTCTCATGCTCCTCCTCCCATTTCTTTCTTCTATTGCCATCTACCCCCACCTCTCGGACTCCCCCTTCTCCAGCCCCATATTTCTTTCAGCAATCAGCTTCCCAGCTATTTACTTCATCCCTCCCCCTCCTGGTTTCCCCCATCACCTTGTGTTTCTTTCCCCCTCCCCCACCTTTAAAATCTACTCCTCATCTTTTTTATTCCCAGTCCTGCCGAAGGGTCTCCACCCGAAATGTTGGCTGTATCTTTTTCCATAGATTCTGCCTGACTTGCTGAGTTCCTCCAGCATTGTATTGACAGGTGAGGGACGCCATCAAGAGGCCTATGACTATTCTGGAGGAGATGCAAGCTTCAGTGGCTGAGATGGGAGAGACTGTGCATACAACATCTGTGGTCGGGTGCTTCGCCAGTCACAGCTTTGTGCGAGAGTGGCAAAGAGAAAGCCATGTTTAAAAAAACTCACATGAAGTCTCAGCTAGAGTTTGCCAGGAGCCTTGTATGAGGCTCTGAAGTCAGCTGAAGGCAGGTTCTATGGTCTGATGAAACCAAAATTAAACACTATGTTAGGCATAAGCTAACCGCTGCATATCATCAAAAACATACCTTCCCTACCATGAAGCATGGTGGTGGCTGCATCATGCTGTGGGGATGCTTCACTCCAGCAGGCCCTGGAAGGCTTGTGAAGGTAGAGGGTAAAATAAATGCTGCAAAATACAGGGAAATCCTGAAGGAAACCTGGTACAGTCTACACGAGAATGATGACTTGGGAAAAGATTTGATTTCCAGCAAAACAATAACCCCAAGCATAAAGCCAAAGCTACACAGGAATGGCTTAAAGCAACAAAGTTAATATCCTAGAGTGGTTGAATCAGAATCCAAACCTCAATCCAATTGCGAATTTGTGTCTGAACTTGAAAAAGGCTGTTCACTCACAATCCCCGTACAATCTGACAGAGCCTCAGCAGTCTTATAAAAAAGAATGGGGAAAATTTGTAGTATCCAGTTGTGCAAAGCAAATAGAGACCTTCCATACAGACTGTAATTGCTGCTAAAGATGCATCTACTATATACTGACTTGAAGAGGGTAAATACTTATGCAATCAATTATTTTGTGTTTTATATTTGTAATTAATTTAGACCAATTTACAGAAATTTGTTTTCATTTTGGCACAAAAGAGAATTTCCTGTTGTTCAGTATCAAAAAAGCCAAATTAAATCCACTGTGATTCAATGTTGTAAAACAATAAAAACATGAAAACTTCTGGGGGGAGGGATGAATACTTTTTATAGGCATTGTATGTATATTAAAAAATAAATTAAATAAGTAGAGCAAAAACAGAGGAAAATAGTGAGGTAATGATCATAGGTTGGTTTATTGTCCATTCAAGGAATCTGATAGTGGAGGGGAAGAAGCTGTTCTTTAAACATTGAGTTGAGTGAGAAGATTAGGTTGGCATGAATTCATTGGGCCAAAGAGCTTGTTTCTTTTCTGTAGTGTTCTGTAACTCTATGACAACCTCACCCAGCATGTGTTCATTACAACACTTTAGCTTCTTCATCCAAAAACTCAGACCCCACAGCCTCTTTTCTCCTTCAAAACACACAAAATGCTGGAGGAACTCAACAGGCCAGGCAGCATCTATGGAAAAGTGTACAGTCAATGTTTCAACCTGAAACGTTGACTATACTCTTTTCCTAGATGATGCCTGGCCTTCTGAGTTCCTCCAGCATTTTGTGTGTGCTGCTCAAATTTCCAGCATCTACAGATTTTCTCTTGCCTCTGTTCTTTTTCTTTGGGATATGACAGAATCTCTTTTCTTTACCCCTCTTTTAAAGGCTGTATTGCTCCTTCCAGCCTGGAGTTTTCTCAATGATGATAAACTCAACAGATGGTAATCACTGTTACCATGGAGCCGTGCAACCAAACAACGAGAGAGGAAGGTTGCACCTTCCATGATGGTCATCATGAGGTGATAAAGGGAGACCATATAATCTGTATATTCTCTTAGCACAGGATGCAGGTGCTGATCTGTGTCAGGTGAAGTGAAATGAGGCCTTTATATATTCATGTTTCAGCTAATTTCTCAGGGGTATGTTTCTGGATGAGTTTAAGAATGAGTGGATTAAACATTTCTGGTGACCAACATTCAAAAGAAGTCTGCAGTCGGTGTGGAATTAATGCAACATTCTGTCCCAGTGACCTGCAATATTGATCGTCCCTCTGCTTCTACAGCTGCTGCCTGACCCACCTAGTCTCTCCAGAAGTTCACAATTTACTGATCCTGCCAGAGATGGAAATCTTGTACAGCACACACGCATACACACCCACAAAATGGTGGAGGTGTTAGTCTGTGCACTCCACTAGAGTGTTGAAGCGGGAGTCAGTGATGCACCCCACCCCTGCCCCATCCTCGTAGTGTTCGCTCGGCAAAAGGCAAGCCCTATTGTGTTGGACTGCAGAACTATATTCTGTTGTGCGACTGTATTTTACTGATAGCTTACATGTACTTTTGTGCTTTGTGTGATTGTTGTTACTGTGTTTTGCACCTTGACTCCAGAGTAATGCTGTTTCGTTTGCCTGCATTCATTGGTATTTGTGTATGACTGAATAACAATTGAACTTGAACTTTGGACTTTGAACTCAGCAGGTCAGGCAGCATTTACAGAGGGAAATAAACAGTTGACCTTTGGGCTGAGACCTTTTGTCAGGACCTGATGAAGGGTCTCAGCTAAAGATGTCAGCTGTTTCCTTTCTTCCATGGATGCTGCCTGACTTGCTGTTCCTTCAGTATTTTGTGGAGTTGCTCCAGCAGTCTGTTCCTGCTCTACGGGTTACAGCATCTGCAGTCTCTTACGTTTCCAACTGTTTATGTCTTACTGCTTTCATCTGCCGAGGAGCTGTGAATGGAATCGTAATTACACAATTATCGGAGAATGTCTCTTCATTTGACTTTGACAGGAGGAAGGTCATTGATGGAGTGGTTGAACATGTTTGTTTACCTAGAATTATCGTATGGAGAATTCTGCTTTGAGAATATCCAGGGGATGAGTTCATAAATGAGAATTTTCTTCAGACCAGGAAGAACAGACTGTCTATTTTGATTGTGTCAGAAGAAAATAAGTAACACTTGTTATGTGGTTATGGAAAATGCTGATAATGGGTATGGAAATAATGACATTTTGCCTATTTTTCTGTTCAGTGCTTATTGCATTAGACTTTAAATGAAGGGTCAAACATTTGATGCCTTGTCTCATGAGTTGAGTGCTTTTTAGACAGTGTTAGTTACAAAGAACAGAATTGTGCAAAAGTGTATATTATGTATGTATTTCTGAAATGATAAATAAACCAATTGTTTGGAATCAAATTACCTTGTCTGGACTCTCTGGGCTGGGTGTGTCTACATACACCCATGCTACCCCCTACCCTGGTACTCCACTGCCATCTGTGAGAACCCCCCCTCGCTTAGCACTCCACCCTCACCAATCCCAATATCCTTTGCTCCTGCCAGATTTACAAACTCGCTCTCTGCTCCACATTGACAATACAGTACTGTGCAACAATCTTAGGCGTCCCAGCTGTATATATGTGCCTTAGACTTTTGCACAGTACTGAACTTAAAAACTGTTAAAATCATATGCAGCTTTCATAACTGGCTAAACCTCATCTCCAGTTTTGTAGGCTGTGGAGTTCTGTTGGTGCCATTTTACCAATCCACATGTGACCCATCTGCACTTCCCTGCTGGTCTCAGAGATGGAGGGAGACAGTGAAATAGGCCCAGGAGTGTGTGGACATGTGAGGACCATGAATGACGGTTCTGGGCAATGGGCCAGATACAGCATAGGGCAGAGAACAGTACAGTGCAAGTTCAGGACCTTCAGTCAATAATGACTGTGCCAACCATGGTCCTAGTCTAATCTAATCCCAATAGTCCTTTCTTCTTGATAGATAAGAACTAACATTCCTTCTGTAGTCTTACTGAAAGCAAGTGTTTATCTTGTACATTTATTCACTCCTGTAGGAAATAGCAGCCTCAACATGTTAGTTTCTCCATTTGCGTGTTTATGGCCTTTACTTCAGGATGTAGGTAGAACAGAAAAGAACATGAGTATTTTGACTTTTCAGAGGCTGATTATGATATTTCTCACAAGAAGTTTTTAAAATTTTTATTTATAGATGCAGCATGGTTGGAGGCCATTTGGGCCCAGAGGATCTGTCCTGGGTCGAGCATGTAAGGCCACACAAACAAAACAACACAGTGGCTCTACTTTCTGAAAAGTTTGCACAGATTCCACCTGTCATCTACAACTCTGATGAAATTCTATAGATAAGCAGAGAAGCATATCCAGACTGGTAGGGAAACCCCAAAGCCCCAGAATGGGAAAGCCTACAAAAATTTGTATGTACAGCCCAGTTCATCACAGGAAAAGCCCTCCCCACCACTGAGCACATCCTCAAAGAGAGCAGCAAACATTATCCAGGACCCCCACCGTCAAGACCCATACTCTCTTCTCACTTCTGCCACCAGGAAGAGATAGAGCAGCCTTAGGTCCCACACCACCGGATTCAGGAATAATTATTACCCGTCAGCCATCAGGCTTCTGAACCAGCATGGATAACTTCACTCACCTCAGTTCCAAACTGTCTCCACAATCAATGGCAAGGGTTCTCAACCTTTTTTATACCATGGACTAATACATTTTAGCTAGAGGTCTGTGAACACCAGCTTGGGAAGCCTTCATCTATGGACTCCCTTCACTCATGTTCTCAATGTTATTTATTTATTTGTTTATTATTATTATTATTATTATTATTATTTGTATTTGCACAAATATTCTTTGTTTGCACATCAGTAGCTTGTCAGTTTTTGTGCATAGTGTTTTATTGATTCCATTGTACTTCTTTGCTCTGCTGTGAATGCCTGCAAGAAAATGATTCTCAGGTTAGTAGATGGTGACAGTTATGTACTTCGATAATGAATTTACTTTGAATTTTGAACTTCAAGCATGTGACAATACTAAAATAATTCCAATTCCAATACCTGTCCAAAAGTCTTTAAAAAAAAATGTTTCTACCCTAACTTCCGCTAGTTCATTCCATACACCCACCAGCCTCTGGGTGAAAAAAAATTGCCCATGAGGTCTCTTTTAGATCTTTCCAATCTCACATATCTGTCTTCTAATTTTAAATCCTCCATTTGGGAAAAGATTAAGTTTTATTTGTGGTCTGTACATCGAAACATACAGCATGTGTCATTTACATTATTGATTTTGCAACGAGCTAGGGACAACCCATAAATGTCACCGCACTTCCAGCACCAACGTAGCAAGCCCACTACTTACTAATCCCAATGTGTGCGTCTTTGGAATGTGGGAGGAAACTGCAGCACATGGAGGGAACCCATGCAGTCACAAACTCCTCATAGACTGAGGCAGGAATTGAACCTGTGATGGGGATCGAACCCTGATCAGTAATCACAGGCGCTATAAAGCGATTGTGCTAACCACTACACTATTGCAACCCTGCAGAAACGATTGTGACCTTCTATTTTCTCAATACTCCTGTCCTCATTGCCTTGGCCAATGAAGACAAGCATGCCAAACACATTCTTCACCGCCCTGTCTAAATCTGTCACCACTTTCAGGGAGCTATGCATCGGTGTATAATTAGATTTAATATAATAAATTAATCGCCAACTAATTGAGCATGCTTGGAAGCCTAATGACCTCTTCGTGTTCTTGTACTTCTCTATTGTTCTATGAGTCTCTGCGGAATTGGAAATGGTAATGATGCAGTGATGTGGTGAATATAAACAAGATGAATAAAGAACAGGTTCACACTACTGCACCTACTCACACCATTTAAAGATTTTAATCTGCACTCCCCTCCTAACAAGCAGGATATTGGCTTGCATTCTTCCTCCTCCTTCCTTCCCCAATAGGATTTTTATCCGCTTTCAAGTTTGCATTTATTCTTGCTTTATCTATTCAATTCAGTTTCAGCAACCTGTAAAGCAATTGTAGTGCTAATTTTGATAGTAGATGTGAATATTGTATAATATCAATAATTGACTAAGCATGAGTTCTTTTAAATGAAAAGGAAATAACCACTTAAACTATTCAAGTTTGATGTATGTCTTGGAGCTATTTCAATGTACTAAGTGTCGGTATATTTCTAAAATGCCTTGTGGTAGAGTCATAGAAAAGTACAGCACAGAAACAGGGCCTTTGGCAGGTTTTGTTCATACCAAACCATTTAAACTGCCTACTCCCATTCAACCAACACCGTGACCATAGCTGTTTATGCCATCTTTGTTCCTATCTAAACTTCTTTTAAACTTTGAAATCGCATGCACTACTTTCCAGCAACTTGCTCCACATGCTCACAACCCTCTGAATGAAAAGTTTCCCCTCATGTTCCCCTTAAATTTACCACTTTACACCCTTAACGCATGTCATCTAATTGTTGTCCCACCCAGCCTCAGTGGAAAAAGCCTGGTTGTCTTTACCCTGTCTCTTAATACTCTGCATAATTTTGTATGCCTTTATCAAATCTCCTCTCGATCTCCTAAATTCCAAGGAATGAAGTCCTAACCTACTCAATCTTTTGTTATAACTCAGGTCCTCCAGACCTGACAACAGCCTTGTAAATTTTCTTTGTACTCTTTCAACCTTATTTACATCTTACCTGTAGGTAAGTGACATAATACCCCAAATTAGGCATCATCAATGATAGAAATTCTTTAAACTGCATTGGAATTGATATTTTGGGGATTCACTTGCAGAACATTATTGGCTGGAATCATCAGTTACAAAACTTCATGGTGTTAGGTTTCTCAGCAGTGTAGAGGTTCACCTCCATTAGTCTCTCAAATTTGCTGCAGAAGTTGATAGGATGGTTAAGAAATTGTATGGTGTTTTCACCTTCATTAATTGGAGAATCAGGTTCAAGAGCCATGAGATAATGTTGCAGCTCTATAAATCTTTGGTTAGAACAAGCTTGAAGAATTGTGTTCATTTCTGGTCCCCTCATTATAGGAAAAATGTGGAAGTTTTAGAGATGGTGCAGAGGAGAATTGGATTGAAAAGCATGTCTTATGAGGATATGAACTAGGGTTTTTGTCCTTGGGAAGGAAGAGGATGAGGGGTGACTTGATAGAAGTTTGGTTTCCATGTTCGTTGAGATTTAGTTAAGCACCGTAATAGAATAAAATTGTGTTCGGCATTGGAAAATGTTTATGCCTGAAATAATATTTTTATTATTTTGCTGGGAAAGGGAAGCATGTGCTCAAGCATTAAAAAGATCCCAAGAGGACAGAGTGAGATATATGGCTACACAGTCCAGTCCAACTCTCCTAGCAAGTGTTATTGTTAAGGTGAATATTGAAGGAGAAAGGAAAAGCCAGTTGAGGGGAAAATTCCTCTCTTTGTCATTTACTTTTTTCCTTTAGGCTCTTATTGTTTCATTTCCTTTTTAGTTTTCTTTATATCTTTACATTCCTCCTTTTTCTTTTTATACACAAGAGATTTGCAAATGCTAGAAATCCAAAACAACACACACAAAATGCTGGAGGAACTCAGCAGGTCAGACAGCACCTGTGGAAATAAACAGTTGATGTCTCGGGCTGAGGCCCTTCAGCAGGACCGGAAAGGAAGGGGAAGGAACCAGAATAAAAAGATGGTGGTGGTGGCGGTGGCGGGGGTGGGGTGGGGGGGTGATAGGTGAAGCCAGATGGATGGGAAAAGTAAAGGGCTGGAGAAGAAGGAATCTCATAAGAAAGGAGAGTGGACTATACAAGAAAGGAAGGGGAAGTGGACCCCAGGGAGGTGATAGGTAGGTGAGAAGAAGAGGCCAGAGAGAGGATTAGAAGAAGAGGGTAGGAGAAGGGAATTTATTTTACTGGAAGCAAAAATTGATATTCATGCAATCAGATTGAAGGTTACCTAGATGGAATATAAAGTGTTGCTCCTCCACCCTGGGGATGGCCTCATCTTAGCATAAGAGGAGGCCAAGGGCTGATTTGTCAGAATGGGAATGGAATTGGAATTAAAATGTTTATTCAGTGGGAATTTCTACTTTTGGCAAATGGAGCGCAGATGCTCAAAGAAGTGGTCCCAAATTTATGACGGGGTCTCATCAGTGTAGAGGAGGCTGCATCGGAGCACTAGACACAATAGACGATCCTAACAGCTTCACAGGTGAAGTGTTGCCTCAGCTGGAAGGATTGTTGGAGGCCGTGAATGGATGTGAGGGAGGAGGTGAATGGACAGGTGGAGCATTTTGCTCTGTTTAGATTCTCCCATTTTGTTTTCATGATTTCTCATTGTGCCTTTTCCTTTTGCCTCTCCTTTTGTTTTGATTTTCATTGAATATCTTCCTTTTCACCATGCCTCACTGCTTTACCAGCACAGTTTACTCTGCTTTCTCGCTCCACCTTTTCTTTCCCTTGCTACACTTGAGTTCCTTTCCCTGGCATGTGGCAAAGATCAAGCCCTCATTTATGATTCCAGAAAAATCAATCAGGTATCTGTCGATTGCCCTCCGTTCTCTTTTGCTTGTAAACTAACCCTCATCCATTTTACCCCATCGCTTATGTATTAGGTTTGCACGTTACTTACTTACTTACTGCCCGTTGTGCTGCTGGTGTTTTAGGTCGTCCATCTCAGTCTGTCCTTGGCCATCTTCTCTATTGTGCCCCAAGTGTGGTTCAGGGTTCTCATTCTGCCTCTACAGTATGTCACCAGGTTTCCTCCAGCCTTCACGGCTCCAGTGAAGTTCTGTCTTGATGATGGAGCTGGCCTCTCTTTCCAATCCAGCTCCAATATTTATTTTATTTTATTTAGTGATTCAGCACGGAATGGACCCTTCCAACCCATTGATCCGCACTACCCAGCGACCCCCGATTTAACCCAGTCATGAGACAATTTACCTTGATCAGTTTACTAACCAGTACGTCGTTGGACTGTGGAACCAGACACGTGGAGAAAACCCATGCGTTCCATGGGGAGGATGTACAAACACTTCGGAGAGGGCGCCAGGATTGAATTCCCATCTCCGACTCTCTGAGCTGCAATCACATCGCCCTAACTGCTACAGTACTGTGACACCCTAACTAGGGCAGCACTGGGGCATAGTAGTTAGCATAATGCTAATACAGTGCCAGCAGCCCGGGTTCAATTCCACTGCTGTTGGTCAGAAACTTTTATGTTCTCCCTCTGACCGTGTTGGATTCCTCCAGCTGCTCAGGTGTCCTCCCACATTCAAAAGGCTTCACTGTAACAGATCCTCTGAAATGATGATGCCAAGGAACTCAAAGTCTCTGACCCTCTCCACCTCTGATCCCCTAATGATGTCTGGCTCATGCACCTCTGCTTTCTTCATCCTGTAGTCAATAATCAGGTCTTTCAATTTGCTGCTATTGAGTGAGAGGCACCACTCAAACAGATTTTCAGTCTCCTCATTCTCATTCATGAATGCACAAGAATGAGCTACAGATCTAAGAAAGCAAAGCAACTTCAGCGTAACCTCCAACTTCCTGTACTCAGTACTTTGATTTATGAAGGCCAATGTGCCAAAAGCTCTCTTTATGATCCCTGTCTACCTATGACAGGTTCCAAGGTTGTCAAGCCAAGGAGTATTAGTGCGGACAAGCTCCCACTATCTAAAAATGCTCCTCATGGCATGCGCCTCAAATGGCCTCTGACAACCAAGTCAACTCCTGCCCTTCTCCTGTGGCTTAGCCTCTAAGCCCGGCAGAACTGTTTCTACTGACAGGAGAAGGGGCGAAGGTGGGTCCTGGTGCCTTAAAACCAGTGCTTCGGGTAGATGGAGCTCGTCAGCCTGGGAAGGAGGGAAAACTCTGATTTCAAACCTCCGTTGCCTTGCGGCCATACCCACTCATGGGACAGGCTTCGGGAGTAAACCCTGAGGACAAATCTGGAGCTGGAGTCCCTAAGACGTTGTCTTCAACCTCATTCTGGCAGCTCCTGTGACGACACTGGTGCCCAGCTCTATCAGCCCTTGCCCTTCCCTTGGACAACATGGGTGTTGTGGAGAGGGGAGATTTGCTGCACGTGCAACTGCTAGTCTTCCATACAACCTTGCCAGGGCCTGCGCCCTGGAAACCATTCCAGCGCAGATCCATGGTGTTGCGAGACTAACGGATGATACCACCTGTTACAATACCGAAAAAATGAATATAGAATTGAGACAGGTTTTTATAAACAAAGAAACATTTATTAAACACTGGTCAGTAAGAAATGAAAAGTAAACAAATGACTAACTTAACTTGAAGTTAACTGCTATACGACAACTCGAACAGTTCTTAAAGCAATAAATGCGAACACAAGTTCTTAAAGCGATAAATGCAAACACAGTGCTTAAAGTGATAAATACAAAAGTCCAAAGGATTTACACAGTCAATTAGGAGAGACTTTCCTGAAGTAATGAATTCCCTGACAATGTGACATTACTGCTGATCCCAGCCGAAATATGCCTTGCCCGAAGGATTCACGATGAAGGAAATAAAACGGCTTAAAGGCACTGACCTTTCCTTGGTGAATAACCCTGCTCCATCCCTTTCTCTTCTTATAGCAGGGACTATCTCGGATGCAGGTTACTATCTCTTTCGAATGAGGATCCAATAAGGTCGATCCTGTATTACTGAGACACCAACTTTACTCAATCCTTCGGGTCTCTGTACTTCCATAAATCTTCACTCTCAGACTGGACTAAACTGGCAGCATTTGGCAAGACTGCCGGCAATGAGACTTAAGGCAAAAAGTAAAACTCCACTTTAAAACAAAACTGTGTCATAAGACGAATACACAGCATAATGGAGTCACTGATGAATTAAACCATGAACTGACCTGCATCACAGCAAGGCTTTCCCCTTTTATACCTGTTGAAACAGGCCATCAAATGACCTCTCACTGGCAAGAAAATTGCATCATGTGACCTCACATTGGTGGGAAATTACATCACTCCACCATCACAAGACCATTACATCATGCTCAGCAGAGATTCAATTACATCATGGTCATGTGACAGTCACAAGATACCCACAGGGTATGTAACACACCATTTTTGAGGAAATATAGATCCCTCTATTCTACGGTACATAACAGTTCAAAATGAACATTTTTGCAAATTAAGCTGATTCACCTTTTCTCTAACTTAACTCTTTTGATGCTAGCTTCAGTATAATAAATCTCAATGAAACATACCCTTCATGTACTATAGAGCCTAGAACTGAATGTAGACAAAGCTCTTTGTATTACAGCTCTCTGGAGATAAGGACAGCATAAGACTTTCAAGTTATATGTTGTAGAAATGGAATACGAAATGCCATGAAGGTTATCCTTCAAAATCCATGGTACATGGTACCTTTATGTTAAATCTGCTTGTGGCCCTCACAAATATTCCAAACTCACCACATGCTGTCATTTGTGTTGATGTGGCAGATCCGAGCAATCCACTATCGCGTAACCTATCAGATCATTCCAAAGCAGAACATTGCTAAAATTTTGTCTTTTCATATCATCACGCTGTCATTGAAGAAGCCATGGCTCTTACCAAAGTCATTTCAATTTTTACTGTGCAAGGAAGCAGACGGACTGATAAGGTCCTGTGATACTGTATCTTGAATCTTGGATACTCTTCACATATTGATATTTATTGCAACTGCCTGTAAGCAAGCAAGACTCAAGATTGTAGTTTATACATTCTTTGATAATAAATACACTTTAAATTGAATTATTATGAAGAATATTTATTAATATTAATTAACAATAAATCCCTATTCAATGTTTCTGAATAAATAACCCTAATTAAGACAGCTTTGAATTTGCTACACTTATCAAATTACTTTATCAGCCAAAGGCACATTATGTTTAGGATGAGATCAGATATGAAAATATGCAATTTTTGTGCCACTTGAAACAGAGCTTGGTGTGGGATTGGAAGAATTCTGGAAATACCTTGCTTCATTAAACATTATCATGATGACATATCAAATTGGCATGTGGAAATAAAGAGAAAAGAAATTAAATGGATTACTCTAGATCAAAGGAAATTTATTCAAAAACATGATTTTGTTATTAATAACCTGCTAAGTATTTGGATGCCAACTTTCGTCTTTCAAAATTATTTGTGCAACAAATAGAGGGTGTCATCATTTCTTGCTAAGAATCTTCAACACAGACCATTAACACTGCATCTCTCTGCCAGGCCTGCTAAACGTTTCCAGAATCTTCTGTTTTGTTTTAGTTCCAGTTTCCAGCTGCTGTTGCCAGAATTGGAGGATGTGAGCTATAAGGAAAGATTCAATAAGTTAGGACTTTATTCCTTGAAACCTACAAGAGAGAGGGGAGAGTTGATAGAAGTATAAAAAATTGTGAGGGGTATAGATAGGGTAAATATAAGCGGATTTTTCCGCAATTAGAGATCCTGGGTTAAGGGTGAAAGGTGAAAAGTTTAAGGGGAACATGAAGGAAAACCTTTTCACCCAAACAGTTATGAGAATGTGGGATGAGCCATCTATGCAAGTGGTACAAGTGAGCTCGATTTCAATGTTTAAGATAGGTACATGGATGATAGGGGTATGGAGAGCTGTGGTGTCAGTACAGGTTGATGGGAGCAGGCAGTTTAAATGGAGTGGCATGACTCGATGGGCCAAAAGGCCTGTTTTTATTCTGTATTTTTCTATGACTCTTTGATATTCAAATTACTGGCTCACTGGTATCACTGTTGACTGTATAATTGCAAGTCAATTCTTCCTCTTATATTTAAAATTTCCTCAGGAATCTCATAATCGTGAGGTACTTGAGAAATTAAGCCGGTGACCCTGAAATTTATGGACAATTCCCCAGGAAATTGTTTTCATTGAGCAGAAGAAAAGCTGCTGAAATATCAAATCTTTTGGAGAGAAACTTAGCTTATTCACATTTAGGGTTACAAAATGACACATACATTTCTACATAGTGCATGCTGCACATCTTATAGGCAGGAGGGCATTTTTAGCAACTGTTAGATTATGTAAAATAGGAAGATCATGACATCAATCACCATGTAAAGCTGATTAGAACTAGGAATGTCATTCAGAAGCGCCATTTTTTTGTAGTTGCATGGTTGAACGCTTGTTAAGAAATTCAAATGATCTCTAAACTTCCAGTTTTATTTAAAGTGGGTCATCAATGACTGGCAAATAGGGTGTTACCATAAGTCTATACTCAATTCTAATTTTGTAACTTCCCCAGTGACTAGCATGGTAGCATAGCCTTTAGTAGAACACCTTACAGTGCCAGTAGTTCAATTCCCTGCAGTCTATAAGGAGTTCATATATTCTCCCCATACCTATCCTCTGGTTTCCAAGTTCCAAAAGACGTATGGGTTGGGGTTAGTACATTGTTGGCATGTTATGTTAGCACCAGAAGCATGGTAAGTCAGATGGTGGCATGTGTGTATACACTGGCCTCTCGGGAGCCAGATGGAGGTGCTATATTCTCTGTAAAATTTGTTTATTTCAAACCAAAGACAATTCTATTCCAAGAACTTTGGGTACTGCAGGGCTACTGCATCAGTGAGCTTCTATGTTGATCAGAATAGCTGAGCTGGTGTCGGCCATGATGTTGGGGAAGGAGACGGTTGAGGTGTTGAAGGGACTGACTTGTGATGTTGGGGAAGGAGCCGGTCGAGGTGTCGGAGGGACAGACTGTGATTTTGGAGAGGAACCCAGCTGAGATATCGAAGGGGCCAGTCAGGATATCGGGAAAGGAACCAGTCAGGATATCAGAGAGTCCCTTTGGGATGTTGGAGGAGCCAGTTTGGGTTTGGGTTCGGAGGAGCTGACCTGGCAGCAGAACATGTTGCCGCTTGTACTTGGAAGCATCGAAGTTGGTGCAGTATAATTGTGGGAGATTGCAATCACTTGTGATTGCAAGACTCTGTTGGTCAATGATGAGTAAGCTGCCGCAGATCTGTTACTCTTGTCTGGTGGAGGGGACAGGGAACATGAGAGCTGCGTAGCCCCAGTTACAGCAAGGAGTAGGCCTCAAGCCTTGGGCTTGCCTGCTGCTGCAGACCAGGAGAGTGTTGCGGAGTGCTGTATGGTGTCCGTGCTTGGCTGGTGCTTGGCTTCTCCCATCAGTGCTGCCCTCCCATGTTCAAATGGTGGAATGACAGGCTGGATTGCATGTGTCTGCACACACTGCTGAGAGACAATACCATACCATCGATTAGCAGCTTTTGTTGCTTGGGGTCTTGGACTCTGTATATGCTTTTTGATGGAGGGAATATGCTTCTTTGCTGCTATTTTGAATTATGTTACTCACCATTTTGAATGTTTGCACCTTGGCCCCAAAGGAACATGGTCTTGTTGGGCTGTATATATGTATGGTTCGAATGATAATTAAGCTTGGTTTGATGGTGACATTTGCAGGCTACCGCCAGCACATACTCAGACTGCAATGGTTGTGAGGCAAACAATGCATTTTACTGTAGGTTTGCAAGATTTGATGTACAGTACATGTGACAAAGAAAGCTTATTTTTTTCTACAGTTTCAAATTTCAGAGCCCCTTCCTGCTGTCCACAATCAGTTCCTTGATCTTGTTGAGCGCAATGTTTGTTGTTATCACATCAATCTACCAGTTGATGTACACAAGTGGTGACTATAAAACCCAGGAGCAGAATTAACCCCTTCAGCCCTTGGAGTCTGCTCCACCAATCTACCTTGGCTGATTTATTATCACTCTCAAACCCATTCTCCTGCTTTCTGCTGTAACTTTTGATAATTCCATGATTAATCAAGAACCTATCGATTTCTGCTTTAAATATTCCCAGTGATCTGGCCTCCGCAGCCATCTATGGCAATGAATTCCACAGACTCACCATCCTCTGGCTGAAGAAATTTTTCCTCATCTCTGTTCTAAGGGGACATTCTTCTATTCTGAGGCTGTGCCCTCTGGCCCCACTACAAGAAACATCCTGTCCACATACACTCTATCCCAGTGACACTTGCAGACTGCACCAACACATGTTCACTGATTTGATCTGACACAAATGACAAATTTCACTGTACGTTTTGATGTGACAAATAAAACTAATCTACATCTTTGATGTCAATTTTTACCTACCATCTGTACTGAATATATCTTTGATTTCCAAATGTACTCCAGATCCTTGCTTTATACCCAGAGTAGATCCTGCTGGGGCCAAGCTTTTCACATGTCCTTTAATCTATTTTTTACCCTTGACCATGGACACAACTCAAATCCAAGTATGCAAGGTCAATATTCATGTCGTAGGGATTGTCACAGGGATTTCAGCACTCTATTTATAAAAATGACTTTGATGTGATCTAGCTGATAAATTTGTTGTTGGCACAAATTTAGGTGGCAAAGTAAGTTGTGAAGAGGACAAGCAAAGTAGAAAGGATTGTTAAGTGAGTAGGCAAAGCTCTGGTAAATGGAGTGTAGTGTTGGAAAATGTGAAAATGCAATATTGGCAGGAGAAACAAGAATATTATCCAAATTGTGAGCAATTGTGTAGCTCTGTGATGCAAAGTGATCTGGGAGCCTGGTGTATCATTCACAAAAGTTGAATCAGGAGTGACAAACATTAGAAAATCTCCAAAGCAACACACAAAATGCTGAAGGAACTCAGCAGGTCAGGCAGCGTCAATAGAAAATAGTAAACAATTATTGTCTCAGCCTGAAACACTGACTGTTAACTGTTCCTCCTCCATAGATGCTCCCTGGACTGCATTTCTCCAGCACTTTGTGTGTGTTGCTTTGAACGAGGTGTGACCAGGTACAGCAAGTACTGAGAGAGTGAACAAAATCTTATTAGACCATAAGATATTGGAGCAGAATTAGGTCTTTTGCCCCATTGAGTCTGCTCTGCTATTCCATCATGCTGATCCATTTCCCAGTCTCATGCTATCTCCCAGTATCCCTTCATGCCCTGACTAATCAAGAATCTATCAACCTCTGCCTTAAATACACCCAATGACTTGGCCTTCACAGCCATCTGTGGCAATGGACTCCACACATTCACCACTCTCTAGCTAAAGGAATTGTATAGTTGCTGAAGGCATTGAAAACAAAAGTAGAGAGGTTACACCACAGTTATGTTAGACATCAATGAGACCACAGTGAATCATGGAGTTGTACAACAGGAAACAAGACAGTTGGTCCATTGTACCTGTGCTATTCATCAGAGTCCTAGAGCACTACAGAACAAAAAAAGGCCTTTAAACCCCACTTGTCCATGCTGAACTATTATTCTGTTTAGTCCCATTGATCCCACCTGCACATTGCTCTTGATATCCCTCCCATCTAAACAAAATAGAGAGAGTACAGAGAAGATTTACTAGAATGTTACCTGGGTTTCAGCACCTAAGTTACTTTACTTTACTTTACTTTATTGTCACAAACAACTGATACTAGAGCGTACAATCATCACAGCAATATTTGATTCTGTGCTTCACGCTCCCTGAAGTACATCTCAAAGTAAATATAATAAAATTTTAAATTATAAATCATAATTAGAAAGTAGAAAAGGGCAAGTAAGGTAGTGCAAGTCAGGTCCAGATATCTGGAAGGTACGGTCCAGATCCGGGTCAGGATCCGTTCAGCAGTCTTAACTCAGTCTTACTGAGGAAGGTTGAACAAGTTAGGTCTTTATTCTTTGGAGCATAGAAGGTTGAGGGGGGACTTCAAGGAAGTATTTTAAATTATGAGGAGAATAGAGTTGACGTGGATAGGCTTTTTCCTTTGAGAGTAGGGGAGAATCAAACAAGAGGACATGAGTTGAGAGTTGGGGGCAAAAGTTTAGGGGTAACACAAGGGGGAATTTCTTTACAGAGAGTGGTAGCTGTGTGGAACGAGCTTCTAGTACAAGTGGTAGAGGTAGGTTCAATTTTGTTATTTAAAGTAAAATTGGATAGATATATGGACAGGAAAGGAATGGAGGGTTATGGGCTGAGTGCAGGTCGGTGGGACTAGGTGAGAGTAAGCACGGACTAGAAGGGCCGAGATGGTCTGTTTCCGTGCTGGAATTGATATATGGTTGTATCTATGTACTTAGAGTCATAGAGCACTATAGCATAGACACAAGCCCTTCAGACCATCTATTCCATTCTAAACTGTTATCCTGCCTAAGTCCATACCATTCCCAACCATGCACTTACCCAAAGCCCTCTTTTCCACACATATTCCAAAGACTATGAGTTAGCACATTAATTGGTCACATGCATATAACTGGATGGTGCAGGTTCATTGGGCTGGAGTGGGCTGTTACCATGCTATTGCCGTAAATTTTAAAAGAAGCCAACATTAAAATCATCCTTAGTTGGTGTGTGATATTAAACTGATACCGGCTTACAAATCGGGCTTGTGGAAAACAAAATTCTGAAAGCTCAGAATTAGAATAAAGTTTAACTTGGGATAGTTTTCCACAAAAAGAGCTTGGGCTTCCTGTATTCATGGTACATTGTTGCACAGAAATAGGCTCTTCAGCCCATCAAGTTTATGCCAAACTTTTATTCCGCCTAATCCCACTTACCTAAACGCCTCTTGAATATTGCAATCAAAGCTGCATCTGCCACTTCTCCTGAAAAGCTCATTCCACAGCTGCACAAACAAGGTTATCTTTGAGTAATCCCGTTTTCCTAAACTCAGGCCACTGTCTTCAACATCACGGTGTTTCAAGTGTTATCTAAGTATCTAAGTGTTATGTGAAGCTTTGCCTCCACAAGCCCCATTAGGATACTGAGCAGCAGGTTACAGATACTGGCTGCATGAAGAAGTTCTTGCTTAAGTCTTTTCTAACTGAAAACTATTCCCTCTGGTCCCTGCAAGGTATCACTGGTCACAGGGTTCCGATCAAGAAACATCGCTTCACTCTTAACTTCAACCTCCTATCAGCAGGCTAAGCAAGGATACGTGTTGCCAAATTGCCCTGGATCACATGAAGTTTTACCCTTCACACCAATCTCCCATGTGGGAACTTGTCAAGTGCCTTACCAAAGTCAATATAGACTCTATCGAGTTTATTATCTCCATAGTAACTTCCTTTAACTACATTAATTAAATTGGTTAGAAAAGATTTTCACTTAATAAAATTATGCTACGACCATGGATTTATTCCTGCCTCACAAAATGAAGACAAATCTAGTTCCACAGAATTTTTCCAATTATTCTCTTTGTCCCTATATTATAGTCAGCAGCTTGTAATCGCTTGCCTTATGTCTGCTGCCTTTCTTGCAGAAAGTTACTAATCTCGCTCTCCACCTGTCATCTGGCACTTTTTCTGTGGCTAGATAGGATTTGAAAATTGGGGGACAAAATGATGGCAGATGCTGGTATCTGGAGCAACAGACGATATGCAATGAAAACACAACAGGTTGGGCAGAAAAGGAACTGTTGTTCTGAGTAAAAACTCTCCTTAGCACTGGTTGAAATATTCAAGGATTTAAAACTTCTGTTAGAACCCCAGCAAAGTCCTCCTTTGCCTTCTATTGGATCCTAAGATCTATCTCATTAGGCCCTGGAGGTTTATAAAACATAAGAAAGCCTCTCATCAGGCTTGTATGAAAACCTGGCTCATTGGCTAACCCCATTAAAAGCCAAAGGACTCAGTGATGAGATGGCCACCTTTCATAAACATTAGGTGTCTAAGGTTGGTATGATTTGGGTCCAACCAAACAGGAAAGTTGGGATGTTTCAATTAATGGAACCCCGATTTGAGCGAATGCTGTGTAAATACACAATTACTCATTGAAGAAACACTGCATATAGTTATAAAGAAAGAGTATTTTCTAATTTCAGCTTTATCAATCAGTTATTAAGAGGAAAAGAAAAAGAAAAAAAAAGACCTATTACAATTAAACCAGTCTAAATGTGCACATTGTAGGAGCTTGTATTGCCAAAAGCTGGGTATGACCGTTACTCACGGTTCTGAATTCTCATCACCAATCACTGGTAGAACTTTCCATCTTGGACACCTTCAACTCATGAAGCACTCCTTGCAATCATGTCTTCCTGTCGGATCGAATCCTACGGCCATCTCCCCCAATCTTCTCCTCTTTGCACCTGGTGCCAAAAGGACCACAAACCCCACCAGTGTCCATCACAATCTTCCTCTGCCCAGCTTTCTCTAGAACTTTCTCCCAATTCCACCATCCTGATTGGCTGACACAATATTCCTAAGTTGAATATCATAGCCCCTTAGCTTTAGCTGATGACCCAAACATGCTATAGCAGGGCACACTGGTTCAACAGGAAGCTACTAAATGAAATACACTACAGCATTAACAATAAAAATCTTATACAATGGATTACATATATGAACATGAACAAGCCTTTTGACCCAGAGTGCCTGTGACAAACATGCTGCCAAAGTAAACTACATTTTTTTCTGCCTGCACATAATCTATATATTCCTGTGTTTATCTAACAGCATCTTATATGCCATTCCCACATCTGCTTACACCAATACTCCTGGAAGCCTATACCAGGCATTAACAACTCTGTGCAAAAAGTTTGCCCTACATCTGCTTTAAGCTTTCCAAGTCTCACCTTAAATGCCCTCTCGTACTTAATATTTCTAACCTGGAAGAAAAGTTCTGACTGTCTATCCAATCTATGGGTCTCTTAATTTTAAGAATTTCTACCCGGTCTCCCTCAGACTCCAGATCTTAGCTAGTAAAATCTATGAATATTCAAAACACAAGCAATCAGAAAAATATAAATTAATAATGATAACATTAATAACTATATATAAAGCACCTTTCATACATTAAGATGCAGGCTCAAAGTGCTTTACATAGATTGTAAAGATAAATCAATATAGTCATTAAAATATGAGAGAAAATTAAATATCAGAAGTAAAGACAAACATTGTATAAAATAATAATGTAATCAAATATACCAAATTATATAAATATAATTAATATCCATAGGTAGTAAGTAATCCTATAAGTAGGCTTTTAGAAGTGTCTTGAAATGTTCCTAGCATATCTCAGTCAGCAGCATATTCCAGATTTTTGGTGCATGAGAGCAAAAGGTTGCATTATCAATTCTTATATGCTTGGCTCTAGGAAAGCTAAGCAAACCAGTATTCATGGATCTAAGATTACAATTAGGGGCATAAGGGGAGAGGAACTCCAAAATATATACAGGAGTTAAATTATTCAGAGCCTTATATAAAAAAAAGAGTATTTTAAAATTGATCCTAAAGGTCAGAGGCAGCCAGTGTAATGTTGCCAGTGTCAGCTCAGATTTTCTATTGTTTTTTTTGGTTCAGATTCTTGCTGCTGCAGTTTGAACAAGCTGCAGCTGGTTTATATCATTCTTAGGCAGTCCTGAAAAGAGTCCATTACAGTATTCTAATCAACTAAAAACAAAAGGTTGTATCAACTTTTCTGCATCTTCAGATGTTATAAGAAATTGAACTCTTGTAATGTTCCTTAAATGAAATGGTCTTAATAAAATGGTTAATATGTGATTTGAAATTTAGCACAGAGTCAATAATGACTCCTGAATTCTTTATTTCTGGCTTGATTTATAAGGTCAGATGATAGTTTTTTTTTTAAGATTCACACTTTTTAAAATTGCTTCCAATACTTAAAAATTCTGTTTTTTCCTTATTTATTTTAAGGAAATTCAAGCTTATACATTCTGTAATGCCAGTAAGACACCAGACGAAAGGGTTGAGTGCCTCAGGGTCATCTGACATAATAGACAAAGGCGTTTGTGTGGTGTCTGCATTGCTGTGGTAAATCACCTTGTATTTTGAAATATTCTGAAATCATGTAAGCATGTAAACTGAAAAGATTAAACTAAGTGTGAGCTTTAAATAATCTAAATAACGTTGATTGTTTATTCCTCTCCATTGATGCTGTAGAGTTGACCTGTAGAGTTCCTCCAGTATTTTGTGTTTACTGCTTTAGATTTCCAGCCTCTGCAGATTTTGTTTCTGCATTTATAATCTAAGTTACTTATTCCCTGAAATGACCATTCCCTTCATGGGATTGAGAGGTGAAGCATGCCAGGTGCACCTGGCATCGGATGTTTGATAGCAGTATAAATAAAAAGGAATTACTATGATTTTATTCCCACAGAGTTCAGCCAGCAAAACAATAATAAAACCTGTTATTTCAGGACTTTGTAATCAGGTGAAAATTCCAAATTTCTCACAGCTGAACAAGACAATGTTGTTAGTTATTCTGTGAACTATCAACAATAGCGCACGAAATCTGAGTCAGTAATTGAACTGTCCTCGCAGATGCTGCCCAGTCTGCAAACTACTTCAGTGATTTCTGTTAGCAAGACAGATTAATTGACTGCTGTGTGGGAGGTATTGTTGTGTGCATAGTGTCTGTCCGTAATGCAAGACTTCCATGGGTTGTATCTCTGGATGTGAAAGGTACTATAAATATAAGTGTTCTATTTTTACAAACTCTAGTTGTAAAACTGAATTTTAAAAACTCTCTACTGAAGCAGAATCTAAAGAAATTCTGTGTCAAGCAGTGAACGATATTAATTATATTTGTGAATTAATAGGTATGCCATAACACTATATAATTGACCTGTTTATTTTTTCTAGAATTGTTAAAAATGTTCACAATTATTTACAGAACATACTTCTGCAAGCCCTCTTATGGCTTTGACTTTAAATATCATTTGAGAACTCAAAATTTAATTTCTAATCATTGACAATTAAAGTCTGTTTCCTCCAGAATCAAACTCGTATCAAAACAAATCTCTTGGACGTCTCAGGGGCAGGAATGGCTGCTGAGTGTGCCGGGCTTTAGATGTTTCAAAAAGGATAGGGAGGAAGGCAAAGGAGGTGAGGGAGCGGCTCTGCTAATCAGGGATAGAATCGTGCTGCAGAAAAGGAGGAAGTCATGGAGGTATTGTCTACGGAGTCATTGTGGGTGGAAGTCAGAAACAGGAAGGTCTCCCCATTCTCCAGCCCTGTATCTCTTCTACCATCAAATTCCCAGCTTTTTACTTCATCCCTCCCCCTCCCGATTTCACCTGTCTCCTTGTGTTTCTCCCTCCGCTCCCCCATCTTTTAAAATTACTCTTTTTCTTTGTTTCTCTAGTCCTGCTGAAGGGTCTGGGCCCGAAATGTCGACTGTACTTTTTTCCATAGATGCTGCCTGGCCTGCTGAGTTCCTACAGCATTTTGTGTGTGTTGGTAAGATAAAACCAATTCTTTTTACGTTATATGTCAGTGACCTGGATGATGGAATTGCTGATTTTGTGGCTAAGTTTGTGAAATATATGAAGATAGGTGGAAGGGCAGGTAGCTTTGAGGAAGCAGAGAGGCTACAAAAGGGCTTAGACATTTTAGGAGAACAGACAAAGAAGTAGTAGATGGGACACAGTGTTGGGAAGTGTATAGTCATGCACTTTGGTAGAAGAAAATAAAGCAAGGACAATTTTTTAAACAGAGAGAAAATTCAAAAACTCTGAGGTACAAAGGGACTTGGGAGTCCTTATGCAGGATTCCCTAAAGGTTAATTTGCAGGTTGAGTCAGTGGTGAAGAAGGTAAATGCAATGTTATCATTCATTTCAAGAGAACCAGAACCTAAAAGTAAGGGTGTAATATTGAGGCTTTGTCAGGCCTCACTTGGAGAATTGTGAGCAGTTTTGGACCCCTTGTTTAAGAAAGGATGTGCCTACATTAGAGAGAATTCAAAAGGGGTTCATAAAAATCATTCCAGGATTGAGCATTTGATGGCTGTGGGTCTCTACTCACTGGAATTCAGAGGAATAAGGGAGGATTCTCACTGAAACCTGTCAAATTTTGAAAGGCCTTGACAGAGGAGATTTGAAGGGGATGGTTTTTTTTGGACTGGAGTGTCTAAGACCAGAGGGTACAACCTCAGACTAGGGGGACATCCATTAGAACAGAGATGAGGAGGAATTTCTCTAACCAGGGAGTGTTAAATCTCTAGAATTCATTGCCACAGGTGGCTGTGGAGACCAAGGCTTTGGCAGAGGTTGATAGCTTCTTGATTAGTTGACCTAATAACTTGTACATCTTTAGAATGTGAAAAGAACCCGGGGCCCCCAAGGAAACCCATGCAGTCATGAAGAGAACTCTATACAGGCAGCGGCAGAATTGAACCCGTGTCATCAGCGCTATAATACCGTTACACTGGTGATTCCAGATCAGAGCAGTTACATGTCCACAGGGGACATTAGCGAAAATAGAAATCATTGGGGAGACATTCAAGATTCTTGGGGGGAGGGCAGAGGGCAGTAAGCAGCACCCTAACTAGAGGCACAAGACCTGATTGACCATGTCAATTCACTGCTATCGGCAATATCCAATAGGCACTCCAGTTTGAGTTATGTTGTAATTTTAATTTAGCACCATTAGTGATGGATAAGTACATACAATGTGATCTCTATGAGTCTGAAGGCAGTGAAGCCTTGAATTCTAATACTGCAAAGGAAAAGAAACTACAGGAAGTGCGTAAGTACAATGTTATATGTCTGGAGTATGGTTTTATTCCATTCCCCTCTGATCAGCGACACCCCATGTATCTTATTTGTGATACTGTACTGTCCAATGAAGCCATGAAACCATCAAGATTGCAGGAACACTTCTGTAAAAGACACCCAGAAAAGGCTACTTATGGTAATACTCAGTTCCAGAAGATGAAAGAAACATTTGAAAAGCATTGCGCACTGGAGTCACTTGCCAAGAAATCTAAAAGTGACCTTGATAATGATCTCATTATTTCTAGTAACATTTGAAAATGATAGCAAAATGTGGAAAATCTCATACAATTGGTGAAAGGTTAATAATGCCTGCTGTATCAGAAGGGTTCACCACTGTTCTCAAAATGCATGCCATATTTTAAAATCAATTCTTCTGAATAGTAACTCTGTAGCTCATTGTATTGATGAAATAAGTGAAGACATTGAGTATCAATTATGAACAGAGGTACACCAATGCCAGAATTTGGGATACAACTGGATGAGCCAACTGTAGGAGACAACAAGCCATTGGTAATGGCATATGTATGGTTTATCAAAAATGGAAAAGTTTTTGAAGAGATTCTTTTTTGTAAAAAGTTAAAAATAAATATTAATGGAGAATCAATCTACGACAAGCTCAAATTGTATATTGAGGCTGAACCTATTCTAATTAGGAACATACTTCCTTGTGCAACAGATGGGGCACCAATAAGACAGTGTGTCATGCTGGTTTAGTGGCATTTATGAAAAAGGAAATTCCAAACCAATTTGCAATCCATTGTGCAATTCATGATCAACATCTCACAGCCGAAAACCATAAGACCATAAGCTCAAGGAGCAGAAATCGGCCATTTGGACCATCAAGTCTGCTCCACCATTTTATCATGACCTGATACATTCTCCCATTTAGTCCCACTCCCCTGCCTTTTCACCATAACCTTTGATGTCCTGACTATTCAGATACCTATCAATCTCTGCCTTAAATACACCCAATGACTTGGCCTCTACTGCCACCCGTGGCAACAAATTCCACAGATTCACCACCCTCTGGCTAAAAAAATTTCTTCACATCTCTGTTCCGAATGGGCACCCTTCAATCCTTAAGTCATGCTCTTTTGTACTAGATACCCCCAGCATAGGAAACACCTTTGCTACATCCACTCTGTCCGTGCCTTTCAACATTCGAAATGTTTCTATGTGGTTCCCCCATCTTTCTTCTAAGCTCCAAGGAGTACAGTCCAAGAGCAGTCAAACATTCCTCATATGTTAACCCTCTCATTCCTGGAATCATTCTAGTGAATCTTCTCTGAACCCTCTCCAGCACATCCTTTCTGAAATAAAGAGCCCAAAACTGCACACAGTGCTCCAAGTGAGGTCTTACCAGTGCCTTATAGAGCCTCAACATCACATCCCTGCTCCTCTACTCTATTCCTCAAGAAATGAATACCAACATTGCATTTGTCTTCTTCACAACCGACTCAACCTGGAGGTTAACTTTAAGGGTATCCTGCACGAGGTCTCCCATGTCCCATTGTATCTCAGAACTTTGATTTCTCTCCCCACTTAAATAATAGTCTGCCAGTTTATTTCTTCTACCAAAGTTCATGACCGTATACTTTCCAACATTGTATTTCATTTGCCACTTCTTTGCCTATTCTCCCAATCTATCCAAGTCTCTCTGCAGACTCCCTGTTTCCTCAGCACTACTGGCCCCTCCACCTATCTTTGTATCATCAGCAAACTTAGCCACAAAGCCATCTATTCCATAATCCAAATTGTTGTCATACAATGTAACAAGAAGCGGCCCCAACACGGACCCCTGTGGAACACCACTGGTAACCGGCAGCCAACCAGAATGAGATCCCTTTATTCCCACTCTCTGTTTCCTGCCAAACAGCCAACGCTCTATCCACACATGTAACTTTCCCATAATTCCATGGGCTGTTATCTTGTTTAGTAGCTTCATGTGTGGCACCTTGTCAAAGGCCTTCAGAATATCCAAATACACAACATCCTCTGCATCTCCCTTGTCTAGCCTACTTGTAATTTCCTCAAAAAATTGCAATAGGTTTGTCAGGCAGGGCTTTCCTTTAAGGAAACCATGCTGAGTTCTGCCTATCTTGTCATATGCCTCCAGGTACTCTGTAACCTCATCCTTGACAATCGACTCCAACAACTTTCCAACCACCGATGTCAATCTAACAGGTCTATAATTTCCTTTTTGCTTCCTTGCCCCCTTCTTTAAAAGCAACCAGTCAGCGACTTTTTCAAGCATGACTCTTGTAATGTCTGTTATCAACAAAGTTAAAGTTCATCCGTTAAATGGTAAAATATTTCACCAGTTATGCCAAGATAATGATGAAGAATTTGAATGCTTGTTTCCTCACACTGAGTGCATCGGCTGTCAAAAGACACTGCTTAAAATGTTTCTTTGATATTTTTAATGCTGTCATTGAATACTTGCTCAAAGTTGACAAGAGTTTGGGAAACAAGATTGAACTTCTACATAGAGATGTGGCGTACCTAGTTGATCTGTAAGACAAGATGAATGTTCTAAATATGAAACTGTAGGCTAAGAATTTCAATTTAATGCAGGCAAAATGTACAGTGTCCACTTTAATCAGAAAATTCAAAATATAGTATAAGGAAAACATTGGGAGAAGAGTGTTCTCACTGTTTCCCTGCATGGAAAATATGGCACTCTCTTTCACAGACAGTGATTCGCAAGAGTACTGCTTACACCTGCAGTCACTGAAGAAGGATTTTTAGAATTGATTCAAGGATTTGAATGATCTGAAAATTCCAGACTGGGTAATTAACCCATTTCTTTGCAAGGTGGAAGAATAGGAAAATAGCTTGAAAGAAGAAATTGTTGAAGTTCAGAATGATGAAGAAGCAAAATGCTTTTCAAAAATGCCACCTTTTGTGGTATGTGGCTACACTGTCATATGAAGTTTCCTGGTCTTTGAAGAAGAGCCAAACTGCTCTTCATTGCATTTCCATCCTCCTACCTTGTTGAAAGAACTTCAGTGCAGTGAACCACATACTCTTACAAAACAGAAACATTGTAGTGTGTGGGGACTTAAGGCTTTAGCTGTCACAACCTGAATTAGATATTTCGACTCTTGCTAAAAACCATCAAACTCAAGGACCACATTAATATTGAAGCTGTTGTACAGTGCACAGGTACTGTGTAAGCTAGGTTTAAAGACATAAAAATTTATAGTAGAATCAATTTTCTCGTGTTAGCATACCGTAAGCATATTTTTATACTATGGGGGGAGTGGAGGTGCTGGAAGGTATATTGTGCCTAAGAGGGTCTTTGGAAAGTATGAGTGTTCTTTGGGGGGTATTGGCAAGTATGAAAGTGCCCCCAAAGAGGGGTGTTGGGCTAAAATAAGGTTGGGAAACACTGTGTTACACAAACCACTATGCATCCATGCTTACAAAATTGCAGAAGAAAATATTCTACTTGTAGACATGGCCAGAAATGAGCAGTGAATGTAAACTGGTCACCAAGTTCAAGTTCAATTGTCATTCAACCATACAACAATACCCATGAATACAGCCAAATGAAACAGTGTTACTCCAGGGCCAAGGTCAGAACACAGTACTAGCAATCACACACAGTACAAGGCACATATAAGATAGCAATCACATTTAAAATACAGTCACACCAAAAAGATTATAGTCCAAGCCCCTGAGTCCATGAATGTTGCAGCAGTCTGCAGTCGAACACAATTCAGCTTGTCTTCTGCGGAGTGAACACCGGGGCCAACACTAACTCCAAGCTGGACGTTGCACCATACTCTCTCTGCTGGAGCATACTGATTCCAACACTTCTCCCAGGGTGGCTGTAAACAGGTGAAACCATGACTGGAGGCCCAGTCCTCATTGTGCCCAAAGCCAAGTAGCTCCTCCGCTATCTACCAATAAATTAGTGAATCAGACTTGCAGCATTCCGCATTAACAACGTCCAACAGGCTCTTGCAATTGTGAGAAAAGTGACCAAGATGCTCACGAGTTACTAGACTGCACACTGCCCTCATGCACCGATTCTTCCAACACCTCTCTGATACAGGCAGCATGGTCCTCACCAAGTCCTGTTCCTTCACTTTCTCCACCAACGAGCAGCTGGCTGACGGGGTAGACTTGCAGTACTTTAAGTTCTTAATGTCTAGCAGGGTCATGTGGTCATAGAAAACACATTTTAAAAGAACAATAGCACCTTTGGTTGACCCTGAAGTAGCCAAGCCAATTGATTGCACCATTTTACTAGAACTCACCAATAAGGTTAGTACAACATTTTGGAGAAACTTCCTTACCCAAATGCATGTTAGAATCTGACACTTGACCCTGTATGGAGAGTTTGAAGTGAGGAGCAACTCATTGAAATGGTATCGCTTGCTATTCAACTGGCATAGAGTTCTGTGGTTTACATTTCGTTGTTTTAGGAATTAACGGTGTATAATATATGCTTTCTTCCCTGCAATATACAGATTCAAAGAATGCATTTGGTCAATGATCCTGTGCAAATGTATTAGGTACATATATATCACTAAGGTGCCTAAGACTTTTGCACAGCACCGTAGTAATTTTATGTGTCACTGGATAACAAAGGATGTGTTTCCTGAATACCTTTAGGTGTATCTTTTGAATTTTGGGCTACTGATCATGAAAATCACCATGAAATTTCCCTATCATGCACCATTTTTTAAATAAACTGATGTTCATTATTTCAATTCATAATTCAAGACAATTAAAATGCTGCCTACGATGTAAGCTGCGAAGTTTCCGATCTTGTCCAGGCATGCTTGAGCATGCTTGGGCGGCGCGGCTGCTGCATGGCTGGACAGGTTTTAGTAATAATTATTGGGTTCTGGACTGGAAGGATGGAATTTGCTGTCACCAGGCACAAAAATTTCTATGAAGGATTTTGATATTTGAGACAGATGCTTCCCAGAATAACTGATGCCAAGATGAAGGAAAGCATCGTTGTTGGTCCACGAATCAAACAGGTTCATCAATGACAGGCAATTTGAAGAATTTCTAGTGGGACTGGAGAAAATGACTTGAAAGGCATTGAAAGAAGTTGCTAAAATTTTTCTCGGCATCTACAAAGCACCAAGCTACATGCAGCTGGTTGAAAGCATGCTTCAAGCATATAAAACCATGAAATGCAACATGTCACTAAAGATTCATTTTCTGCATTCTCATTTAGACTTCTTCCCTGCAAACCTTAGTGCTGGGCATCAGGGCAACTGGAATCCATCAATGCTGGTGAATTATTGTTGGACACTTAAGCCAGAAGCCTCAGGCACTGAGTACAAATGAAAATCATTGACAAAGTATTTTTAACTTAGTTGAACTATTGCAAAGCATCAGCACCATTATGCAATTAAACACATTACATTCAATAAAAGTTAATTTAGATAGATAGCTAGATAAATAGATAGATACTTTATTCATCCCCAAGGGGAAATTCAACATTTTTCCAGTGTCCCATACACTTATTGTAGCAAAACTAATTACATACAGTATTTAACTCAGTATAAATATGATATGCATCTAAAATCACCCTCCCAAAAAGCATTAATAAATAGCTTTTAAAAAGTTCTTAAATAGTTTACTAAAGTGCATTGAGTGGTAACTTAAGCTCAGTCCTAACCCCAGCACTTTAACATGTCTTGCCCCTGGTGGCTGAATTGTAGAGCCGAATGGCGTTGGGGAGTAATGATCTCTTCATCCTGTCTGAGGAGCATTGCATTGACAGCAACCTGCCGCTGAAGCTGCTTCTCTGTCTCTGGATGGTGCTGTGCAGAGGATGTTCAGGGTTTTCCATGATTGACTGTAGCCTACTCAGCACCCTCCGCTCTGCCACCGATGTCATACTCTCCAGTTGCTTCTCCAAATTCCTACATGATACAAATAGTCTGAAATCATATTTGTGTTCATCTTCAAGCAGTCTATCATAAACAAAAAAAAATTTGAGGAAGCAACATTTATGAAAAAAAATCTGTTGTCCAGTGTAATTACTGCCTCAAAAAATATCAAATTTCATAATATACAGTATGTGAGTGATGATCAACCTGACACTGATATTGGTCTTCGTTGTGGATGAGAGATGGAAGAGGGTAGAGAGAGGGAAATCAGGGTAGAAGGGAGAGGGGAGGGAGTGGGAAATACCAGGGAAATATTCTGTAATGGTCAATAAACCAATTGTTTGATTGTTTGGTATCAAATGGCACTGCCTTTTGTCTCAGCACTGAGTGTGTCTGCACCCACACCACCGCCCCCACCCTTGGCACTCCTTCTCTGCCACCTGTCCCACACCACTCCCATGGCACTCTACCTTCACCATTCACAACATTCTTCATTCCCACCAGACTTACAAACTTACTCCTCTCTCCACATTGACAAATACAGTACTACGCAAATGTCTTAGGTACCTTAGCTATATAAACACACAGAATTGTGAAAACATTTGTACATATTTATAAAAATTTTTCACAGTTCTGTTTGTTTAAAGGGTAGTTGGGTAGTCAGCCACATGATAAACAAAAGGATAAAAATATATATTCATGGGGTTTAGATGAGTGGCTGTGTGCAGGATGGTAGTGTGGAGTATTAACAATTGGATGAATGATATGATCCTATATTGATAATCAATAAAATGCTGTGCTTTAGTGTAGTAATGCTGGAGTAATAAAATGGATTCAACAGTGGCTAGATGGGAGATGCCAGAAAGTAGTGGTGGATAATTGTTTATCGGGATGGAGGCCGGTGACTAGCGGGGTGCCTCAGGGATCTGTTTTGGGCCCAATGTTGTTTGTAATATACATAAATGATCTGGATGATGGGGTGGTAAATTGGATTAGTAAGTATGCCGATGATACTAAGGTAGGAGGTGTTGTGGACAATGAGGTGGATTTTCAAAGCTTGCAGGGAGATTTATGCCGGTTAGAAGAATGGGCTGAACGTTGGCAGATGGAGTTTAATGCTGAGAAGTGTGAGGTTCTACATTTTGGCAGGAATAATCCAAATAGAACATACAGAGTAAATGGTAGGGCATTGAGGAATGCAGAGGAACAGAGAGATCTAGGAATAACTGTGCATAGTTCCCTGAAAGTGGAGTCTCATGTAGATAGGGTGGTGAAGAGGGCTTCTGGAACGCTGTCCTTTATAAATCAAAGCATTGAGTACAGAAGTTGGGATGTAATGCTAAAGTTGTACAAGGCATTGGTAAGGCCAAATTTGGAATATTGTGTGCAGTTCTGGTCACCGAATTATAGGAAAGATATCAATAAATTAGAGAGAGTGCAGAGACGATTTACTAGGATGTTACCTGGGTTTCAGCAATTAAGTTACAGAGAAAGGTTGAACAAGTTAGGTCTCTATTCATTGGAGCGTAAAGGTTGAGGGGGGATTTGATCGAGGTATTTAAAATTTTGAGAGAGATAGATAGAATTGACGTGAACAGGCTGTTTCCATTGAGAGTAGGGGAGATTCAAACTAGAGGACATGATTTGAGAGTTAGGGGGCAGAAGTTTAAGGGAAACACGAGGGGGTATTTCTTTACTCAAAGAGTGATAGCTGTGTGGAATGAGCTTCCTGTAGAAGTAGTAGAGGCCAGTTCTGTCTGTCATTTAAGGTAAAATTGGATAGGTATATGGACAGGAAAGGAGTGGAGGGTTATGGGCTGAGTGCGGGTAGGTGGGACTAGGTGAGATTAAGGGTTCGGCATGGACTAGGAGGGCCAAGATGGCCTGTTTCTGTGCTGTGATTGTTATATGGTTATATGGTTAACAATATAACAATTAAAAAACATATTGAAATATAATGCAGAATATGCCCTTCCAGCCCTTTGAGCTGTGCCACCCAGCAAACCCCTGATTTAATCCTTGCCCAATCACAGGAAAATTTACAATGAACAATTTACCTATCAACAGGTACATCATTGAACTGCAGCAGGAAACCAGAGCACCCTGAGGAAAGCCACACAATCATGGGAGAACATACAAATTCCTTACAGGCAACGGCGGGAATTGAACCTGGGTTGTGCTAACCACCATGTTACTGTGCCGCCCTGTGACCTCATGTTATTAAGTTATCTTATTGACTATCAGTAGTATAGTATTACTATAGTATAGTATAATTTGTAATATTGGTTTACAATGGTGGAATGGGACATAATAATATCAATGTGTCAAAACTAGGGTTGTCAACATTATAAATGTATTTTAGTGCCACCATTTTAAAACCATTTTGAAGTCCTCACTAAAAATAAAGCTGAATGAAAATAAGAATTGTTAATGCATAAACCAAGAAATCATGTATCATCATTCTAACACAAATACCACTTCAATGAGAATAGAACACATTTTTTTTTAAATGGCTGAAGCCTCCTCTGACATAACAGGGAAAGAAGACATAATTCAATAGTGTAAAGGAAAAGCCAAGGGGGCAAAGTTAATGTAAAAATAAGAAATAGCAATGAAGAGCATCCTTAATGGAATTACATAAACAGTGATCACCCTCTTCAAATATTATTTTAGGAGAATGCTCTGAATCATTGAACAGAATAACATGTTTGTAGTTCACTTTAGTCACCCCTCAGAGTAGCATATTTATAAATTGCTCCTAGTATCTGCAGCCTTCCGAGAAGAGACATTTTCCTCTCAATACACACATACACACACAATGCTGAGGAACTCAGCAGGTTAGGCAGTATCTATAGAGGGGAATAAACAGTCAACGTTTTGGACCGATACCCTTCATCAGGACTGGAAAAGAAGGGGGAAGAAGAATCCATCGCAATTCTACTTCCCACTCCCATTCTGATTTGATGGTCCATAGCCTTATCTACTCTCACAATGAGGCCACTCTCAGGTTGAAGTAGCAACACCTCATATTCCGTCTGGGTGGTCTCCAACCTAATGTCATGAGCATTGTTCTTTCTAACTTCCAGTAATTGCTCCCCCATCACCCTTCACTTTTTTTTTCCATTCCCTACTCTGGCTCCCATCTTACCCTTTCCCTTCTCCTCACCTGCCCATTACCTCCATTCCTCCTTCCCTTTCTCCCTTAGTCCACTATTCTCTCCTAACAGATTCCTCCTTCTTCAGCTTTTTACATCTTCTACCAATCACCTCCCATTTTCTTACATTATCTCCCTTCCCCCATCCACCCACCTTTTCCCTCTTCACCTGATTTCATCTATCACCTGCCATCTTGCATTCCTCCCTCTCTCCATCTTCTTATTTTGTCTTCTGTTCCCTTCCTTTCCTGTCCTGATGAAAGGTCTCATCCTGAAATACTGCCTGCTTATTCAACTCTGTAGATACTCCCTGACTTTCTAAGTTCCTCCAGCATTTTATGTGTATGTTCTGGGTTGCCAGCATCTGGAGATTCTCTTGTGTTTATGATTCTCTTCTCATAATGACTCATTGCTTCCAGAGAGGGATTCAGACAGAAAATCTCCAGAATGTGTGTTAACTCCTGCTTTGTGCCTTGCCTCTCCCTCTGATCTCAGCATGGTGCTGATCATCCTACTCATCCAACACCAATTATTTTCTGAATGGAAATTTTGTGCACAAAGGATCTCAAATGACTCCAGACCATGGAAAGGAAGCATGATGATGGAAGGTGCATCACTTCCAGATTAAAATTTTTGTAGGGAATTATCAGAAAAATTGCAGCTGTGGTTATGTTTCCGTGTCTTTAAACTGCAGTTTTATAGAAGAGACTGTTTCTGAGGTCAATTGATAATGTTACTGTTCTCATGGACTGTACTCCAATTTCATGAGGAATTTGAGGAGATTTGGTATGTCACTGAAAACCCCAGCAACTTTCTACAGATGTTCCATTGTTCAAGAAGGGAACCAGGGTTAATCCTGGAATCAATAGACCAGTGAGCCGCATGTGCTACGTACCCGTGGGTATCTTGTGCCTGTCACATGACCATGATGTAATTGAGGCTATGCTGGGGATGATGTAATGGTCTTGTGATGGTGGAGCGACGTCATTTTCCTGCCAGTGGAGGTCATGTGATAGTTTTTTTTTCAACAGGGTATAAAAGGAGAACCCATCCCTGTGACGTGGGGCAGTTCGTGGCTGAATTCGCCAGTGACTCCATGTTGCTGCGTATTCGATGTTTTGACACAGTTTTATTTTAAAGTGGAGTTTTACTTTCTACCTTAAGTCAAAGATTATTGTCGGCAGTTTTGCTACAATACTGCCAGTTAAAATCCAGTTGGAGAGTGAAGATTCATCGAAGTTCGGGAAGCTGAAAGATCGAGGAAAGTTGATGTCGGCTGTGAAGCAGGTTCGACCTTTATTTAATCTTTGTACGAGGAATTAGTAACTTGTGTCCATGATAACTCCTGTTTTGCCAAAAAAGAGCAAAGAGTTGGATGCAGAGTTTCGCCAAGGAAAGGTCAGTGCCTTTAAGCTGTTTTATTTCCTTCAATCATAAATTCCTCGGCAAAGCATACTTCGGCTGGGAGTAGCAGTAATGTTGTGAAAGAGGATTTACTTACTTCAAGGAAAGTCTTTTCTTTAACTGACTGTGAATCATTTTGGACTTTTGTAATACCATTTTAAAGAACTGAGTTCGCATTTCTGGCTTTAAGAACTGTTCGAGCTGTGGTATCACAGCTGACTTCCGGTTAAGTTAGTCATTTGTTTACTTTTGGGTTTTTTTTAGCAGTGTTTAATAAATGTTTTATTTGTTATAAAAAGCCTGTCTCAATCATATATTCATTGTTGCTGGATCATAACACATGTCAGTGGTAGCGAAGTTCCTGGAGAGAATTCTTAGGGAATCTAAGAACATCTGGAAAACTGTGGCTTAATTAAGGAGAACCAGTATGGCTTTGTGTGGGGCAAGTCATGTCTTACTAACTTGATTCAGTTTTTTTGATGAGCTGACAAGGGTGATTGATGAAGGAAGAGTTGTAGATGTTGTCTAGATGGATTTTAGTAAAGCGTTTCCTCCATGACCTAGATCAGCACTTTGACATTGTGTGGAGGTTTCTGTACTTCAAGGACTCTATCAGGTGATGCCAACTCAAGACCACCCATGTTGGAACAGCCATGGGCGGTATGCCAGACAAAGATTGATCTGACCCAGCTCCCAAATGGGCAGACTCACGTCTGCTCCCGCTGGGCCACACTTCATCAAAAGTCAATTAGAAGTGTGAAAAGGAAAACACTTGCCATGTAAAGCAGCAACAAAGTAAGGCATTTGACAAGATCCCTCGTGGGACACTCATCCAGAAGATTAAGATGCATGGGATCCATGATGAGTTGGCTGTCTGGATGCAGAACTAGCTTGCCCACAGCAGACAGAGGGTAGTGGTCAAAGGGGCTTCCAGCTACAGCTCTGTGATGAATGGCTTTCAACAGGAATCAATACTGGGATGTCTGCTGTTTGTGATACATATATATCAATGAACTGGATAAAAATGCAGATGGGTGGGTTAGTAAGTTTGCAGATGATATAAAGATTGGTGGTTTATGGATAACATAGAAGACTAGCAAAGAATATAGCAGAATATTGATCCATTGCAGATATGGGCAGAGGAATGGCAGATGGGGTTTAACCATTGCCCCTTGGCAGGTCAAATGATAAGAGACATTAGATAAGGCTCTTAAAAATGTAGATAAGCAGAGGGATCTTGAGGTCCAAATTCATGGTTTCACCGTAAGTGGCTACACAGGTTGATAGGGTGGTTAAGAAGGCTTATGATGTGCTTGCCTTTATTAGTAAAGGCATTAAGTTCGAAAGTCAGGAAGTGAGGTTGCAGCTTTCTGAAACTCTAGTTAGGTCCCATCTGGAGTATTGCATACAATTCTGGAGAATGTTGAGTTTTTGTAGATGGTGCAGAAGAGGCTTACCAGGATGCCGTCTGGATTGGAAGGCATGTGCTATAACAAGAGTTTGGACAAACTTGGGTTGTTTTCTCTAGAGTGGTGGAGGCTGAGGGAAGATCTCATAGAGGTTTATATGATTATGAAAGGCATACATAGAGTAGACAGATAACATCTTTTTCCCAGGGTTGAGATGTCTAATACCATAAAATGTGAGGAAAATGGATGGATATGGACATTGTGTAGGCATAAGGGATTAGTTTAGTTGGCCACTGATTACTAATTTAATTGGTTTGGCACCAGACTGAGGACTGTAGGGCCTCTTCTGTGCTATGCTGTTCTACATTCTGTGTTCTGTGTACCGTGGAGAGTATTCTGACTGGTTGCATCACCATCCGGTATGAGGCGCCAGTGCACGTGGTCGGAAAAGGCTGCAGAGTGTTGGCGACTCAGCTTGCTCTATCATGCACACTAACCTCCCCATCATTGGTGACATCTTCAAAAGGCAATGCCTCAAGAAGGTGGCATTCATTATGAAGGACCCTCACCATCCAGAACATGCCCTACCATCAATGAGGAACTACAGGATCTTGAAGACGCTCACTCAAATCATTTAAGGAATAACTTCTTCCCTCCTGCCGTCAGATTTCTGAACCAAGGAATATCATCTGACTATTTTTCTCTTTTTTTTGCACAACTTATTTATTTTTAAATATATTCTGATAACAATGTATAGTTTTATTAATGTATTGCAGTGTAATTCTGCTGTTAAGTAACTTTCACTACAAATCAATTCAATTCAATTCAAGTAAAGTTGTCATTCATCTGTGCATGAATACTCATGAATGTAGTCAAATAAAACAGCATTACTCCAGTGGCATGACGCAAAACACAATTCCCACAGTCACACACAGCACAAAGCACACACTAGATAGCAAACACAGATGGTGTCATAATCCAGCAATAAAGGAGTCCAAAACTTGTGCCATCAATCTACAGTTAACCACAATAGACTTTGTCTTCTGCTAAGTGAACACTGGTGGGCACTGGGTGGCGGCACCAACTTCAGCCTGGACACCACGCCACAGTCCCCTGGTGGAGGGCACTAGCTCCAAAACCCTCTCAGGTGACATCAGGTCCTCAACCCGGTTCCTAGTCCTCACATATACAAGATAATAAGCACATACAGTATATCAATAAAATCCAACCACACAAAAAAAATACCCATACCTATCTTTCTCTCCCTCCCTCTCTCTCTAATATATATACAAACGTTTGTATATGAGATCTATAAAATCAGTGACACTAAACATGATTCTGAGATGCTGTCTGACCTGATGAGTGTTTCCAATATTTTCTGTTTTCATAGTTTCATAATGAATTTTTAAAGGATACAACAAAGGCCTCATTATTCCTTGTTAAATAATGGTGATTGCATAAATGATATGAAAATTCTCAGCTGTAGGACCAATAAATAATGGATGAGATGATATTGACATGAGTCCTTTCAATGCCTTTTTTCCTTCATTTTCACAAATGCCCAAGACACATTTATACATTTCATTGTAAGAAATTTGCACCAATATTTACCAATTTATTTATTATAAGAATAATGCAAAACAGCAAGCAAAATAATATCTGATTTTACATGCTAAAAATAGCAGTGAGCAACATTCAACATGCCTTTTATTCTCTCTAAGTAAAGACAAAACCTTGTTTATGAGGTCTCTTTTGAATGGAACAACAGCATAATTAGTTCCCAGGCAAATTGACCTATTCATATAATATCAACAAACAGCTTAATGATGTCAGGACAGATCTCCAGCTTCCCACAATGCATGCAAATTGCAAGCGCTTGGCAATGGTGAATTATTTTATAGCACTTCAGTTTACATAACACCGTGGATACAATGAGTGATGAAAGCTAACTGATGGCGAGAGGCTTGGGGTAGAAAGAGAATATTTAATCATTTAGAAACATGGGTCTTTGTGTGCTTAATGTTGCACAAGACCTTTTGAGATTGTATAAGAGAAAGGGATACTTAAATATCCTTCAAATTCCAGCTGTACTCTGGCACTGCTTACACTAATCAATAATTGCTGGAGAATTCAAAGGAAATTTAGCGATGTCTTTTTTATATATATATATCTGGGTATATTTCTAAACTGACTAACAATTCAGAGAAAAATCACGTTAGATTGTCCACTTGAGCACACTTTTAGGATAAGCAGCTATAAGAATAGGAGACCAGCAATGGCTTGATTTATTTGTAATAACAGAATCAACCCACTCCTCCTGGACTGGATCCTCTCCCACAGGTAGGCCAGACCCATCCCTGTCTCATATTCTTAAGCGCCACTTAGAACCTAATCCTCTGATTGCCCTTCTTTGGTACCTTGGGTGAGGCAGATATGCAGCTGAGTCCTACTAAATGTCGAACACTATCTTTTGCTTCTCTTTTGGCGAGACGCTTGGTTCTCCTCCGGTGGAGAGATGTTGCCCCACCCACCCATGCTCAATGGCTTAATGATATTATGTCCTGTTTGGACCTTGAAAAAATTCATAATTCACTCATCAGTTCAGACATAAAGTTTCAAAAGGTGTGGGGACCTTTTCTTGAATACTTTAATAACTCCCTTTTAGTTTGTCTTTTTTCTTTTCCAACCCCTTACTTTCAGCTTTTTTTTAAAGTTTTATTGTTTCTTTGATGGGAATTATATTATAGTTTTGGTAGTAGGCATTAAAATACTTTTTTTCTTATATATTACAGCTCTGTGGGATTGAATGTTCCAATTATTTTTTTTAATATATTGTAATGGTTAGCCTGGAGGTTTGTTGTGGGAGGATGGGGAGGTTACTATCTTTATATGATCTTACTTTGGGTGCTGTTTCCTTATTGTTTGAACTTTATATTTGATACGTGTATTTTGCACTGTTATAATTTTCATTTTGTAGTTGGTTTTTTTTTTGATTGTCTGTAGTTGTTCTGTAGAAATGCATAAAAAAAATTAATTAAAAAAATACAAGTGTGAGAACTTATACAGGGTGTCCGTGATTTCAGATCCCATGAGTTCTCTTGGAATCATCTAAAACGCATGCAAGAAAACTTCCCTTAAATCTGATCTACCATCCCCCTGCAGCCAATGTAGAGAGTTCCTCCATGCAAAACGACATGCAAGCAATATTGAGAGTAGAGTCAGATTCACTTATTTACCACATGTACATCAAAACATACAGTGAAATACATTGGTCTGTGTTAACAACCAACACAACCAGTGTTGTCACACATTCTGTGGCTAGCAATGCATGTCTGTCATGTTCAGCAGAACAAGAGAAATAACAACAGTCGAACACAGTAAACAACAAAACACGTCCCTTTTTTTATGTCCCACTCACCCACCCAAACATACACAGACGGTCCTCGACTTCAAGCAAAGATATGGAATCTACGTTGGGTAAGAGGCAAACCCTGCAGCACATTGCTGTCAAACTGGGCCTCCTGCAGGTAATGGACAAACCAAATGAAAGATAAAGGATAAATCAATTTGACATTTTATACTTTATCCTATTATAGATGGAACTGTCTGTATCAGCTTCCAGTGTCCATACTGAGGCATTCTTTTTTCATATGGTCTGGCACTACAAGCATTCGTGGTTCCTTGAGGTTGTTACAGCCAGGGGTGGTAGTGGAGATAAGATTCTACTGTCTTTAAAAGCTCCCAATGATGTGCTCCTCAAATAGTCTCTGACAACCAAGTCTCGCACCTGGCCTCATGTGTGGCTTAGCACCTAAGCCCAGCAGAACTGTCTCTACTGATAGGAGAAAGGTCAAAAGGTTTACCGGCTCCTTAAAGCCAATCACTTCGGGCAGATGGAATTCATCAGCCATGGTTGGCAGCTCACCTAGGAGAAGGAAAACTCTGATCTCAAACCTTGGCTGCCTTGTGCCTACACCCACTCATGGGGAAGGCTTCAGGTGTAAACTCTGAGGAAAAATCTAGAGCTGGAGTCCCAAAGGCAGTCCTACACTGAGTTCAATGCTGACTGGCAACTCCTGGGACACTGCTGTTACCGAACTGTATTGATTTCTGCCATTCCTTTGGATTAATCAGGTGCATGGAGAGGGGAAGCTTGTTACAAGGGTAACAGCTTAGAACATAGAGCATAGAAAACCTACAGCACAATACAGGCCCTTCAAAGCTGTGCCGAACATGTCCTTACCTTAGAACTATCTAGGCTTACCCATAGCCCTCTAGTTTTCTAAGTCCATGTATCTATACAGTGCTGTAAAAAAAATACTAATTCTACCTATAATGATGTTTAGTGAGGCACAGAGAGATCTGTGTTTACTGATAAATATCTTTATTGTTCAAACTAACAGGCATTAATTCATACACTAAATACCTTGTGTGCACATCCACTAAGTATCCTTGACTCTCCTGAATAGTCAAAGAATAGCAAAGGTATTACCCAGGCAAAGGAGTTTACGCTGACCAGGTGTTCCTCATTGTCTCGATTCACTTGCCACGTGTTTCACGCAGGATTGCTCACGCTTGTGTCTGCGATGGTTATTCTTCAAAGTTACCACTACCAGCACACACAAAGCATCCTCTTTTATACCCATTCCTTATGAATTCAAATATTGCATTCCAGTGTCGTTGGCCACAGGCCATGTGTCTGTCCTTTAACACTTTGTTTTTGGCTCTGCTCCAAGCCAGAATCCATTTATTGCCCTCTTCCCATCAAGTGACAGTTGATAATTTATGGCTGTTTGTTCTCAGTCAGCAATGAACGCAAATCACTTCAGGCAGGTATCAACCCCAACATTCACAAACCTGCATGTTAAAGCCAAGAAAAGAACATCTCACAAATCTTATTTGGAAATAATCTCCAGTCCAGCAGATTAACTGAAGAATCATCGTGTCTTCATTAAAACATTGATCACGTCCAGCATGTCAAGCTCACAAAATGGAGAATAGAGTATCTTCACAAAATGGTAGCCTCCATCCCCAAGCAGGCAGCAAGAACAAAGGCGGCTTCCACTGTCCTGGATTCATTTGAATTTATTGATTTGTAGATATGATGCACCATCAATAACTCACTTTGAGACGTAAAGGCGAGATATTGGCTTTTATTGACTGGAAGAAGGAACAAGCAGTGAGTGACCACCTTACTACATCCTGGAGACTGAGAGACCGGGCTCAGGCCTTGATCACCATTATACAGGGGTCTGTGGGAGGAGCCACAGGAGCAGTCAGCAGGGGGCGTGTCCAGACAGGTATATGTAGTTCACCACATTCACCCCCCTCCCCTTTGTTTTAAAAAGAGGCCCCATGTGGCGAAGTTTCTTACAGGTTAAGTCTATCAGGTGGTCGAATCTGTCGCTGCGATCTTTACTGATTTGTAGATGGTCATTCTTTCTGGCCAACACCAGTAGTCCCTTAAAAGGCCCTATCGTTTCTGCCTTCACCACTGCCAGCGGCAGCCCATTCCACACACTCACCATTCTCTGCGTAAAAAACTTACCCCTGACATCCCCTGGGTAGATACTTCCAAGCACCTTAAAATTATGCTCTCTCAAGCTAGCCATTTCAACCCTGGGAAAAGGCCTGTTGGCTACCCACATGATCAATGCCTCTCATTATCTTATACACTTCTATCAGGTCACCTCTCATCCTCCATCGCTCCAAGGAGAAAAGGCCGAGTTCACTCAACCTTTTCTCATAAGGCTTGCTCCCCAATCCAAACAACATTCTTGTAAATCTCCTTTCTATGGCTTCCACATCCACCCTGTAGTGAGGCGAGCAGAACTGAGCACAGTACTCCAGGTGGGGTCTAACCAGGGTCCTAAATAGCTGCAACATTACCTCTCGGCTCTTAAACACAATCCCACAGTTGATGAAACATAGAAACATAGAAATATAGAAAATAGGTGCAGGAGTAGGCCATTCAGCCCTTCGAGCCTGCACCGCCATTCAGTATGATCATGGCTGATTATCCAACTCAGAACCCTCCATCCCCAATCCCTTTAGCCACAAGGGCCATATCTAACTTCCTCTTAAATATAGCCAATGAACCAGCCTCAACTGTTTCCTGTGGCAGAGAATTCCACAGATTCACCACTCTCTGTGTGAAGAAGTTTTTCCTCATCTCGGTCCTAAAAGGCTTCCCCTTTATCCTTAAACTGTGACCCCTCGTTCTGGACTTCCCCAACATCGGAAACAATCTTCCTGCATCTAGCCTGTCCAATCCCTTTAGAATTTTATACGTTTCAATAAGATCCCTCCTCAATCATCTAAATTCCAGTGAGTATAAGTATAGTCGATCCAGTCTTTCTTCATATGAAAGTCCTGCCATCCCAGGAATCAATCTGGTGAACCTTCTTTGTACTCCCTCTATGGCAAGAATGTCTTTCCTAAGATTAGGGGACCAAAACTGCACACAATACTCTAGGTGAGGTCTCACCAAGGCCTTGTACAACTGCAGTAGATCCTCCCTGCTCTTGTACCCAAATCCTTTTGCTATGAATGCCAACATACCATTTGCCTTTTTCACCGCCTGCTCTACCTGCATGCCCACCTTCAATGACTGGTGTAGAATGACACCCAGGTCTCATTGCACCTCCCCTTTTCCTAATCGACCACCGTTCAGATAATAATCTGTTTTCCTGTTCTTGCAACAAAAGTGGATAACCTCATATTTATCCACATTAAATTGCATCTGCCATGAATTTGTCCACACACCTAACCTATTCAAGTCACCCTGCATCCTCTTAGCATCCTTCTTACAGCTAACACCGCCGCCCAGCTTCATGTCATCCGCAAACTTGGAGATGCTGCATTTAATTCCCTCGTCTAAATCATTAACATATATTTTAAACAACTGGGGTCCCGGCACCGAGCCTTGCGGTACCCCACTAGTCACTGTCTGCCATTCTGAAAAAAGTCCCGTTTACTCCCACCCTTTGCTTCCTGTCTGCCAACCAGTTCTCTATCCACATCAATACCATACCCCCAATACCGTGTGATGTAACTTTGCACACTAATCTCCTGTGTGGGACCTTGTCAAAAGCCTTTTGAAAATTTAAATATACCACATCCAATGGCTTTCCACAATCCACTCTACTAGTTACATCTTCAAAAAATTCTATAAGATTCATCAGGCATGATTTTCCTTTCACAAATCCGTGCTGATTTTGTCCAATGATTTCGTGAGGCATTTCCTCCCCTTGACAAAGCCATGTTGACTATTCCTAATTCATATTATACCTCTCCAAATGTTCATAAATCCTGCCTCTCAGGATTTTCTCCATCAACTTACCAGCCACTGAAATAAGACTCACTGATCTATAATTTTCTGGGCTTTCCCTACTCCCTTTCTTCAATAAGGGAACAACATCCACAACCCTCCAATCCTCAATATGGATGCTTGCTCTCCATATTGTACTGCCCTGGCTTGGATCCAACATCCATGGTTGACCCTGACTTACAGAGGCCTCAGATGAACATTCAAAATGGGCCAGGTTCAGAACAGATATGGTAGTTCAGAATAGGTCATCCATGAGGTTCTGTAATCCATTCTTTGTCTCAGAAAAACACACTGCCACATTCAGTAACCATCTCTCTACCATAGCTATCGAGCCAAAGAATCAATCTTGATTAAACAAAAAATGCAGAAGGTGAAGTCTGGACCAGCATCAAGCTTACATGGTGAAGGTAGTTGGAGGAAAGTGAGGGGGGATGTTAAAGGTAGTTTTTTTTTTAATGCAGATTGGTAGGTGTGTGGAATGTACTATCAGGGTGGTGGTGGAAGTTTAAGGGACATTTAAGAGTAATTTAGATAGGCATATGGATGGAAGAAAAATGGAGGGCAATGTGGGAGGTGGGACGAGATATCTAGGTGAGGATGGTAAAGACCCAAGTGCTGAAGTTTCTGAGACCAGAGTTGAAGCCTGATTTTGACCCCGAGCCAAGAACAGGGTTCTTGACTAGATGCTAGAGAAGAATCTGTCGAGACTAGACAAGGGTCCAGATGAGATAGAAATCCAAAAAGCAATCGCCTACTGAACCAAAGTTGAGCTGACGGTTGAGCACCGAACCTGACCTTCAGGTGTTCTTTAATTATCCAAATTGTGGTGCCAAAACATGGCTGCCAATTAGCAGAACAGGACAGAATCTTTAAAGAGACCACACCAGCTAGCCATTCTCCAGAGAATAAGAGCATCTAAACCCAAGAAGCGGTGTGGTCGGGTGTGTACCATAGCAAGAGGGAAGTGTTAGATTGACTTTGTATTATATTAACAGGTTGGCGCAATATAATAGGCCAATGAGCCTGTACTGTTCTATGTTGTAGTGGATTTATATGCCTGCTCAACACAAAAGCAACATACAGAAGTGAGTTCTCCCAGAATTAATGGGCAGTTCAAAGCTCTGCAATATCACCAGAGATCCAACATTGAAGAAGTATCACAAGGACAAAGAGCAAAGACTAGTAAATGGAAGTTGGTACATATGTACGCAATGGTCAGTATGTGCATGGTAGGATGAAGAGCTTCTTTTCTATGTTGTGTCTGCTTATAATTCTATGTGGTAGACAACACTATGTCCTAGAGATCAATTCAGGATGACCATGAATATCTAACAAAGTTCAGACTGACCACAGTGACACTTTGTTCCATTGTCACCCTCACAGTATTCCCAATAGGGCCTCACTCTCTGTTGGATTTTTGGCAGCATTGCTAAGAAACAGCATCTTCCTCAACACTTTACCATTTCCGTTATGGTTGTCTTGATCTTTGTTGGTGCAAAGAGGGGGGATTTTAAAAGGATGATTCAGTTCAGTAAATGAAGAGACTGGAAAAACTGGAATTATCCTCCTTTGTGTATTCAAGGCTAGCGGAAGATTTAACAGAGTCATTCAAAACCATGACTAATTCTGATCTATAAATTCACTGATTACACAACTATTTTTGCCAGAATCTCCGATGGTGATGAGGAAGTGTATAGGAGTGGCATAGATCAGCTGTACAGTGGTTTCACAATAACCTTACACTCTGAAGTAGTAACAGCAAGGAACTTATTGTGGACTTCAGAAAGGGGAAAATAGGAGAAACCATACCAGTGATCATTAGGGGAACTGCAGTGGTAAGGGTGAGCAGTTTGAAGTTTCTGGATATCAGGGTGTCAAATCTATCCTGAGTAGAACATATTGATGAAATTACAAATTACAAATCATATTTCATTAGGAATTTATTATTAGAATGATATTAAGGCTATATATAGACTCAACTAAAGTATTGCACTTAGAAAGGAAAAACCAAGGTAGAACATACAAAGTAAATGGTAGGGCACTGAGGAATTCAGTAGAACAGAGGAACCTGGGAATACAGATATAAAATTCCATAAAAGTGGCGTCACAGGTAGATAGGGTAGTAAAGAGAGCTTTTGGTACATTGGCCTTTATAAATCAAAGTATTGAGTATAAGAGTTGGAATATTATGGTGAGGTTGTATAAGGCATTGGTGAGGCCGAAATTAGAGTATTGTGTGTAGTTTTCTCACCAAATTACAGGAAGTATATTAATAAGGTTGAAAGAGCGCACAGAAGGTTTACAAGGATGTTGCCAGGACTTGAGAAACTGAGTTACAGAGAAAGGTTGAATAGGTTAGGACTTTATTCCCTGGAGCATAGAAGAATGAGGGGAGGCTTGATAGAGGTATATAAAATTATGATGGGTATAGATAGAGTGAATGCAAGCAGGCTTTTTCTACTGAGGCTAGGGGAGAAAAAAACCAGAGGACATGGGTTAAGGGTGAAGGGGGAAAAGTTTAAAGGGAACATTGGGGGGGGGGGGGGCTTCTTCACACAGAGAGTGGTGGGAGTGTGGAATGAGCTGCCAGATGAAGTGGTAAATGCAGGCTCACTTTTAACATTTAAGAAAAACTTGAACAGGTACATGGATGAGAGGTGTATGGAGGGATATGGTCCAAGTGCGGGTCAGTGGGACTAGGCAGAAAAATGGTTTGGCACAGCCAAGAAGAGCCAAAAGACCTGTTTCTGTGCTATAATGTTCTATGGCTCTATGGTACCAGAAAACAAAAGGCTCAATGCCCCAAACAGGAATCCTGGAAGGCCTGTCTCTGTAAACAAGATATTAAGGACCTTCATCAAGAAGTCACTGGGCCAATGGAGGATAATGCTAGAAGTAAACCAATAAAGCCAATAGCACAAATGACCATCAGATGTGGAATAGACCAGGGTGATACAGTATTCCCACTGCTCTTCTGCAAAGGCTAGAATCATCTCAAAGAGTGTACATGGGTACAGGTTCAAGGGTGGAGTGACCATCAGCCACCTCCTGTACATGGATGACATCAAGCTGTGGTCCTGAAATTAAAGAGACATTGACCCACTAATCCACTTGACAAGGGTGTACAGCAGAGACATCACGATGTCATTTGGACTCAAAAAGTGCAGCCAGGTGGTAGTGAAAAAAGGCAAACACATCAAGCCTGAAGGAGTCAAGTTACCTGAAGGCCATGTACCAGATGTACAGAACAGCGCAAATACCTGAGGATCCTACAGGCACGTTGAAGCCACGCTGAGGACACAAAGAAGGCTGCAATATTCAACTATGGGTCCTAAAAAGCCCATTGAATGGAAAGAACAAGATCAAAGCCATCAACATATTTTCCCTACCAGTCTTCAGATACCCAGCCACAATAGTGTGCAGGCCAAGGAATGAACTGGAAGCCACTGGCATCAAGACCCAGAAACCATTAACAATACATGGGGGATTCCAACCAAAGTCTAACGTCGAGTGACTGTACACCTGCTCCTTGATAAAGGAGGACAGGGACTTGGGAGTGAAAAGCCCACAGTCCTGGAAGAAATGTGAAACATCAGGAACAGAATATCTTGGACAGCAGGCAGGGGATATGGAAATGGAAATGGGTGAAGCAGAGCCAGAGGGCCAGAGGACCAGAGGCCATGGCAGGACAAGCCACTGAATGGGATGCACCATAACCAGCTATCTGAGGTGAGTGACATAAGAAGGCCCTACCAATGGCTGGAAATAACAGGGCTAAGAGACAGCACTGAGGTGGTGCTCATATCTGTACAAGAACAGGCGCTGAGCACACAAGAAATGGAAGCAGGGTCTATCAGACCAGACAAGACCCAAGATGCAGACTGTGCAAGGAATTCACTGAAACCATCCAACACACAGTAGCAGGGTGCAAGATGCAGGCAGCGTCAGCATACACTGAGCGGCACAACCAAGTTGCAGGAATTGTGTACAAGAACATTTGTGTTTAGCATGGATTGGATATTTCCACTGAGAAGGTGATGGAGAATGGCAGAGCTAAGATACTGTGGGACTTCCAAATACAGACTGATAAGTAGGTACTGGCCAACCAACCAGATATAGTAATGCTGGACAAGGAACTGAAAAAATGCACTAGTAATAGATGTGGTGATCAGGAAGAAAGAATTTGAGAAGCTGGAGAAATACAGAGGATTGAAAGAGCAGATGAAAAGAAAGACCAACAGGCCTTAGCAATTCATGTTACAAGGTCTACCGGGAAACTCCCTAGATAGACTGGTGCCAGCCATGTGGACCCTTATCTGGTGCATGGCACAACAGCTGGAGACACAACAGCTGGAGACCCACCAAGATGGCAGTGCACCTTGCCCCTGCGCTGGAAGGAGAATACCCTGCAGGCCCTCCTCAGCCTAACACTGATTGAGCAGCGTGACTATAGGGCCCTTGTAACGGCGCTGGAGTGGCATTTTGGCCAGAGGCAATGAGCGGAGAACTAGGGAGCAGGTGGCACCAAGTGGGAGAAATCCTGGAGATGTTTGTAGCAGATCTCCGCCACTGTACTCGGCATGGCTACCCCCAGTTCACCCCCATGGTGTTTGCCCTCCTTGCCTTTGTGAAGGCGCTGATGCTGGAACACCTTCAGCAAGTTTGCCTGACATCACCATAATTGCTGGCAGAGGCGGAGAGGGCAGAAGCCGTTTTAGTCCCCAAGGGATTCCAGCATCCCCCAGGGTCTTGTCACTGAGGTGAACGAGGAAACTGATGAGGAGGAACCCATGAGACAGGTATGACCAGCACCATGCTGGCCCCGCTGTGTTCCACAGAGCGATATCTTCTACTGGTGTGGCGAGGCAGACCACATGGCCCAGGACTGTCCCTCACCAGTGCCACCCCACCGCTCAGCATAGGTAGCAGGAAACCGTCAAGCGGGCAACGCCACCCTAAACCTCTAACAGAATCCCTCCATTGCCCCCTCTCCAGCTGGGTCATTTGGGTGAAGAACAAGGCTTATACGTGGACTGCATGGTGGAGGGCATCAGATGCTGTGCATTGGTGGACACCGGGTTCAACCATCACCGTCACCCACCCAGGTGTCCTCCTCAACACACACCAACTATCCCTGCCCAGGTGGGCAACAATGGCGGACAGCTGGCACAGTCACTGGCAAATGTGCGGCGATGAGAGGAATTGGGGAGAAACACGGTGGAGTACGAGGTGTGTCTAGCTGGCATCTGGGAGTCCTGCATCATTGGTCTGGATCAGCTGTCCAACTGTGGGGCCCGTGTGGATGTGCTGGGACAACACTCTGCATTGGTGCTGAAGCCATGGGTTTCCGGCAGGGCAGCTCCAGAAAGTGGACCCAGTAAAGTACACAAAACAGTGCAGGGCAGTACAATAATCAGTAAGCAAGACAATGGGCACAGTAGAGGACAAGTTACAATATAATAATAAATGATGTAGATGTCAGTCTAGAATCTGGGTATTGAGGAGTCTGATGGCTTGGGGGAAGAAACTGTTGCACAGTCTGGTCGTGGGTGCTCGAATGCTTCAGTACCTTTTCCCAGACGTCAGGAGGGAGAAGAGTTTGTGTGAGGAGTGTTTGGGGTCCTTCACAATGCTGTTAGCTTTGCGGGTGCAGCCCGTGGTGTAAACGTCTGTAATAGCTGGAAGAGAGACCCCGATGATCTTCTCAGCTGACCTCACTATCTGCTGCAGGGTCTTGCAATCCGAGATGGTGCAATTTCCGAACCAGGCAGTGATGCAGCTGCTCAGGATGCTCTGATACATCCTCTGTAGAATGTGGTGAGGATTGGGGGGAGGGGGGGGTGGGGAGATGAACTTTCCTCAGGCTTCGCAGAAGGTAGAGAAGCCTCTGGGCTTTCTTGGCTGTGAAGGAAGTGACATTCCAGGTGCCCTGCCTCGTGCTTCGCCAAACAGTGCCTCCTATGGGGGGAGTGAGGCTACAGACACCCCACGGCACCACAGGAAACAGCATTGACCACCAACGGAACTTCTGGACATTTGGACTTTGCTGACCCTGGTGCTGCCGGGGACAACCGACCCTTCAGGTGGAGATGGTGTAGCACTCGGGGCAGCGTGGTCAAAAGCCCCCTCCAGCATTCCTAGCGGCCAGCTCTATTCATTGTTCTTGTTTTAAAATGCTATTGTGAGATTATGGTGGGATGTTCAAGTTCATTTATTGTTACATTTTAGCATGGCTTTTACAGTTATCCACATGTGTGTCTGTGCATCACCCTGTCTGTAACAGGGGTGCCTGATCATCACCTCACCTGTCTATCTGTGACTGAATGGGTTCTCTCCCTGGGTCATAGCTCCCGGTCAGATTTTGTGAAAACCGATAGTTGTGCAAGCTGAGCTTCTCTCATCTGTCATCAGGAACTGAACATTCACCACAATATATTCTTACTGTAATTTATAGTTTTATTATTATTATGTATTGCTCTGTAGTACTGCCGCAAAGCAATAAATTTCATGATATATGCCAGTGATATTACACCTGATTTTGAATCTGATTCTGATTCTAAACAAATTGTGAGAAATCAGTTTCTTCTGGCAAGACAGTTAGTAACCAGCAATCATTGATTTTGAAACATTCTATTTCTGCATGTGGATTTATCGTACCAGCAAATGAAAATTTAACGTTCCTGTTCCTGAGAAGCTGATGGAGAATTGACTTTTTGAACACTATAGCTTTTAGATCATAAGACATAGGAGCAGACATTTCCTAGAATTATGTAGAAAGTTCAAGAACAGCAATGTTACAGGATGTGGAACTTGATGTGCCTGTGTTGCTGTACATCTACTGCCCTTGACCTTCCAGCTGGCCAATGTTAAAGGTTTACGAGATGCATTGGTGTTTTCATACCAGGCCATGATGCATCCATTCAGTATAATCTCCGCTCTGCGTCTATAGAGGTTTTGTCAAGATTTAAGATGGCATGCACCCATACTGGTGAATGGAAATATAGTATTGGGATTCTTGAGTGTTTGTGGAGCTGCAGTCACTGGAGTGAGAGGAGTGACCGCTTTTGGACTGTGCTCCTTAGAGTTTAGAAGAATGAGGGGGGACCTCTTAGAAACATTTCAAATGTTGAAAGGCATCGACACAGTGGATGTGGCAAAGTTGCTTCCCATGGTGGGGGAGTCTAGTACGAGAGGGCATGACTTAAGGATTGAAGGGCGCCCATTCAGAAAGAGATGCAAAGAAATTTTTTAGCCAGAGGGTGGTGAATCTGTGGAATTTGTTGCCACGGGTGGCAGTGGAGGTCAAGTCATTGGGTGTATTTAAGGCAGAGATTGATAGGTATCTGAGTAGCCTTTGCATCAAAGGTTATGGTGAGAAGGTGGGGGCATGGGACTAAATGGGAGAATGGATCAGCTCATGATAAAATGATGGAGCAGACTCGATGGGCTGAATGGCCAACTCCTGCTCCTTTGTCTTATGGTCTAATGGAAATTAATCAGTAGGGATGACACAGTGGCATAATGGTCTACTGGTCCTCCAGGTTCAGGGTTCAGCTCATAGCTTACCCTGACTGGTCAAAAAAATTGTTATGGAAACAGCGATGAAGAATCCTTCTACTTCTGAATGTGACGTAATTGTTGATAAGGTACCGCACATTGAATGTTGAAAGGCCTCGATAGAATGGATATGGAGAGGAAGTTTCCTATGGTGGGGAATCTAAGAATAGGGGACACAGCCTCATAATAGAGGCATGTCAATTTGAATTGAGAGGAAGAGGATTTTCTTCAGCAAGAGAGTGGTGAATCTGTGAAATTCATTGCCACAGGTGGCTGTGGAGGCCAAGTCATTAAGGCAGAAATTGATAGGCTCTTGATTAGTTAGGGCTCGAGGGTTTATAGGGAGAAGCAGGAGACTGGGACTGAGAGGGAAAATGGATCAGTCATGATGAAATGGTGGAGCAGACTTGATTGGCCAAATGACCCATTTCTGCTCTTATATCTTTTGGTCTGTATGCATGCAAATGTTTACTAATGCAACAGCAAACTGAAATGCTTATGCATTTTCAGGGAAAAACCTCCAAAGCATATTCATATAAATCATGTGTCATGGCAATGAGAATATGTATTGCTGTGATTAATCCTTGGAGTTCAGAGAGTGAGGGGTAAGTTTATTCAGTCATGTCGGCTCTGAAAGGAACTTGGTAGTGTAGAAGTTCTCATGAATGGGACAGTTACAAACAAAGGAAAAAAACTGCAAAATAAAGTTATTTGAAACTGGAGTGCTTAGAATCAAAATCAGGATTATTGTCACCAGTTTAAGTCAGGAAATGTGTTGTTTTATGGTAGCAGTATAGTCCAGGTTTAACAAATTACCATAAGTTACAATAAGAAATAAAAAAAATAAGTAGAGCTAAAGAGCAATAGTGGGGTAGTGTTCATGAACCGTCCAGAAATCTGCTATCTGAGGGGAAGAAACTGTTCCTAAAATATTGAGTGAAGGTCTTCAGGCTCCTGTACCTCCTCCTTGACGGCAGCAATGAGAAGAGGGCATGTCGTGAATAGTAGGATGGATACTGCCCTGCCTTCTGGAGACTTTGATTTTTGATGTCCTCAATGGTGGGGAGGCTTGTGCCCAGATAGAGCTGGCAGAGTCCACAACTTGTTTCAAAGAAAATGCTTTTCTCAGAAGAATGTGTTGGTGGTGTCATGGCATCCACCCCTGAACTTCGGAGTGAGAGGTCCCAGGTCCAAATCTGACTGGCTGCTTGCATGAGTTCCACCCGTGCTGGGTTAAAAGTCAAACTAGTAACTTGGCCTCGTAAAACAGACTAAAGAAATGGCAAGGTCACCGCCCAATGTGCAAAATGAGGTGTAGGGAGGAGCTTTACCTTTTCCATCTTTACCTTTTCTCAGAGGTTTGTACATTTCTGGAATTCTGGATAAGTATTTGAAACATCACAGAACTGAGAACACACAGAGGAACAGATACCAAAGGAAGGTTAAGGTCTAGGATAGATCAGTGATGGTCATATTGAATGGTGGGGCAAGCTTGAGGAGGCTACATGCCTACTCTTGTTCTTATTTTCCTGTTTTCTTGTGTATATCTGTGCTGGGGGATAACAATATTTCCTGTCAAACACAACCACAGCTTTACATCTGATGTAATAGGACAGCATATCCACAGCGCCAGGGTTTCACAATCCCAGTGATACTTCTTAGCTCTGACACGTATTGTGACTTGTTCTCAGAAAGAGCTTTACTGGCTGCCTGCCAACACTAGGCATTGTAGTAGATTGTCTGTTGAAGGGCAACTCCTCAGCAAATAAAATGTCATCCACATGCAGTTCTGCAAAGAGAAACAAAAAACTTTGCATTGTCTGTGCTGTTCAGTCCATAGAACCATAGAACAGAAAACAGGCCATTCAACCTTTCTAGTCTGTGCCAAAACTTTATTCCACCAGTCCCATTGACCTGCACCCAGTCCATAACCCTCCAGACCTCTCCCATCCATGTATAGTCCAGTATAAACAAGTAAAAAGTCAAGCTGAACTTCAGAGTACCGTATTTTACACATAAATTAGATCTGTCTATGCAGCACATACAATCACAATCAGATTTATTATAACTGGCATGTGACATGAAACTTGTTAACTTAGCAGCAGTAGTTCAATGCAATACATAGTCTAGCAGAGAGGGTAAAAAAGTAATAATAAATAAAATAAAACAATCGTAAATAAACAAGTAAATCAATTATGTATATTGAAAAGGTTATTAAAATGTGCAAAAACAGTAATATTGTATATTAAAAAAATGTGGTAGTGTTCAAAGCTTCAAAGTCCATTTAGGAATCGGATGGCTGAGGGGAAGAAACTGTTCCTGAATCACTGAATGTGTGCCTTCAGGTTTCTGTATCTCCTATCTGATGGCAACAGTGAGAAAAGGGCATGCCCTGGGTGCTGGAGGTCTTTAATAATGGATTCTGCCTTTCTGAGACACCGCTCCCTAAAGATGTCCTGGGTACTTTGTAGACTAGTGCCCAAGATGGAGCTGACTAAATTTACAACCTTCTGCAGCTTTTTTCAGTCCTGTGCAGTAGCCCCTCCATACCAGACAGTGATGCAGCCTGTCAGAATGCTCTCCATGGTACAACTGTAGAAGTTTTCATGTGTATTTGTTGACATGCCAAATCACTTCAAACTCCGAAAAAAGTGTAGTCGCTGTCTTGCCTTCTTTATAACTACATCACCGTGTTGGGACCTGGTTAGATCCTCAGAGGTATTGACACCCAGGAACTTGAAGCTTCTCACAAATGCTGGAGGAACTCAGCAGGCCAGGTCAAATTTTCTTAGTTGCTTTCAAAAAGATCTTCAGTTTTCTAAACTGACCCATAAGAACATTAGTCATCTCTTTTCTATCACATTAGTAAGGTTAAAAATATTGTTTTCTGGAGATATTCAAGGTAATATACCAGAAGAGAATATTAAGCATTCTTTTACAATCGTTAAATATCATTCATGAACATGCATAAATAGGTATTGGTATTGAAATTGGTATTGAACTCTAACCATTGTGTAGATGTCAGGAAGTTATGGCAGAGCCAACAGATATTTTGATTAGAGGCTACATATTAATATTTCTAAAACTACTTGGCCTCATCTCTAAACTGTAATTCATGCTGAGGTAGTGACTGGGTACAGGATTTTTAACACTATTGAGCTGGCAGATGTGTGAGTTGTTCCTGAAAAGTAGGTCTCTCTCTGAAATTTGCCATTTCAAACAAATCACATCTCCCCATTCAATGCAGCGTGCTGTTCAATTCAGTTCTTTCCATGAACACACCATAATGCAGGTATAAAATTAAGAATCTATAAGATCTGAATTGACACTATTTTACTGCTCCGAATCCTCCAGCCCAGGTTATACATTTTTAACCATGTGAGAGTACTGTCATAAGATAATGAAATTTAATTTAATGAACATACATAATGTTTTTCCCAGAGAAAGGAAACTGGGGGTAGCATGGTAGTGTAGTGGTCAGCACAATGCTTAACAGTACTCATGACCCAGGTTCAATTCCCATAGCAAAACAATAAATCAGGGATCCCTAACCTGGGGCCCATGGTAGGGGTCCATGAATGGAGTAGTGTTTTCATGCAGAGAGTGATGCATACCTGTATGTGAAACAAAAACTGCCAGAGCAGATGGTTGAGGCAGGTACGTTTACAGCATTGAATAGACAGTTGGACACCTGTGTGGATAGGAAATGTTTAGAGGTATGTGAGTGATATACAGGGAAATGGAACTCTCTTGCCTGGCATGGATTGAGTGGGGTTGAAGGACCATTTTTTCCTTGCTCTAATACTCTTTGCCAATGACATTTGACAGACATACAGATAGGTCCCACTGGTATTGGCAGCAAAATAGTGCAGCTGTTAATGCTTCTACCTCACAGACCTGGGTTCAATGCCAACCACAGATGCTGTCTATGTGGAGTTTGCATGGTCTCCCTGTGACAGCTATGGTTTTCATAGGATGCTTTCCACTCAGGGCAGAGGGTGGTGAATCGGTGTTAGTCATTGCCACAGAGGACTGTGTACCCAATTTGGTCATTTGCTATATTTAGGTGGAGGTTGATAGGTTCTTGATTAGCAAAGGTATCAATGACTTCAGGAAGAAGGCTGGACAACTGGGTTGAGAGGGATAATAAATCAGCCATGATGGAACGGCAGACATGACTCCATGTGCTGAGTGGCCTAATTCTGCTCCTATGTTTATTGTCACTCCCAAATATGTGCTGGCAGGTTAATTAGTAACTGTAAGTTATTCCAAAGTGATCCTTGGTGCAGGTATGTGGTACACGGATAAGAAGGGGGCTGATGTGAATGTGCAAAGGGAATAAATTACAAGCTGGAAAGTCCAGAGGGTAAAATGAAAGAGCCAAGTCCTCAAAACAGGGAGTCCAGAGGTAGTCACGAGGGCCCTTGTCACCAGGGCTAGAAGTCCTTGTGAGTCTGGAAGTCAAGGTGTGGAAGTTAAACCTGTGAACACCACGTCTTGGGGTGAAGACCGAATTTGATGGCCCAGTTGCTAGGACTCTGACAATCTGGGACAAGGACTAAAGGCCCGGAGGCAACCTGTTGGAGGGATGGAGACCTATCTGTGTATGTGAGTGGGTGGGAAAGAGGCTCGTAATCTTTACCGAAACCACACTCACCCAGCCCCGATTTCACCTATTGCCTACCATCTTGTTGTTCTACCTCCCCTCACCTCACCTTCTTACTCTGACTTCTCCTCTTCCTTTCCTGTTCTGATGAGGGGTCTCGGTCCAAACATCGACTGTTTACTTTTTTTTTCCACCACTGCCTGACCTGCTGAGTTCCGCCAGCATTTTGTGTGTGTTGCTTTGGGTTTCCAGCATCTGAAGATATTCTCGTGTTTGCATTGTGTTGGTTGTCTTGCTTTGTTTTGTTGCTATTGTTGTTGCTGCTTGTGTTGTTCTGTGGGACATTGTGGTGTGATATGTCAGCACAGCCCTGGGTGTGCTGGTTGGTACCACAACGATATGTCTCGATGTGCATGTGATAAATACATCCAAATTAGTATTTGGAAATAAGAGGAAACGGATGAATAGGTTTACTCTTTTGGGAATTAAACAGCCTCCTCTGTTGTAATTGGTAAATAACACATAAATCCTTCCCATAAAACCACAAATACACAGATGAAAATTAGTTATCTTTAAATATGGCAGAGAAATTTCAGAAACACAATATCTAATCTGAATTTCATTAATGTGAAATGACTCCACAGCCTCAGGTTTTCTGCTTGTGATATCAGGGATATCTGACAGCCTGTCAGCTCCAAAGACTTCTTTGTCCGTAGTGAGTTCATGCCATTTGACATTTTCAGTGGCCAGCTCTGCCCTGAGGGATGGGTAAGCGACTCGCTCCTGCACAGCATCCGACTCACAAGGGCCTGTGCAACCAGGCGATTCATGCCGAGATCTTTGGCTGCTGGGTCCATTGGTTAACAAGTCCGTCAAATGCTATGCCAGTCAACAGACAGAAAGGCAAACACATGGCAATTACAGGACAGGTGAGCGGGTGACACAGCAGCACAGTGGCTAGTGTAATGGTTTACAGCATCAGTAATCAGGGTTCAAATCCCACCACCGTCTGTAAAGCTTTTGTACGTTTTCCAAGTGACCGCACGAGTTTCTTCCAGGTGCTCCGGCTTCCTCCCATGTTCCAAAGATGTACAGATTAGTAAGTTGTGGGCATGCTATGTTGACACTTGAAGCATGGCAACATGTGAGCTGTCCCCGGCACATCCCCAGAATATGAAGTCATTGATGCAAATGACACATGTCATTGTATGTTTTGATGCTTCACCGTACATATAACAAATGAAGCTGATCATTACTTGAAACAACATGGATCTGGTAATGGAGAAATTTCACAAGCAACAAGCCAGCGTCAGGAGTTACGCAAATTGCTTTTCTCTTAGACTATATTCTCTGTTGTTTAATTATTGTCCTAAATCAAGGATCCCAGACATTTTTTTTAATGCCATGGACCTCTACCATCGACCAAGAAGTCTGTGGACCCCAGGTTGGGAATGCCTGTCCTAAATGAATGCCTGTCCTCTATTCATCAAGAAGGTGGCTGTGGAAGATAGTAAATTCAGGGAGGAGTAGGTGTATAATCTGGAGCAAGTTAGTATGAATATTAGAATGCATTAGATGTTATGGGATGCATAAAATTTGGTAAATTTCCAGAACCTGTGTGAGCTGGGCTGTTATGAGAAAGAAGGGAGGAGAAAACTGGAGCCCTGACAGTGATCTTTGCACCACACACACACACACACACACACACACACACACAATGCTAGAGGAATTCAGCAGGGTCACTTGATGAAGGGCCTCGGCCTAAAACCGCTATAAGACCGTAAGATGTGGGAGCAGAATTAGGCTGTTCAGCCTATTGAGTCTGCTCCACCATTCCATCATGGCTGATCCCTGAACCTGCTCAACCCCATACACCTGCCTTCTCACCAATTCCTTTTATACCCCAACCAATCAAAAAATGAACAAATTCCACCTTAAATATACCCATGGACTTGACCTCAACCATGGTCTGTAACCAAGTATTCACTACTCTCTGCCATTCCTCCTTGCAAATCTGCTCAAGCTGTGGCATGTTAGTTGGGGAGTGGTGGTGGACAGCAATCTTGAGGACGAGCTAGAGATGTTTGATTAAGTGTAAGTCGGGTGTATAGCTGGATTATTCAAGGACATCAATTTTCTTCTTTTGAAGCTGCTCTACAGTTGCTCTGGCAATGTACTTTGGGTTGTTGTCCAGCTGAAAGACAAACTTCCTCCCCAGTTCAAGCTCACAAACAAGAGAAAGTCTGCACTTGCAGTTTAAGCTTTCTGGTTTTTAATCCAGGATCTCTCTGTATATGGTAACCTTCATCTTCCATCAGTCCTGGCCATACTTCCAGTCCCTGTTGCTTAAAAGCATCCCCATAGCATGATGCTACTTCCACCATACTTGATAGTAGGGATGGTGTTTCCTGGCTGATGAACAGTATTAGATTTATGCCATATGTATTGCTTAGTGCTGAGTCCAAAAATTTCCACTTTAGTCTCATCCAACCACATGACCTTCTTCTATGTCTTTACAGTATCTTGTAAGTGATGCATTACAACATCTTTATGGGCAAAGACATGCATTTTTTCTTTAGCCAAGGTTTCCTCCTTGCCAGTCTTCCCTGAATACCCTTTTTTTGTACAAGGCTTTGGAGATTGTGGAGCTATGAACTTCATCTCCAGTTGCAGCTACTGGCTTCTGCAGCTCCGAGTGAATGATGTCGTCACAGTAGCCTCTCTTACAAATGCCATTCTTCTTCAGTGACTGGGTTTAGAGGGGCAGACTGACCTAGGGAGTGTGGCTGTGGTTTCAAATTTTTTGCACTTTTTCACAATGCTTCATGATATGCATTGAGCTGCAAGGTGCGTTCAGTGCCTTTGAGATGGTCTTTTATTCTTCACAGATTTGAGCTTCTCCATTATCATTTCCCTAACTTGTCTTGAATGTTCTTTTGTCTTCATTTTGGTTTGGTCTGTTGAAAATCTACCATGCAGCTGGACCTTACAGAGAGAAGGTGTATTTATTCTTATGAATTCATTGAAAACAGGTGATCCTCCAATGTTCTGCAACAAGTTGGGTGAGTTGGTAAGGTGATATATTGCAGCTAAAGAAAGTTAGCATAATAATTACAAAGGAGAATTTCCAGCCTCATAATTTTGCTTTTTAATTTTTCACAAATTGTTGACAAGTTTTGTTATCTTTCTTTTGATTTGACATGATGCACAATATTTTGTAGATTAGCTCAAAAAAATTAGAAAATGAGACAGTAAAATGTGAAAATATTTGTGGAGCTGAATACTTTTTCAAGGCATGTAATAACAATAAATAAATAAGCAAAAAATATACATATTCATTCTATTTAGCTTTTGACATATTTATGCATATTAATATACATAGTGAGAGCATAAGGTGAAGAGTCCTTTAAATTATATCCAAAGGTTGTGGGTACAACCCAGTGAAGGGGCAAGAGAAGCTGAGTGAAGTTACCCCACTGGTTCAAGAGCCTGATGGTTGAAAGATGATAATTGTTCCTGAACTTAGTATTGTGGGACCTGAGGCTTCTGTACCTTCTTCCTATAGCAGCAGTACAAAGGGAGTATGACCTGAGTGGTGGGGGTTTGCGAATATGGATGCTGCTTTCCCGGGACAACACTACATGTAGATGTGCTCAGTGGTGGGAAGGGCTTTGCCCATGATGTGACAATAATAAATTGATTCCATTATTCATTTACAACTTAGATATGAATGTATAAGGTATGCTTTGTAAACCTGCCAAGCACAAGTAAGTTTTTGTGTTATGGACATCAAGAAAGATTGTCTAGCACTGCAGTTGGATGTTGATCAGGAGGAAAGTGGGCAAGGTGTTGGTAAATGGAACTTAATCCTAACATGTAAAGAGGTAATGAAGGAGTCAATTAGTTGTAGGATTTATTTAAAATGAATTGTAAAGCACTAAAGAAAGTTGATGACTATAGGGACCTTCACATTTAAATCCCTATTTCTCTGTAAGTGAGCTACTCAAGAAGATAAGGTGGTGAAGAAGATATGTGGGATGTTAATCTTCTTAGGTCAGGTCAAAGAATATAAAAGTTAGGATGTATGTTTCAGTTTTGCATAGCTATTCACTAGATTTGTTGGATCTTGGCTTTTTTTTGCAATCCAAATGTTGATTCTACTTTTTTTCCATATATGCTGCCTGGCCTGCTGAGTTCCTCCAGCAGTTTGTGTGTGTTGCTCATAACCTATGGACTCACTTTCAAGGACTCTTCATCTCATGGACTTGATTTAAATGCTTATTTATTATTATTACTTTTTTTCTTTAGTACAGTGCTGTGTACATGGCTGGGTGGAGATATGCCTCTACCAAAGGAAGTTTGGAAGCACTCCTTCCCTCCGCTAGCCTGAAGGTCATCCTTAGACAAGGTGTAGCACCTGCTTAGCTCCCTCACCCCTTACACCAATCAGAGTCACGTGAAGCCATGGGAGAAGATGGCGGATGGTCGTATGAGCAGCTGGTGTGTATCACAAGTCCTGATAATGTGACCACTTATGCCAGGCAGACAATCTCTGAAGAATGTTGTTAATGGCTGGGGTCACCCGTCTTGTAAAGACACTACCCAGAAGAAGGCAATGACAAACCACTGCTGTAGAAAAAATTGTGAAGAATAATCATGGTCATGGAAAGGCCATGATTGCTTATGTCATACGACATGTCACATCATAAATGAATGATAATAAATTTAACTTGAACTTTGAACTTTTGAACTTGCTGCAGAAAACTAAGAAACTTGCAGAAAAATACAGAAATGTGTATTACAATTACTGGAAGATTCAGTGACCATGTATATAGGTGATTTATATATATACAAGCCAGTGTAGGAAAGTTAAACTACAAGGAAATTTCAAGCAAAAATTTCTACAAAAATTACTACGACTGCACTTGGACCATAACATGCAATTCTGTTTGCTACACGATAGGAAGGATGTAGTGTGGTTACATTGGAGAGAGTGCAGAGATAACTCCAGAATGCTGCCTAGACAGAAAGCAATTGGAGAGATTGGACTTGCTCTCTCAAGAACAAAGGAAGCAGAGAGTTGGCCTGGTGGAGGTATATAAAGTTATAAGAGGCATCATTAGCCCAGATAATCAAAACATTTCTCCCTTAGGAGAAGTATCTAACACAAAAGGGCATAGGTTTAAGCTGAGAGGACTGAGCTTTAAAGAGGATGTTGAAACTAGAATTGAACTCTGAGCTCCATTGCCCTGAGATGTAATAGGGTAGTGCATTCCACTATGCTTCCATGGCAGCATAATCACATTATCTTTATTCCCAGCTTTTTCAAGAAACAACGTTCACATATAGTCATGTTGCTTTTTATTGTCACAACATGACATGAAGTCTTCAACCCCCTTGCAGGAGGGCTGCCGAACAGGGTTGGCAACCACACTCATGGACGTGCACTTGCCAGCCAGTTAGTGTTTCATCTATTTGGATTTAACTCCCTTCCCCTTGTTTCAGTCTTGTCGAATCTTGATCAGAAGCATAGCAATGACAGCAGTCCCTGCTCACCTTTGTCGTTGTTCTGGGAAAAAAGGCCACTGTTTATATTGATGCTGCAAAGGAGTAGTAATTATTTAATATTGAGTTACTACATCCAAGCCGCAGTGTCACCATTAGTTTTCTGTTTGAGAGTTTTGGTTAATGACCCTGTTAGCTTAGCATTATTGCTTTTCCTTTAATTTTGCACAGTTGTAATTAAAAGTAAGTGTACTGTTCATCTGCTCCAGTGTCTCTCTCTGCATTTGGGCTATTATCACACATCCTTGCCAGCAAGACTCGACCACATTCAAAGTGGATCAGCAGAGAGAGAACAGCTGACCATAGCCTGAACATTCATTGGTCAGAAATGAGAGAAGTTACAGTCAACATAGGCTGTGTTGACAGAGGTGACTCATGCAGTGGGACTGCTATTCACAGAATGACAAGCTCAACCCAAACCAAAGTTCATGGAGGAGAAGCTAAAATCAGTAGAGACTGGGTTGGCCAAAGAGTCCCATGTAGTGTGGCAGCTGCTTTCAGAATGGCAGTTCAGTAACAGCTGGAATCAGGTCTCAAAGCCATGATTCAGTCCCACTCCCAGCAACTCCCACGTCTTCTTCTTGAACAGTCTTATCAGCCTCAGCCACTAATGCCCCGACTCCTGTGACAGTGTCCAGAACCGAGTATTCCTCTGCAGACCCCAATTTTATTACCCAGTATGATCCAACTTTCCTAGTACCGCCATGTCAGTTCAATGATGCTGCAGGTAAACTGGATTATATGGTGAATCTCTTCAATGACCCCTACTCAGCCAGTTCAATGGTCTGCGAGAAGGTGGTTCCCCTGCAGCCCAGACCATCCAACAATTCATGGTAGAGTTCAAGTGAGTGTTTGATTTTCCAGAACAGGGTCAGGAAGCAGGCCACCAAATCCTGGACCTGAGCCAAGGGTAAGGGACAGTGAGGGGCTCCATGGTAAAGATCCTCATGCTTGACTGGGAGGAAAGAGAGATCCTTCATTACTGCTTTTCAGCATGAACTACATATACCTGTCTGGACACACCCCCTGCTGACTGCTCCTGTGGCTCCTCCCACAGATTCCGGTATAAAGGAGATCGAGGCCTGAGCCCGGTGTCTCAGTCTCCAGGATGTAGTATGGTGGTCACTCACTGCTTGTTCCTTCTTCCAGTCAATAAAAGCCGATATCTCGCCTTTACGTCTCAGAGTGAGTTACTGATGGTGCATCAGGCTGAACGCATGAGTTTGGCATGAGATCACAATGTGCAATGAGCAGAACAGCCTGAATGACTTCACAATTCTGGCCATGTGAGCGGACGAACAGAGAGAGAATGCCACATGCTTCCTTTAGATCACCGCCTTCCTTCATCGTCTCCCTCAAAACCCAGTACCCAGTCTGTGGAGGAGCCTATACAGGTGGGACACATGTACCTACCACAGGAAGAACAAGATCAACGCAGGAGAACAGGTTCCTGACTCTACTGTGGCGTCCAGGACATTTCTGGGCATCATGTCCAGTGAAAGAGGATACCCGTAAGCAGGACAGGGAATTCTGATGGATCAATTCTCCCTGCATGCTTCTATATCTAAATACAATATGCCCACAGCTTCCTTGTCATGGGGGTCCCAAACCAATGAGCTTCAGGCATTTATTGACTCCGGGAGCTAGGAATATCATGGATATCTCTCTGGATCAAAGATGGAGAGTTGCAACTCAGCAATTGAGAGAGAATATCTATGGCATGGCTCTGGATGGCCAGCTTCTGGACATTGGCAAGATTCGCCTTTCCACAGAACCCCTCCAGCTTGGAGGTAGCCATAGGAAACAACTCTGCTATCTTGTTTATTTGCTTATATAGCTGCCGCTGCTCATTCTTCCCCGGCTATCTGGACACAACCCGTGGATTGATTGTTTCATAAAGGTGCTCCTAGAATAGGGACCAGGTGGACTGTCTGTGTCCAGCTCAGGCCACCTTTAGTGTATTTCTTCCTGTGCCAATGGCTGGTGTGGACCTGGATAGCATTCCAGTTGAATATGCTGATCTTCTTGAGGTCTTCCATAGGAAGAAAGCCAACTCCCTGTCTTCTCACTGGCCATACCACTGTGCCATTGAACACGTACCTGGTACTAGTCCTACCCAGAAGGGGGGTGGGACTCTTTTCTCTCTTTCATCCTGTACAGTAGCCATGGAAGAGTATATCAAGGAGGGATTAGCCTTAGGATTTATCCATCCATCAACCACACTGGCAGGAGGGCTGGACTCCTTTTTTGTGAGCAAGAGTGATGGCAAACTTCATCCCTGCCTTGATGATCAGTCCTTCAACAACATCAGAATGAAGAACTGCTACTATCCTACCCTGCAGACCTCTCCAAGGAGAAACCATATTCTGCAAGATAGATCTACACAATGCTTACAACCTGGTTCATATCTGAGAAGGGGACAAATGGAAGACAGCATTCAGCATCTCCAATGGCCACTAGGAGTACCTCACGATGCCTTTTAGTCTGGCTGTTTTTCAGGCCCTGGACAATGATGTGCTCCAGGACATGTTGAATCAGTTTTTGAGTATCTGGATGACATACTTAGTTCCTCCTGCTCTTGCCAGAAACACATCCAACACGTCAGGATTGCTCTCAAAATGCTCCTCGAGAATTACCTTTATGCCGAGCCAGAGAAGTGTGAGGTCCACGAACGGCTTGTGTCATTCTTGGGCCATATCGGCACCATTTTCAGTGTTCAAAAGGACCCGTGTAAAGTTCAGGCAGTTACAGAATGGCCCAAACCACCTAATTTCAAACAGGTGAAGCTCTTCATGGCGTTTGCAAACCTTTATCACTGCTTTATCAGTAACTTCAGTTCCATCATAGCCCCCATAAATGCACTCTACCAAGAAGTCCTCTGCAAGATTCCTATGGACAGCTGAAGCAGACCGGGCATTCTCAGAACTTCACCACTGCACCAGTGCTGCAACATCCAGACCTATCCCAACCACTCATCATCAAAGTCAGCACTGGAGCTGTACTCTCCCAGCACCTCCTGTGGATAATTGGCTGCATCCCTGTACTTTTGCTTCTCATCATTTGATTTCTGCTGAGTGCAACTACAACGTTGGGAACCATGAATGTCTGGCTGTCAAAGAGGCCCTGGAAACATGACAACACTGTTTAGACGGGGCAGAGCACCCCTTTCTGAAATGGACAAACCACAAGAACCTCTCCTACATTCAGGACACCAGGAGACTCAACTCCTGTCAAACCCACTGGGTACCCTTCTTCACCCGATTTCATTTCACCCTCACCTACCACTTTGGCAGCAAGAACATCAAGGCCAGTGCTCTCTTCCGCCAGTTTGACATCTCTGAGGACAACATCATTCCAGAGCCCATCCTTCCTTGCTCGTACATCGGTGCTACAATGATTTTGGGAATAGAGGCAGAGATGAAAGCAGGCCCAGGTGGGGCCCTCTCAACCAGCTGTTTGTTCCTCCTCCTGTGTGCATCTGACTGTTGGAGTGGAGACCCTGTAATTTATAAAGAGATGATTTTTGGCCCATCTATGTCGCAAGGTGTCCACAATTTTCTCTCTGTCTGTCCCCCTGGTGCCCAGAACAAGACATCATGTCAGAACCCTGTGGATCTGCTCTCCCCAAAGCTTGTGTCTTACCACTCCTCGTCCCACCACTCAATGAATTTCACCACCGAAATGCCCCTGTCTGATGGAAACCACCATTCGGGTAGTTATGGACCAGTTCTCCAAAGGTGCCCACTTCATTGCTCTCCTCAAGCTCCCATTAGCTCGGGACACTGGGTGGAAGATTTTGCCCAGCTGGGTTGAGAAAGCACCCTTGTGAGATTATAGAATTGCATGTCGATATTACTTAATGCCTAGATCAGCTGAGAATTGTGGTGCTGCCCTTATGCCATTGCTGCACTCTACTGCTGTACATAAGGCTACATGTCTTAATTGTGGAAGAAAAATCTGAATAAAGGGTTAAGAGATCTGAGTTGTTAACACCCTGCACCTTACTTTAATTAGCAATATGACTAGTGCTGATCTTGGTGCATAACACAGCAGCATGAACAATTTGGAGACAGTGAAGGTTATAAATTCAAGTCTGACAATTCAACAGTGTGCATGGTTTTCCTTCATCTGTCTGGTACTAACATATAACACAAATTACACCTTTGGACTTGCGGGATCTAATGAATAAATGAATCTTTTTTATATCATAGATAAAGACTCACCATTCAACCTGGGTTCTCAGCACACTTGCAATAATCTATCTCAGTTTCAAGGATTTTCTGACAACTTATCTCTCTGTGTGTTTTGGGCAAAAGACAGACTGTCTCTGGCATTTCCGTGGGAATTGATAAGACACACAGGATTGACTTTTCTTAAGTTTGACTGATGTAATTGACTTTCTGTGTGCATCACAGAATAAAAAGTCTGTGACTATTGTTTTTTGGAAGACCTGATGATCAAACCATTAGAGTGTCATGCTTCCCTTATTCATGAATAAAGGTATTCTCTAGTCACTTTGAGGTCCATATCCAACTTATTCGTGACCAACTTTATTTGAAATTCCTTAGCAAATTAATTTCTCTAACAGACTACCACCCTCATAGTACAGCATGTGTCTTGGCTGCACGGCTTCCCTCAGGACATTGCGCCTGATCGAGGACAACAGTTCATGTCTTGTTTCTGGAAGGCCTTCTGTTCTCTTGTGAGAGCCACAACCAGCCTTTCATCTGGTTTCCACCTCCAATCTAACAGCCAGACAGAGAGAGCGGAACAGAAATTGGAGACAATCCTGCGCTGCCTTGTGTCTTCTAACCCCATGAACTTGAACTTACAATCAGTTTGGGCAGAGATTGCTCATGATAACCTGCAGTCATCTTCCACTGGCACGTCCCCCTTTGAATGCCAGAAGGAATTCTAGCCACCAGTGTTTTCTGACCAAAAGATTGCATGGGAGTTCCTGTTGCCAAACAGTTTGTCCAATGCTACAAGCACACATGGAGGCGGGACAGAGCTTCTCTACAGCCCAGCAGGCTGCTTGACCACACTGACAGATGAGTCCAATAAAGCCAGGGAAGAAAGCCTGGCTGGTGTCTAGAGACCTTCCTTTGAAATTTGACAGCCACAAGTTGACCCCACGCTATGTTTAAGCCGGTGGCTACGTTCTCCCTTTTTCCATTCACCCATTCCCTCTCTGCTCTGTGGATGGGTCTCTGGTCTATACTGGGCAGCGACTCCTGGTATCGTGCCGGGTGTGGGGGCAAGGTCCAGTGTCTCATGGATTGAGAAGGGTATGGCCCATGACACAGGAGCAGGCAGAGAGAGCAGAGCACCCCTGCGGCCATTCCCATTAACAATAAGTATACCGTACTGGATACTGTTGATGGGGATGACCTACCAGGAATGAGTTGTAGTGGTCCTGCCTCTGGCACAGAGGTTGAACCCTCAACTAGAAAGAGGAGGAGGGAAGAGAAGAGAGCGATAGTTTTAGGGGATTCTATAGTCAGGGGGGCAGTTAGGAGATTTTGTGGGGCAGATCGGGAGTCTCGGATGGTATGTTGCCTCCCTGGTGCCAGGGTCTGGGACATCTCAGATCGGGTGCAGGCTATTCTTGAGAATGAGGGCATGAACCCAGATGTAGTCCATGTAGGGACCAACGATGTAGGTAAGGTGAGTGAGGGGATCCTGCTTAGAGAGTTCAGGGAGTTAGGAGTGAAGCTGAAAGGCAGGACCTCCAGGGTGACAATCTCGGGATTGCTACCTGTGCCACGTGCGAGTGAGGCGAAGAATAGAATGATTATGCACATTAATACGAGGCTGAGAGCATGGTGAAGGAAGGAAGGGTTCAGATTTTTGGATAATTGGTCTTCGTTCCAGGGACATTGGGATCTGTTTCGAAGGGACGGTCTACATCTGAACCGGAGGGGTACTAACATTCTTGCTGCTCGGGGGGGGTTTAAACTAGATGTGCAGGGGGCAGGGATCCCAATCCAGAGGGTTGGTCAGAAGGAGCATGGGGTTAAATGTGTAGAAGGTTTGGGTGATCTTGATAAGGTCATCAAAATTCAAGGTGCAATTAGCCCAAGTTCAAGGAGCTGGATTAGGTACAATAGACAGTGTTTTAAGCAAAGAGAGAAGGAATGGGCTAAGAATTCTATACTTGAATGTGCGTAGTGTCAGAAATAAGACTGATGAGCTTGAAGCTCAGATGAAAATGGGGAACTACGATATTGTTGGGATAACGGAGACATGGCTGCAAGGGGATCAGGCCTGGGAATTGAGTGTACCAGGGTATACGTGCTATCGTAGAGACAGAAATATGGGAAGAGGGGGTGGGGTGGCCCTGTTGGTGAGGAATGAGATTCAGTCCTTAGCAAGAGGTGACTTGGGAACAGGGGAAGTAGAGTCTGTGTGGATTGAGCTGAGGAACAGTAAGGGTAAAAAGACCCTAATGGGTGTTGTGTACAGGCCCCCAAACAGTAGCGTGGATATTGGGTACAAGTTGATTAGGGAGTTAACATTGGCATGTACTAAAGGTAATGCAGTCATTATGGGAGATTTCAACATGCAGGTGAACTGGGAGAATCAGTTAGGTGCTGGACCCCAGGATAGGGAGTTTGTGGAGTGTCTAAGGGATGCATTTTTGGAACAGCTTGTGCTTGAGCCAACCAGGAACGAGGCTATTCTGGACTTGGTGATGTGTAATGAAAAGGAATTGATAAGTGATCTTGAAGTAAAGGAGCCATTAAGAAGTAGTGATCATACCATGATAAGTTTTTATCTACAATTTGAGAGGGATAAGGGCAGATCAGAGGTGTCAGTGTTGCAATTAAATAAAGGAGACTACGGAGCCATGAGGGAAGAGCTGGCCAAAGTTAAATGGGCGGATGCCCTGGCAGGAAAGACAGTGGATCAGCAGTGGCAGATATTCTTGGGCATAATACAAAAGATGCAAAAGCAGTTCATTCCAATGAGAAGGAAGGATTCAAAGAGGGGGAAGGGGCCACAGTGGTTGACAAAGGAAGTCAGAGATTGTATAGCATTAAAGAAAAAGAAGTATGACAGGGCTAAGATGAGTGGGAATACAGATGATTGGGAAAGTTTTAAGGAACAGCAGATCTTAACTAAAAAAGCAATACGGAGAGAAAAAATCAGGTATGAGCTCAGTCTAGCCAGGAATATAAAAGGGGATAGCAAAAGCTTTTTTAGCTATGTGAAGAGAAAGAAGATAGTTAAGAACAATGTTGGCCCCTTGAAGAATGAATTGGGAGAAATTGTTATGGGAAACGGGGAAATGGCAACAGAATTTAATGCGTACTTTAGATCTGTCTTCACCAGGGAGGACACAAGCAATCTCCCAGATGTATGGATGGGCCAGGGTCATAAGATATCAGAGGAATTGAGACAGATTGACATTAGGAAAGAAACTGTGATGAGTAGACTGGTAGGACTGAAGGCTAATAAATCCCCTGGTCCAGATGGTCTGCATCCAAGGGTTCTAAAAGAGGTGGCTCAGGAAATTGCGGATGCATTGGTAATCATTTTCCAATGTTCCTTAGATTCAGGATCAGTTCCTGAAGATTGGAGAGTGGCTAATGTTATCCCACTTTTCAAGAAGGGAGGGAAGGAGAAAACAGAGAACTATCGCCCTGTTAGCCTAACGTCAGTCGTGGGGAAGATGCTTGAGTCCATTATTAAGGACAAAATAGTTGCACAACTTGAAGGCAGTAATAGGATTAGGCCAAGCCAGCATGGATTTACCAAGGGCAAATCATGCTTGACTAATCTGTTGGAGTTTTTTGAGTGTGTAACAAGGATGTTAGACGAGGGTAAGCCAGTGGATGTAGTGTACCTAGATTTTCAGAAGGCATTCGAAAAGGTGCCACATAGGAGATTGGTGAGTAAAATCAGAGCTCATGGCATTGGGGGCAGGGTTTCAACATGGATAGAAAACTGGTTGGCAGATAGAAAGCAAAGGGTAGCAGTGAATGGGTGTTTCTCGGACTGGCTGGAGGTGACTAGTTGGGTACCACAGGGCTCTGTATTGGGACCACAGCTCTTTACGATTTATGTCAATGATTTAGATGAGGGCATTGAAAACTATATCAGCAAGTTTGCTGATGATACTAAACTGGGTGGCAGTGTGACATGCGAAAAGGACGTTAGGAGAATACAGGGAGACTTGGATAGGCTGGTTGAGTGGGCAGATACTTGGCAGATATCATTCAATGTGAATAAATGTGAAGTTATCCACTTTGGAAGCAGGAACAAGAGGGCAGAGTATTGTCTGAACGGTGTAGAGTTAGGTAAGGGAGAAATGCAAAGAGACCTAGGAGTCCTAGTTCATCAGTCAATGAAGGTGAATGAGCAAGTGCAACAGGCAGTGAAGAGGGCAAATGGAATGTTGGCCTTTATTACAAGGGGAATTGAGTACAAGAGCAAGGATGTCCTTTTGCATTTGTACAGGGCCCTGGTGAGACCACACCTGGAATATTGTGTACAGTTTTGGTCTCCAGGTTTAAGGAAGGACATTCTGGCAATTGAGGAAGTGCAGCGTAGATTCACTAGGTCGATTCCTGGGATGGCAGGGCTGTCTTACGCAGAGAGATTGGAGAGATTGGGCTTGTACACGCTGGAATTGAGGAGATTGAGAGGGGATCTGATTGAAACGTTTAAGATAATTAAAGGATTTGATAGGATTGAGGCAGGAAATATGTTCCAGATGTTGGGAGAGTCCAGTACCAGAGGGCATGAATTGAAAATAAGAGGTCAGTTATTTAAAACAGAGTTGAGGAAGAGCTTCTTCTCCCAGAGAGTTGTGGAGGTGTGGAATGCACTGCCTCGGAAGATGGTGGAGGCCAATTCTCTGGATGCTTTCAAGAAGGAGCTAGATAGATATCTGATGGATAGGGGAATCAAGGGATATGGGGATAATGCAGGGACTGGGTATTGATAGTGAATGATCAGCCATGATCTCAGAATGGCGGTACAGACTCGAGGGGCCGAATGGTCTACTTCTGCACCTATTGTCTATTGTCTATTGACAGCCTTGACACGTCTCTCATCCGGGACTTGCAGCAGACACAGGTCTCTGGTACTTCAGGAGCTATGCCTAGGGACGGGGGCCCCTGTCACAAAAATGGACTCAGCTGTGGAGTCTGGATGCCCTGGCATGTGGGCTGTGGAGCAAGGTTGGCAATTGTGCTCATGAGCATGCACACGCCAGGTAATTAGTGTTTCATCGTGATGGTATTTAACTCCCTTCCTCTCGTTCCAGTTTTGTTATGACGACCAAAACCATAGCAACGTCAATGCTTCTTGCCTATATTTCTCCTCCAGTAAAGCAGATGACCATTTAGACTGCTGCTATAAGTGATGCACCATCAATAACTCACACTGAGACGTAAGGCGAGATATCGGCTTTTATTGACTGGAAGAAGGAACCAGGAGTGAGTGTCCATCATACTATGTCCTGGAGACTGAGGCCAAGGCCTGTGGGAGGAGCCACAGGAGCAGTCAGCAGGGGGCGTTTCCAGACAGGCACATAGTTCACCACAATAAGGAAGCAGTATTTATTTAGTGTTAAGTTACTGCTTCTGAGCTGCAGTGTCAGTGTTAGCTTTCAGCTTGAGAGTTTTAATTAGCAGCTCTGTAAGCCTTGTGTGACTGCTTGTCTTTTAGTTCTGCACAGGTCTTAATAAAAGTAAGTGAACTCTCTGTCTCTCTCCCTCTCCCCCCCCCCACCCCATTTTGTTCCCCAACCACACCTCCTTGTCACTTGTCCACTTAGTGGAATTCGTTCTTTTTTTCCAATTCTGCTTCATAGGAAAATGAACTGCTCAAATAAACTGCTCAAAATTAGCAAACCACTGCGCTGATTCCCAACATACCCCTTCCCCCCGCCCCCCAACTTGCTGCAGGATTTTATGCCGAGTTATAAAAGAAAACTGCTGAATACCATGATCCTCATGAGGAGCCAGGTATTTTTGGCAAACCTTCATTCTCAGCCATCCTCAGTGCACAGATGGTTGGGAGAATCTGAAAATCTCCTTGCCCTTGTTGCTATAAAACAGTCAGAACCAAATGAAAGTTTTTGGAAGAACACTAAACTGAATAGTAGAGTACAGTACTGGCCTTTCAGTCCACAATGTTGTGCTAACCTTTTAATCTATTCTAAGACCAATCTAAGCTTTTCTTCTCACATATCCCTCCAATGTTCTGTCATTGATATGACTATCTTAGAGTTTCTTAAATTCTCCTAATGTTTCTGCCTCTAGTACCATCTCTTGCAGTGTGTTCCATGTACGTACCACTCCCTGTGTAAAAACCTACCACCGACATCCCTCATGCTTTCTACCAATCACCTTAAAATTACACTCCTGTGTATTAACTATTTCCACCCTGGGAAAAGAACTCTCCACTCTATCTATGCCTTTTATTATCTTTAAAGTTGGAAATCGGTTAGCTCCATTGTGGGCAGTTGCCTCCTCAGATTCCAGGACATCTTCAAGGAGTGATGCCTCAAAAAGGCGACATCCATCATTAAGGACTCCCATCAGCCAGGGCATGCCCTCTTCTTATTGTTACCATCATGAAGGAGGTACAGGAGGCCGAAGACACACTCTCAATGATTCAGGAACAGCTTCTTCCCCTCTCCCGTCAGATTTCTGAATGGACATTGAACCCATGAATGTTACCTCACTACTATGCTGCATATAGAAGTATAAATATAATTCTTACTGTAATTCTGTTTTTGTTATTATGTATTGTAATGTACTGCTGCCACATAACAACAAATTTCATGACATATGCCGATGAAAGAAGTTTTCTTTCATCCTTCATTCCAAAGAGAAAAGCACTGGCTCACTCAGACTTTCCTCATAAGGCACACTCGCTAATCCAGGCAGCATCCTGGTGAATCTCCTTTGCACTCTCTCCAGAGCTTTCACATGCTTCCTGTCATGAGGTGACCAGAACTGAATACAAAGCTCCATGTACAACTGCAACATTACCTCGCGTTTCTTGAACTCAGCCACCTGACTAATGAAAGCCAATGCCCTGTACGCCTTTTTAACTACCATATCAACTTGAGCTGCAACTTTGATGGATCTATGGACATGGATCCCAAAATCCCACTTTTCTTCCACTATGTTGAAAGTTCTGCCATTACTCCTGTATTCTGTCTTCACGTTCGGCTTTCCAAATTGAATCACTTCACAGCTTTCTGGACTGACCACCATCTGCTACCCCTCAGCCTAACTCAATGTCCTATCACAATCTTCTATACTATCTACAAAACCACTGACCTTAGTGTCATCTGCCAACTTACTAACCCACCGTTCTATTTCCTCATACAAGTATTCATGGAAGTCAGAGGACCCAAGACAAATCCTTGTTAAACTCCACTGGTTACCGACCTCTAGGCAAAATAAAGTCCATCTGCTACCATCTGGAGATGTCAGGTGTAAGTCTTTTTACGCAGAGAGTGGTCGGTGCATGGAATGGGCTGCCGGCAGTGGCAGTGGAGGCAGAAGTGATAGGATCTTTTAAAAGACTCCTGGATGGCTACATGGAGCTCAGAAGAATAGAGGGCTATGGGTAAAGCCTAGGTAGTTCTAAGGTAGGGACATATTCAGCACAGCTTTGTGGGCCGAAGGGCCTGTATTGTGCTGTATGTTTTCTATGTTTCTACCACCTACTGCCTTCTGTGGGCAGGACAATTCTGAATCCTTGCAGCCAAGTTTTCCTGCATCCCAATCCTGCTGACTTTCTGAATGAGCATTAACACTTATTTTAAATCACTTTCTACCTTTGGAAATCTATTATTGGAAGTCTGCAATCTTGTCTCTGCCCTGAACTCTTCGCTAATGTTTTTAGCAGATGCTGCTCTTCACAGAACTGAACACAACTGGCTTCAGGCACAGAAACAGTGGAAAGCTCAGAATCTGAGACAGTTTACCAGTGACTGCAGGCTTGTAAATTATGCCATTAGTTTAATGGCATGATCATCAACTTAATTGTCTTCCACTATCCGTACAGCTTTTAATAGTCCATAAATATATATCAGTCCCTGTCTTATACCAGAAGACATAGGAGAAAAATAGGCCATTCAGCCTCATTTCTGTCTAAAGGGACATTTTCTATTTTGAGGCTGTGCCCTCTGTTTCTAGACTCTCACACTATAGAAAAGATCCTCTGCACATCCACTCTGCCTAGGCCTTTTGATGTTTGATAGGAAGTTTCAATATTTTTGAAGATACTGGATACTCTTCAGTGCTTCTGGATGGGGATTACTGTACAAAGATTCACCATTCTTTGTGTAATGAAATAAGACCATCACCCCCATTGTGGCATAGGCCACCAACAGCAGTTTGCCAAAATCCTCTGTCCTGGGTCAGTCTTTCATGTTGACCCCAGGTGTAGCTCATCTTCGAAGATCCTTCCTCTCCCAGGGCTTCTGTTGGTGTTTATATAGCTCTGGGTTTTTTTACAGGATGGGATTGCTAGCCCCATGCCCAACTCTCTTTCTTTGGCAGCTGGTTTTGGGACTGTCCATGGCAGCTTTTCTTCTCTTATCTTTGTCGGTTCATTTATTCTGGTGTACTCTTCCAGGTTGAAGAAGAGGGCGGGGAACATCATAAAGGACTCCTCCCATCCTGCGCACGGACTGTTTGAACTACTTCCGTCTGGTAGGCACTTCAGATCCCTCCAGACTAAGACTAATAGGCACTGGAGAAGCTTTCTCCCCTACTGCAGTCACTTTGTTGAACAGTTAACTGCCGGTTAACTGTCAGCTAACTATTCCTTGGATTGCACTACTTTATGTATAATCTATATTTTCATTTATATTTATCATCTGTTATGAGCAGAGAGACAACATCTGCCGGAAGTAAATTCCTTGAATGTGTACAGGTACTTGGCGATTAAAGTCTGATTCTGATTCTGATTCTGAAGTATAGTGTTTGGAAGAGAATGCACTGTTGTTAAATGGTGAGCAGCTTGAGGTATGAAGGCAGCAAGATTTATTGTATTCCATCTCTTTTAGGTAAAGGCCACCAATCCACTTGCACCTTAAATTAATTTGTACCTTTCTTTACGCTTAATTAGAAACGAAATACAAGAAAGGAACAGGATGGACAATTGATTGGATAACCAGGTTCCACGCTCTATAATTCATTCATGCCATGTAGAGAAATGGTTGGCATGGTACCCATATTTCTGCAGGCCAGGGTAAAATATGTCATTTAAAAATGTGAGGTAGCACAGTTGAGATAATCAGGAGATAAAATCCAAAAAAAAAAATTTCCGCTTCCTGTCAACGACATGTCCATTTCTCCAATAATAGTTCTAGTTCAAAGCATTCTAACCTAGTGTTCAACCAGACCCCTATAGGAATTAAGATTCTGTGCGCTCCTAAGTTATTAGGAAGGAAAGTGTTCCAATTGCAATACCATTCCGGACATTGAGAGTTTGCATGGCAGGAAGAGTGCGTCTCTAGTTCATCATGTGGCAAAGCAGAGACCAAAAAGCTATTCATCATAAATACTGTATATGTATTCCTGGCACAGAAAGATTACATCAGCTACAAACTGTAGGTATCCTCACAATGGTAGTTCAAAGTAAGGAGTTGGTCAAAAATAGTGCACATTGATTAGAAGATAGAAAAACATAGAAAGCCTACAGCACAATACAGGACCTTCGGCCCACAAAGCTGAGCCGAACATGTCCTTAACTTAGAAATTACCTAGGCTTACCTGAAGCCCTCTATTTTTCTAAGCTCCATACACCAGTCCAGGAGTCCCTTAAAAGACCCTATCGTTCCTGCGTCCACCACAGTCACTGGCTCCCCATTCCATGCACTCACTACTCTCTGTTTAAAAAACTTACCCCTGATATCTCCTCTGTACCTGCTTCCAAGCACCTTAAAACTGTGACTTCTCTTGCTAACCATTTCAGCCCTGGGAAAAAGCTTCTGACTATCCACACGATCAATGCCTCTCATCATCTTATACACCTCTAACAGGTCACCTCTTGTCCTCCGTCAGTCCAAGGAAAAAAGACCGAGTTCACTCATCCTATTCTCATAGGGCATTCTCCCCAAACCAGGCAACATTCTTGCAAATCTCCTTTACACCTTTTCCATGGTTTCCACGTCCTTCCTATAGGCGATCAGAACTGAGCACAGAACTCCAAGTGGGGTCTGACCAGAGTCCTATATAGCTGCAACATTACCTCTCGGCTCCTAAACTCCATCCCACAGTTGATGAAGGCCAATGCACTGTATGCTTTCTTAACCACAGAGTCTACCTGCGCAGCAGCTTTGAGTGTCCTATGGACTCAGACCCCCAGATCCCTCTGATCCTCCATGCTGCCAAGAGTCTTACCATTAATACTATATTCTGTCATCATATTCGACCTACCAAAATGAACTGTCTCACACTTATCTGGGATGAACTCCATCTGCCACTTCTCAGCCCAGCTTTTCATCTTGTTGATGTCCTGCTGTAACCTTTGACAGCCATCCGCACTATCTACAACACCTTCAACCTTTGTGTCATCAGCAAACTTACTAACCCATCCCTCCACTTCATCATCCAGGTCATTTATAAAAACCACAAAGAGTAGGGGTCTCAGAACAGATCCTTGAGGCACTCCACTAGTGACCAACCTCCATGCAGAATATGACCCGTCTACAACCACTCTTTGCCTTCTGTGAGCAAGCAAGTTCTGGATCCACAAAGCAATGTCCCCTTGGATCCCATGCCTTCTTACTTTCTCAATGATCCTTGCATGGGGAACCTTATCAAATACTTTGCTGAAATCCATATATACTACATCTATTGCTTTACCTTTATCAATGTGTTTAGTCACATCCTCTAAAACTTCAATCAGGCTTGAAAGGCACGACCTGCCCTTGACAAAACCATGCTGACTATTCCTAATCATATTATGCCTCTCCAAATATTCATAAATCCTGCCTCTCACTATCTTCTCCATCAGCTTACCAACCACTGAAGTAAAACTCACTGGTCTATAATTTCCTGGGTTGTTTGTCAGTCTTTGTTATTGTAGGGCTCTCAGTACCATTAACTGTGGTGTTAACTGTTCAGGCTAACAAAATGGCTTCTCTGTATTGTTATAATGAAATGGCTTCTCTGTAATGTTATTCAATCCTGTAATGGGTTTCTGTATCTGGAATGTTTGGGTTATAACTGCAGATAAGGGGAGAACTAACCAATGGAGAATTGTTATGCTATCTTGGATGTGTGAGCTGAACGGGATTTGTGGTCTTTTCTGGGGAGGCAGGCGAGGAGGACGGAGGTGTGAGGAGCATCCAGTGGTTCCAGGGTGGCGGATACTGGAAGTCGGAAGTTTGGACCGTAGTCGAAGGCTTGGAAGGTCGTTGTGGATGGAACCAGAGGTGTGAGCTCCAACGTATTGAAATATTATGTGCACAAACTGATAAACTTACTGATTTGGTGCCTTTAGGTTATCTGTTTCTACTATCCCATCACTAAGGAATAACTATAAAGTTGGAATTATTTACTTGCCTTTGGTGAATTGTCTGATATTTGTGTTGTGAGCATGTACTGGGGGGGGCATTACATCATATTTACACTGAAGTATTGCACTATTGGCGGGGCGATGGCAGTTCACCCTAGGCAAACAGGTAAAATGGGGGCCCAGACACTACATTATTTACAGCTTTTCATAAATTCAGTTGTATTTCTTTATTTTTCTGTATATGCCTGCAAGAACATGAATCTCAAGATAGTATATGGTGGATACGTATGCACTTTGATGATCAATATACTTTGAATAGATATTATGTTGGATATTCTCTGCTGCCACATTTGCTGATAATGGGCCAGAGCACAGTACAGTCATCCATGGTTCTGTTACAATCCAAACTATAAACTAAACATTGGTGAATAAGTCATCTGTGATTCAGTGCCACTTGACCACTGTGTCAATGGTACCTTAATTTCAATTTGCTGCTTACTGAAAATAAGCAGTTAGGGCGGTAATTGATTAGATTGAATTTGTGGTCAGAATCTTCCCTGTCCAGTGTTGTTCCTATAATGAAATAGTTGGCTAGAGGCATGGCTAATTTTGGAACTCAAAATTTTGCAATGACGCATGATTTTTTACTGTATCCTATTCACTTAGCTGTTCGTTAATTTAAAAAAAGGCATAGTGAATGAATTGGGTTTGTTCGTGGGGACCTCAGAAAGTAACAAGGTAGATTATTGCATGCATCAATGGTGACTCTCAGATGCCGTTGCTCCCCAACTTTACCCATTGCCGTTTTCCCTATCCCAGACCATTTCTTCTTCTCTGAACCGGAACAACCTTCGCTCGGCAGAACACATGATTTCATTTAAGTGGCACGGTAGCATAGCAAATCAGGTAATGTTATTACAGTGCCAGTGACCCAGCTTCAATACTGCCATTGTCTGCAAAGAGTTTTTATGTTCTCCTCATGGCATGGCCTCATGGGTTTCCACCGGTTGCTCCGGTTTCCTCCCGCACTCCAAAGGCGGACAGTTTAGTAGGTTAATTGGTCATTTGGATGTAATGGGCTGGTGCAGTCTTGTTAGATCAAAAGGGCCTGTTATTGTGCTGTATCTCTAGATGAAAAAGTTCTCCAACTCAGTGAATCTCGTGCCCAACATAATATTGATGTCTTCTTCTGCTGCTGCTGCCTCTGTGCTTCTTTCTTAGTCCAGGAACTTCATTCCTAAACTGTATCCCTCCTGCCACAACTTCAGAATTCTCAATTCACCTTTCCTTCCATTCTATCCCACTGCCTTCTCTAGATCTAAGTCATCATGGTTTGCTGATGTAATTGTCTTTTACTGATCTTACTCATTCAACCTATCCACTCTCTGAATTTGTAGCACCCCCTTCATTGAGGAGTAACCCCAAAATTATCATCAGACCTGCTGTCTAGGACCAGTACTTCTGTTCAGATTTAGATTTTTTTTCAGACTTAAATTTATTTCCCACATGTGCATCGAAACATACAATGAAACATGTTATTTGCATTAACAATGAACTCCCAAGGATATTATGGGGGAAGCCGCAACAGCAAAACATGGCTATCCCTCAGGTTTGGAGCAAGTGGGAGGCAGGATGTGGACCAGTTCTGTCAGCTGGAGGAGGGGAATTGGTTGGTTCTTTTGCCAAGGAAGAAGTGGATAACATTGAGGCTTTCTTGATGGGAGATAGAAGTGTATTCATGGTGAAGATGAGGCGGTCAGGGCCAGGGAATTGAAAGTTAGTGAAGAGATTGTGGGCTTGAGAAGAGTCTCAGGTGTAGGTGGGAATGGACTGAACCAAGAGGGTATTGGAACTAGTTGGAATATTTTCCATGATACATGGGTGTGATGGTCACTGGCAGTCTCCTCAAGGACTGTGTAGGTTTTCACATTCATTGATTCAATCAATGTCCCTTCTCAAATTCATGGTCCATTCTAAATTACTTGTTTCGTTGTAAATTTCATAACATTAGCTGAAATAGCAAAAAATATATTTTGACCTTTCTGACAAACATCATACTCTGTAAACAAATGACCTAAAAATAATAACCAGCCATCAAATGATTCATGTTTGGAATCTTGCTATAACTCAGAGTGCAACATTAGCGCACATAAAAATTGTAATTTAAAGTAATTCATCATATATGAAATACCTAAGAGATAAGATGAAGGGCTTTGTAAGATTCCTAAAAAGATCTCTTACCTGATCCTTCAATGGCAGTAATTCTTGTGACACCAGCTTATATTGAGGAAACTGGGGAAGGTCAATCCTACTGACAAAACTGCAATTAGAATGATATCCGCATCAAGATACACTCACAGGGAATTAGCTCAGTGATCTCAAAAACAACTACAGAAACAGGATTTTGGCAAGCTTGTAAGCCTAGTAGCACGATAGCACATCCCGGCAGGCTCAACACAACAACATATATCCCACTATTATCAGACTCTTGAATGGATCTCTCGATTAGATGGACTTTTGGCCTCACAATCTACCTCATGATCTTGCACTTTATCATTTACCTGCACTGTCATTTTTCACTTTATTCTGCATTGCTATTATTTTACCTTATTCTAGCTCAATGCAGATGATCTTTCCCTATACACAAAAAAATACAACTGCAGATGCTGTGGATCAAAGAATATGTGCACAACGCTGGAAGAACTCAGCAGGCCTGGCAGCATCCGTGAGAAAAGAGTAGGCAACATTTCGGGCTGAGACCATATATGTTGCTACATGTGACAATAATAAACCAATACTATAGTAATCTGAATCATCTTCATTACTCTATGTCAGTGATATGTTGTGAAATTTATTGCTTTGTGCAATATTTTAAGTTGCAATAAAAATTTTTAAATAAACAGAAAAAATTAATAAAAATAGATAAAAATGAAAATAAATGGTGCAAACAAGGAATAGTGAGACACTGTCCGTGGGTTGATGGACCATTCAGAAATTTGACAGTGAATGGGAAGAAATTTTCCTGAAATGTTGAGCACATTATCTAAAACCAGGTACAACTGGAGAATCATTTATTCTGTTCTATACTATTCCACTGGGCACAATGTGGTTAAAGCCACTTTTATGATCTCTGCTTTCTGCAATCGCCTTTGATAAGTGAGCAAATCTCAGTGAATTTATCCTAGCTGACAACAGAACAGAAACACACAGCAAAGATAGCTTTGGTCTTACTTACAGCAGTGCCAGATGGTACATGAAAGCTGCTCACCAAAAGTTATATAATATAACAAATAATGACCTTCATTTGCCAGCAATCACAATTTAATTCTTCTCTTGAGGTCCCACGTAATCTGCCTCCCTCAGACACTGCCTCATAATCGGCTCACTGGCTAATGGGTGGGGATGATAACAGCTGCAACTGTTTTGCTTATTGCTTTTGTTTGAAAAATATACAGACACAGGGGCTCTGAGCAATAATTAATGTGACATCATAAAACAGTTTGGGGGTAGTTTTGGATTTCCGCTCAAGCTGTTAAAGTAAAAAAAATCTCCAAGGGTGTGAGTCCAGGATTTTCCATCAGGGCAATGCCTTCAGAAACTCACTATGATACAGCCTCGGGTGTATGAGCTGCAAGAAGCCATGGACTTTTGCTGTGTAAGCGGTTTTATCACTTGAGATTTCTTTAGCTCATATTATTTCATTACCAACAGCAAAACTGAATTAAAGATTGTTTAATATCCTTTCCAGAATACAAATGCAAACAAGACAAAATATTTCTTACACTCAATCTGATGCAGGACAAAATATACAATTAGATAAAGAACACAATAATAGGAAAACGGAGTAAGTATAAATACATAAGATAGCTTATATATACCGATTGATTGTAAAGTGATGCTTGGCTCGAGAGTGTCCATACATTAGGTGAGTCTGACAGGAAATGATAAAGTAGTGGGTGTTGGGTGAATGGGTGGAGGTGTTGATCAGTCTGACCACATGGGAAAGTAACTATTTTTGATGCTGGTGGTCCTGGTGTGGCTGCTTGATAGCCTCCTCCCAGATGGGATTGGGGAAAATGGTCCATGAGAATGGTGGGTTGAATCCTTTATGATGTTACTGGCCCATTTCTGGCACCTTTCTATATGTTATGTATGTCCTTGATGGAAGGTAAGCTGGCATTGTGTAAGTTTAAGGACCCGTTGTAGAACTTTCCTGTCTGCTAAATGCAGTTTCTGTACCATGCAGTAGTACTGCATGTTAGGATGCTCTCTACTGTGCACCTGTAGAATGATGTGAGTATTGATGCACTTTGTAGAGTCCTCTTCAGCCTCCTCAGAAAATAGAGATGAACTTTCCTGATTGTGTAGAATGTGCTCAGGGACAATGAGATCATCTTGATTCTAGTCAGTCTCCTTAACACATTTAGAGTCATAGAGCACTACAGCACGGAAACAAGCCCTTCAGCCCATTTAGTCTGTGCAAAGTTATTACTCTGCCTACCCTCATCAGCCCACACTTGGACCATAACCCTCTATAACCCTGCCATTCATGTACTTACACAAATCTCTCTTAAATGTTGAAATTGAACCTACATCTACCACTTCTGCTGGCAGCTCTCTCCACATTGTCACCATTCTCTGAGTGATGAAGATGCCCACAGATTCCCTTAAAATGCTTAACATTTCCCCCTTAACCTATGACCTCTGGTTCTTATCTCATCCAAGCTCAGTGAAAAAAAAGCCTATTTGCAGTTACCCTAACCACACTATTCATAATTTTTTTTTATTATGTTACTATGCCCAGTCATAACTTTGTACACTTCCATCAAATCTCCCCCCATTCTCCCAGAATTATTAGGAATAAAGTCCTAACATATTAAGCCTTTCCTTATAACTCATATCATCAAGACTTGGCAACATTCTCTCTACTCTTTCAATTATTTTTAATGATAGAACAATGAAATAAAACTGTCATAACGATTTTTTTTTTGTTGAGAAACAGTGTGCCTTGAGAGATTGGTTATGGCTGGAATTAACTCCCATCAGAATGCTGTTTATTGACTACAGCTCAGCGTTTAATACAACCATTCCTACAGTTCTGATCAAAAAGCTCCAGAACCTAAACCTCTGTACCTCCCTCTGCAGCTGGATCCTCGACTTTCTAACCAGCAGATCAGAAATAACTTCTCCACCTTGCTGACAGTCAACACCGGGACACCTCAGGGATGTGTGCTTAGCGCACTGCTGTACTCTCTCTACACCCGCGACTGTGTGGAGAGGCACAGCTCAAATGTCATCTATAAACTTGCTGAATATACAACTATTGTTGGCAGAATTTCAGATGGTAATGAGAAGGCATTCAGGAGCAAAATATATTATCTAGCTGAGAGGTGTCACAGCAAGAGCCTTGCACTCAATGGCAGTAAGACCAAAGAACTGATTGTGGGTTTCAGAAAGGGCAAGACGAGGGAACACACACCTGTCCTCATAGACGGATCAGAAGTGGCGAGAGAGAGCAATTTCAAATTCAAGATCTAAACTAGTCCCAACATATTGATGCAGCTATAAAGAAGTCAAGGCATTGTTTATATTTTATTAGGAGTTTGAGGAGGCATGGTATGTCCCCAAAGACACTCAAATTTCTACAAATGTACCACAGAGAGCATTCTAACTGCTGCATTACCATCTGTTCGTGAGGTGGGGGGGGGGGGGGGGCTACTACACAGGATCGAAGTAAGCAGCAGAGAGTTGTAAACTCTATCAGCTCCATCATGAGAACCAGCCTCCATAGTATCCAGGGCACCTTCAAGGAGTGATGCCTCAAAAGAGGCAGCATCCATTGTTAAGGACCCACATCACCCAATTCATGCCTTGATCTCATTCCTGCCTTTAGGAAGGAGGTACAGAAGTGTGATGGCACACACTCACTGATTCAGGAGCAGATTCTTCCCCTCTGCCATCCAATTGTTGGATCATCACTGAACTCATGAACACTAACTCACTACTTATTTAATTTAACTATTTAATATATATATATATACTTACTGTAATTAGTGTTTTTTTTTCTATTATTATGTAATGCACAGCATATGCTGGTAATATTAAAACTGATTCTGAATAGTCCCTTCGAGTCATGCTACTGAGTGATCCCCTGATTTAATCCTAGCCTAATCAGGGGACAATTTACAATGACCAATGAATCTACCAACCCTTTGGACTGTGGGAGGAAACCAGAACACCCAGAAGAAACACACAGTCACAGAGAGAACATACAAACTCCTTACAGCCATGGTAGGAGCTGAAGCTGGATTACCTGTACAGTATTGTAAAGCGTTGTGTTAACCATTATGCTATCATGGCGCCCTTCCAAGTTGTTGAGGTGCTTGAGATGGTTACTGGATAAACATTATCAGGTAAATAACAGTGAAATCATGAGTGTTTTATTGATGGGCTATTTTCTAAATTGAACACTTCCATCTGTCAAGTTCTTTGCAAAACTGGAGAAAATAAAAGACAACATGAATTAAGGATCTTACGGGATGTTATGTCATGCTTAAATTTAGAGAAGTTCTGTTGTTCAGTTTTTGAATCTAGCCAAGACTTTTATACATTGTGGGAACCATTTTTGAGTTATTTTCAAAACCTTTGATTTGTTGTAAAAGTACAGATGGTGGCTAATAATACATTTTACTATATAATAAGGGTTTTTTCCCCTTTGTTTTTGCTTTTCCTAACAGCTCTGACTTTGGTAGTGGGTTTAGATTTTTTTTCTATATAACAAAATTGTTGTATTTCAATATTGTGATTTAATTTAATTTTTATGAATACAGGGTTTTGTGATTGTAACTGTATTTTTAATACAATGTATTTGGTACAATTTTTTTCCTTTGACTTATAATATATATCTTCTTGTACTCTGTATTCCTCTATGCAGAAACTAATAAAAATATTGAAAGAGAGCATTAATCAGGATAAAGTGAACAAAAAGCTTGGGATTTTAAATCTGAAGATCGTAGGTGGTGGGAGGTGATGATTCCACAATTATCAGATCTAAAGGGAAACTGAAGTGTTGCCAATTAAATCGTCACTGACTGAAACATTGGGAGGGCAGGCAGTGTGCACTGCTGTCAGAGGAGTCCCCTGCACTTGAGTGATCCTCTCTCACTTTCTTTTGATAGTGATTTGGAGAAGCAACATGGAAGATTTTAACATCAAATCAACGAACTGTCGGTCTACTGCTATCATTTGTTGCAGGTGTGACCACTCTTGCCCTCGCGAGTGAGAGGGAGCCTGTCTGTGATGCCCAAGTGCTGGGATGGATTGTAGTTTTTCAATGGACTCTAGATCATGGTCTCTTTGAAAGCTTTGCATGGTGGGGAGATGGGGTCGGTGCTTTTGTTGGTGCAAGTTGGAGGAAGGGGCAAGGGAGTTGATGTTTTTACTGCTGCTTGTGTGGAAAGGGGGAAGGGGGCTTTGGGGTTCTAACATTCCTGTCATTCATTATTTGTTTTTTTTTCTGCTTCATGACTGTCTGCGAAGAGTAAGAATTTCAGGTTGTATACTGTATACATTCTCTGATATTAAATTGAATCACTGATTATCTAAGATATGAGCAGGAGGATGAATGGGGGGATACTTAGAGTAGAGCAGGAGTGTAAGAAGATTAGAGCAGCACATGCAATAGGCTCAAGGAGTTCTGCCATTAAAAATAAGTGTTGTGATGTGAAGAATTAGGAAAGCAAGTTCCAAGTTCTCATGCCCAATTGTAACATTTGCAAGGGAGGATGGTGTTCTGAAATTAAATATAACAACAGAAATGAAAGGAATGGGCCATCCTGGGGTCATCCTACCCTTTCTGTTGGCTGAAAGTTACAACTTACTTTTCTGTTGAATTGCCACATTCTCTGATTGGTACTCTGCAACCATCAGCCTCCTGAACCAGTGTAAGGAACCTAGAGTCTTAGAAAGGTACTGAACAGAAACAGGCCTTTCAGTCCATCTAGTCCATGCCAAACCACTTAAACTGCCTACTCCCATCAACCTGCATCGAGACCATAGTCTTCCATACCACTACCATCCATGAACCTACCCGAATGTCTCTTAAACCTCCCCAAGCACCACTTGTGCTGACAGCTCGTTCCACACTCTCATGACCCTCTGAGTGGTTTCCACTCATGTTTCCCTTAAAGTTTTTACCTTTCACCCTTAACACATAACCCCTGATTGTAGTCCCACCTAACGTCAGTGGAAAAAATCTGTTTTTTATTTACCCTATCTATATCCCTCAGAATTTAGTTTACACTTATCAAATCTCCTCTCAATCTTCTACATTCTAAGAAATAAAGTCCCAACCTGTTCAATCTTTCCTTATAACTCAATTGTTCCAGACCCAGTAGCATCCTTGTAAATTTTCTCTGTACTCCTTCAAACTTATTTACATCTTTCCTGTAGGTAGGTGACCAAAACTGTACACAGTACTCCAAGTTAGGCTTTACCAATGTCTTATACAACTTCAACATAAAATTCCATCTCCTGTACTCAATATGTTTATTTATAAAGGCTAATCTGCCAAAAGCTTTCTTTATGGCCCTATTTGCCTGTGGTGACACTTTTAATGTAATATAGACCTGTATTCCTAGATCCCTTTGTTCTACTGCACTCCTCAATGCCCTGTCTCACTGAGTAAGACTCTCCCTGGTTGGTCCTACTAACAGGTAACACTTCACAGTTATCTGCATTAATTTGCGTCTCTTATTTTTCAGCCCATTTTTCCATTTGTTTCAGATCCCGCTGCAAGCCATGATGGTCTTCCTCGCTGTCCACTACATGCTCAGCCTTGGTGTCATCCACAAATTTGCTGATCCAGATGACCACATTACCATCCAGATCATTGATATAGATGACAAGCAACAACAGACCCAGCACAGATCCCCACAGCACCCATTAGTCACAGGCAAGCATCTCTGGCTTCTCCTGCAAGGTCAAAAGCTATTCCAGTTAACTACCTCATCTAGAATGGTGAGCAATTGAATCTTCTTGACCAGCCTCTAATGCAGGGTGTTGTCTCACTACAACTTTGCAGGCCAGGCAGCATCGAAGGAAAAGAGTAAGCAGTCAACGTTTTGGGCCAAGACCGTTCTTTGGGACTGGAAAGGAAGGGGAGAAGTCAGAGTAAGAAGGGGAGAGGAGGAAGAAGGACAAGGTGATGGGTGATAGGTAAAACCAGAAGAGAGGGAGGGGAGAAGGAAAAAATTTGGGAAGTTGATTGGTGAAAAACATAAAGGGCTGGAGTAGGGGCTATCTGACAGGACAGGATAGACGAGCATGGAAGAAAGAGAAGGGGGAAGAACACCAGAGGGAGGTGATGGGCAGGTAAGGAGATAAGATGAGAGAGGGAAGCAGGAATGGGGAATGGTGAAGGAGAGGGGGTGGAGCAATTACTGGAAGTTCAGAAATTGTTGTTCATGCTATCAGGTTGGAGGCTACCCAGACAGAATATAACGTGTTGCTCCTCAAACTTGAGTGTGGCCTCATCAAGGCGGTAGAGGAGGCCATGGACTGACATGTCAGAATGGACTGGGAAATAAAATAGAAATGGGTGGCTACCAGGAAATCCTGCTCTTTCTGGCAGACAGAGTATAGGTGCTTGCTGAAGCGATCTCCCAATCTACATTGGGTTTCAGTGAATTACAGGAGCACTGGCAATTCTCCGTAGCTTCTTCCATCTCCAGCAGGATGCCACCACCAAGTATACCTTTCCCTCCATCCCACTTTCTGTTCTCCGCAGGGATCACCGCCTACGCAATTCTCTTATCTGCTCATCCCTCCCCACTGATCTCCCTCCTTGTACTTATCCCTGCAAGCTGAACAAGTGCCATACCTGCCCCTACACCTCCTCCCTCACTACCATCCAGGGCCCAAAACAGTCCTTCCAGGTGAGGCGACACTTCACTTGAGAGTCTCTTGAGGTTATCTACTGTACCTGGTGCTGCCTGGCCTGCTGAGTTCCTCCAGCATTTTGTGTGTGTTGCTTTGGGTTTCCAGCATCTGCAGATTTTCTTTTGTTTCTGAACCTATTCTACGAGTTACAGACTTGCTTTCAAGGACTATACAACTATGTTCTCAAAATTATTTGTTTATTTGTATTTGCACAGATTGTCAAATGGACAGTGATCAGTCTTTGTTTATGAATAGTTTGATATAAGTTGTATTGTATTTCTTTATCTTCCTGTAAATGCCTGCGAGAAAAAGAATCTCAAGTTAGTATGTGCAAATACTGTATACGGTATACCTTCTTTAATAATAAAGTTACTTTAATTTTGACTTTGAAATTTCCCCTCTGATTCATCTAAGCATTTTCTATTTCATTCTAAACCAATAGCTCCAGCTCTGTTCTCACACATCCTCAGGAGAACTTATTTGACATAGCCTTAGACCATAAGACCATAAAACGTAGAAGGAGAATTCCACAGATTCACCACCCTCTGGCTAAAGGTATTTCTCCTCATCCGCTTTCTAAAGGGACATCTTCGTATTCTGAGGCTGTGTCCTAGACTCTCCCACTGTAGAACACATCCTCTCCACATCTATTCTATCTAGGCCTTTCAATATTTAATATATTTCAATGAGATCCCACCTTATTTTTCTAAACTCCGGTGAGTATAGGTCCAGAGCCATCAACTGCTCATTCCCAGGATCATTCTTGTGAATCTCCTTTGGACCCTCTCCAATGCCTGCACATCCTTTCTTAGAAAAGGGGCCCACAACTACTTACAATACCCCAAGTATGGTCTGACCAATGCCTTATAAAGCCTCAGCGTTATATACTTGATTTTATATTCTAGTCGTCTCAAAATGAATGTTAACATTATATTTGCCTTTCTTACTATTGACTCAAACTGCAGGTTAATCTTAAGGGAATCCTGCACCAAATTCCTTTGCACCTCTGATTTTTGAATTTTCTCCCCGTTCTGAGCATTATCTTGCAGCACTATGGACAATTCTGGTCCCCGCACCATCTCAGCATGGGTGAGATTAAACCAGAGAGTGCACAGAAATCATTCAGAATGATGTTGTCCGAACTGGAGGGCTTTACATACAAGGAGGGGTTGAATAGCCTGGGTCTGCTTTCTCTGAAGCAAAGGAGGGTGAGAAGTGACAGGATAGATAAAAGGTTTATAAGATTATAACATGCTGAGCTAGTGTCAATAGAACATTTCTGTTTTCCATTGTAGGGCCATCTATGACTACAGGCATCAGCCCAAGGTGAGATGGAAGAATTTTAAAGGGGATATGAGGAGGAAATGTTTCACACAGTGTTGTTGTTTTCTTATCCAGTTTCCTCTCACATTGCAGACAGTTAGGGTTACTGAGCTGAGTGCATGCTATGTTGCAGTCAGAAGTGTGGTGGCACATGCCGGCTGTCCAGTGTAAGCCTTACTGTTTTGATCTGGCACAAACAATAAATTTCACTGTATGTTTCGATGCTTCATTGTCATCATCATCAGCATCATCATGTGCTTTATCATATAATGTGGGCGATCATATTCTTGGCAATTTTTTCCACAGAATTGGTTTGCCATTGCCTTCGTCTGGGCAGTGTCCTTATTTGATTTAACTTTTTAAAAATATGCTTGTTACGTGCAATGTCCTATGACATGGGCAATCATGGTCATTCCATCACCACATGTTTGCTCTTGGCAAATTTTTCTACAGAAGTAGTTTACCATTGCCTTCTGGGCAGTATCTTTACAAGATGGGCAACACCAACCATTGTCAATACTCTTCAAAGACTGTCTGCCAGGCATCAGTGTTGCAAAACCAGGACTTGTGATATACACCGACTGCTCATATGACCATCCACCACCTGCTCCCATAGCTTCACCTGATCCTGATCATGGGAGGGGCTAAGCAGGTGCTACACCTTGCGTAAGGGCCAGCTGCAGGCTAGCGGAGGGAAGGAGCACCTCACACATCCTTTGCTAGAGCCGTAACTCCACCTCTGCAATGTGAGTGTGACAAATAAAACTAATCTTTATCTCTCTCTTTGGGGGGTATCTGGAATGAGCTGGCAGAGGAGGTGGAGGAGGCAGAAGCAGTGATAACTTTTGAGAGGCAACTGAAAAGGGCATAGAGGGATATGGAATTAGTGCCGGCAATTGGGATTGGTATAGGTAGGTATGATGGTTGACACAGGCCCGGTGGGCTGAAGGGCTTGCTTCTATGCTGGAAAACTGTGACTCTGAGTTTCCTTTCCCATACATTACACCATGAATTAATTGGGAAAGACTTGAAGAACGAGTGCTCCATACAGATTGAAAACTTCTGATCGGCCTTTCAATGCTTTTTATTTGCTACTTGTTCCCTTTTCCCCCTCCCTCCTCTTCAAAACACTGATGTAGGCTGGGGTTCAGTTTATTACTACACCAACAGTGATGTGCCATTGCTGTCCATGTATCAGCCTGATTGCAAAGCCTTGGGTGTCCTGCTTCATCAGAATGACAGCACTACATTGGAATAGGAATGGTGTAGGTAGTGGTTGGGCTTGGAGGATTTACTTAACAAATTCTTATTTTATCAACCCACCAACCTATAAAGGAGCAGAAGGATAACTGGACATCTTGAAAGCCAACGTGGATTCTGTCGACAACACTCGTGGCCTCAGTAAAGCATCCATTATATTCAAAGACATGCCTATACTGAACTCTTCCTCTTCTCTCCCCTCCTACTAGGTAGAAGATCAAAAAACCTGGAAATATGTACCACCAGGCTCAAGAACAGCTTCTATCCTCTTCTATGCTGTTGAAGATCACCAAAAGTCACCAAAGACACTTGCAAATTTCTACAGATTACCATGAAGAGCATTCTAACTGGCTGCATCACCATCTGGATCAAAAATAGCTGCAGAAAGTTATAAACTCAATCAGCTCCTTCATGAGCCCTAGCCTCTGTAGCATCCAGGACCTCTTCAAGGAGTGGTGCCCCAAAAAGGCAATATCCATTATTAAGAACCCCCATCACCCTGGAGACATGCCCTCTTCTCATTGCTACCAACAGGAAGGAGGTATAGGAGCCTGAAGGCACACACTCAATGATTCAGGAGCAGCTTTTTATCCTCTGCCATCAGATTTCTGAATGGGCATTGAACCTGTGAACACTACCTCACTACCTTTTTTAACCAATTATTTAATTTAACAATTTTATATATATACTTACTGTAATTCATGGTTTTTATTGCAATGTACTGCTGCTTCATAACAACAAATTTCATGACATTTGCCAGTGATATTAAATCTGATTCTGATACTGGTAAGGGTATTGAAAGGATCTCCTTTATGTTAAGATTGGTGGATCAATTTTGTCTGCCATACACATTCACATGTATCAGAAATTTTCTGTGGTTTGCTGGTGTGACATGCAACAAAAAAAAACAGCAGCATTCAACAATATTAAAGAATTATATAAAAATAAAGTTAGAGGATAAAGCATGGATTTGGAACATAAATACATAAGTACCAGCAGGTATTTATACTGTAAGCAGCATTATGAAAAATGTTTTGAAGTGTTTGCAGTGCAGTGACTGGGGTAATAGATCACGGCCTTGCAATCTGTTTTCTGCCTGCATGGCACTTTCTTTGTAACTGTATACAAGACCATAAGACCATAAAACACAGGAGCAGAATTAAGCCATTTGGCCCATCAAGTGCTTCCCACTATTTCATCCTGGTGAAGCTATTTCCTACTCAACCTCATTCTCCTGCCTTCTCCCCAAACCTTTCACACACTGACTAATCAAGAACCTATCAAGTTATACCATAAATGCACCCAGTGAACTGGCCTCCACAGCCACCTGTGGTAATGAATTCCACAAATTCACCACCCTCTGTCTAAATAAATTCTTCCTCATCTCTGTTCTAAATGACGTTACTCGATTTTCAGGCTGTGCCATTAAGTCCTAGATTCCACCAGCAAAGGAAACATCCTCTTCTCATCCAATCTGTCTAAGCCTTTCAATATTCAATAGGTTTCAATGAGATTCCCCCCCCCCCACCCTCACTCTTCTAAGTTCCAGTGGGTACAGGCCCAGAGCCTTCAATTGCTGATGATCGTTTGATAACCTTTTCATTCCCAGAATTATTCTCAGGAATCTCCTCTGAACATGCCCCAGTGTCAGCACATCACTTCTTAAATAAGGGGTCCAAAATTGCTCATAATACACGAAGTAAAGCTTCAACAGTGCCTTATACAGCCTCAGCAATACATCCTTCTTTTTATATTCTAGTCCTCTTGAAATGAATGATAACATTGCATTTGCCTCCCTCACCTCTGATTCAAATTAACCTTTAGGAAATCCTGCAAGAGGGCTCACAAATCCCTTTGCATCTTGGATTATTGAATTTTCTCCCCATTTAGAAAATAGACTAAGCTATTCTTCAAATCCGAGGTGTTCCCTAGGAGCCTCTGGTAGACAAGTGCAGAAATTGCCAGGGCCCTAGCAGAGATATTTAGATCATAGGCAGATAGGGTCATAAAGAAAGCTTTTGGCACATTGGACTTCATAATCAAAGTACTGAGTGCAGGAGATAGGACGATATGTTCAAGTTGTATAAGAAGTTGGTGAGGCCTAATCTGAAATGTTATGTGCAGTTTTGGTCACCTACCTACAGGAAAGATGTAAAAAGGTCAAAAGAGTGCAGAGAACATTTAAAAGGATGTTGCCGGATCTGGAGGACCTGAGTTATGAGGGAAGACTGAGTAGGTCAGAACTTTATTCTTTGGGACACAGAAGATTAAGGGGAGATTTGATAGAGTTATACAAAATTATGAGAAGTAAATGCAAGCAGGCTTTTTCCACTGAGGTTAGGTGGGCCTATAACTAGAGGTCATGAGTTAAGTTTGAAAGACTTTAAGGGGACATGAGGGGAAACTTCACTCAGAGAGTCATGAGAGTGTGGAACAGCTGCCAGCACAAATGCCTGCAATTTCGCCCTAAGATCTGCCTGACTTTCTGACAGTCTCACTATACATTATCTCTACTTGTTCTCTCCTCTTCCCATCACCCTGCCAAAGCAGTTTAAATTCTCCCAACACCTCTAGGATATTGGTCACCCTCTAGTTCATGTGTAGCCTGTCTCTTCTGTACAGTGATAACTTTCCCAGAAACAGTCCCAATGATCAATAAGTTTGAAACCCTGCCCGCTGCACCAGTTCCTCAACCACACATTCACATGCCAAATCATCCTATTTTTGCTGTAATTGGCATTTGGCACAGGCTGCAATCCGGATTTTGGTATGCTGGAGATCCCGCTTTTCAGCTTTCTTCTGAGCTCTCTCAATTTTCTCTTTAGAAGCTCCTCCCTTTCACTTCCTGTGTCACTGGTACCAAGATGTCTGGCTGGTCACCCTCCGCCTTTACAATATCAAGGACACAATCCAAGAGGTCCCTGACCCCGGCAGCTGGGAGCCACCATATCATCTGGGTCACTCTATCGTGTCTACAGTCTCCCCTATCTACTCCTCTGATTATGGAATCTCATATCATCACTGCATTCTTCCTCTTCCTCCACTCCTTCTGAGCCACAGCACCAGACTCAGGGTTGGAGACCTGGTTGCTGTGGTTCCTCCCTGGTAGGTCATCCCCACCCAACTGTATCCAAAACAGTATAATTGTTATTGAAGGGAACAACCATAGTGGTACTCTGTACCAGCTGCCTGTTTCACTTCCCTCTCCTGACAGTCACCCACTCACCTGTCTCTTGCAACCTAGGAGTGACTACCACATTACAGCTCCTATCTATCATCGCCTCAGTTTCCCTTATGAGCTGAAGGTCATCAAGTTTCAGCTCCAGTTCTTTAACACGTTCTCCGAGGAGCTACAACTCAGTACACCCAGTGTTGGTGTGGTTATCCAGGATACTGAAGGTATTCCAAAATTCTCACAACTCATACAAAGAACAAAACAGAGCTCCTGGAACCAGTCTCACTGCTATATGTATATATTTAAGGATGAAAAATAAGCAAGAAAAAGATTACCAGATATTTATGTTATCAGCCAAGCCTGTTAAGCCAAAGCCAAAAGTCACCCTGCTTTAACACTATGTCACTCCAACAATGGCCACTCCACTTCCAATTGTAGCACAAATTAGAGAAATTGGAAGAATGAGCAAAAATGTGGCAGATAGAATACAGTGTTGGGAACTGTATGATAATGTAGTTTGATAAAAGGAACAATAGTGTAGACTATCAGCTAAGTGGGGAGAAAATATGAACGTCAGGGGTGCAAAAGGACTTAGGATTCCTTGTGCAAGGCTCCTCTGTGGTAAGGAAGGGAAGTGCAAAGCTGGCATTTATTTCAAGGGGAATAGAATATAAAAACAAGGATATAGTACTGAAGCTTTATAAGTTGATTTTAGGCCACACTTGGAGTACTGAAAACAGTTTTGGTCCCCGTATCTCAGAGAGAATGTGTTGCTATTGGAGACAGCCCAGAGAAGATTCATGAGAACGACTCTGGGAATGAAGGGGTTACATATGAGGAGCACTTGGCAGCTTTGGGCCAGTACTCAATGGAATTTAGAAGAATGCAGTGAGATCTCATTAAAACCTACCGAATGTTGACAGCCTTATCTTTATTTGACCTTGCAAATGAATCATGAGTTCCAAATGGCCACAGTTCAAGCTTCTAAAACGTGGCAATGAAGCACTGATTACACTGGACAGCAAACTTTTTCAAAATATTGACTCCTCAGATTTTTTTATTTTTGGTTATGGTAGACTACTTGAAGCTGAACACAAATATAATTTTAGACTACTTGTTTCACATAGGAATTTGAAGAAGCAAAGAATGTACTTTTATTGAATATAATGTGTTTAATTGCATAACAGTGCTGATACTTTGCAATTGTTCAACTAAGCTAAAAATATTTTATTGATGATTTTCATTTGTCCTCAGTGTCTGAGCTTCTTACATAAGTGTGCAAAAATTCTCAGCTAGCGTTGATCGATTCCAGTTGCCCTTGTACCGTTTTACCATGACCACAATGCCCTGGTGAAACCTTTCAGCATGCTTGTCACTGACATTGCAGAGATTTATAGAGAAGAAATCTAAATTGGAATGCAGATAATGAATCATTAGTGACATGTTGCACTTCATGCTTGAAGCATGTTGTCAACTACTTGCACATAGTTTAGTGCTTTGTTGTTGCTAAGAAAATTTTCAACAACATCCTTCAATATCTTCCATGCAATTCTCTCTGGTCCCACTAGAAATTCTTTGAATTGCTTGTCATTAACGATCTGCTTGATTTGTAGACCAACAAAAGTCCCTTCCTTAATCTTGGCATCTGTTATTCGGGGAAACATCTGTATCAAATATCAAAATCCTCAGAGAAATTTATAGCCTTTCTAAAACCTGTCCTGCTATGCAGCATTCACCCTGTCTAAGCATGCTAAAACATGCCTGGACAAGAGAGAAAATCTTTCATCTTTCATGGCAGGAAACATGTTAATAGTCTTGAACTATGAAATGAAATAACGAATATAGGAAATTATAAAAAGAGATGCATGATAAGAAAATTTCATGGTGATCTTCATGACCAGTAGCCCAAAATATGTAAAGATACACCTAAAGGTATTCAGAAAGCAAAATCTTTCTTGTCCAGTGTAACTGATGCTCCTTCCTTGACTTGGGTGCAGACACTTTTGCTTTTCGCCACTGTGCAATCTCTGAAAAAATTGCTATGGAGCGCCGATTTTTAAAGCACCCTCCGCAACGTGAGTGAAGATACATTTTTCTGCATACTGTTCTTGTTTTCCCTTGTACTAACTCAATGCACTGATGTGACAAAATAAACTGTATGGATGGTATGCAAAACAAAGTCTTCCACTGTATCTCAGTACATATTGACAATAAAAATAAACAATTTACAATTTACAAATTGCTCATGTAGTCAGATCCAAAGTATAGTAATCAAGAAGAGGACAGCTAAGCCTTCTTAATTCACCTTCCTCACACAACCACTCCACATGCAGAACTAGCACTATAGGGAAGGTAGATATGATCTGAATGCGAGCTGTCAATATATTCAGAAAGAATGGAAGTTAATTAGGGGTGGTGATATTCAAATACAGAGATGGATCAACAGATTATAAGAAGCCTCTGGTATCCGGCCACATATTTCCACTAACGGTGTAGTGGCTCTGGGATTAATCTGTCCGAATATAGAGTCACAAGGAACAGTATCAGAAATTATACACAGTAAGAAAACAAAAAAAAAAGTTTTTAAAAAATCTGAGAACTTGCTCAATATTGGCTTTGATAACAGCAGTACAGAGGATCTTATTTTCTTTGCGTTATATACAACATGCGAAGTGGGAAATCTTCAGATGCTTCTGTTTGCAAAGAGCTTTCAGTTGTGAGTCACAGATAAGGTCCTTAACCTGATTATCTTTTAGAGCAGAACATTATATTCATTAGTATGCATTAAAGAAATTAGTTTCTGTAGACGAAAGCAAATGCTGATCTATGTACTTGCACTCACGTCCTTATATTCTATCAAAGCTGTTGTTTTTTGTTTCTGCATTGGATTTTATAATATGCACCACATTTGATTACTGTAGTGTTTGGTGATTTGCCAAGAAATAGATTAAAATCTTTAATACATACTGGAGAGACATAACATTTGTGTTGCTTTCATCTATTCATTTGACTGAAGGTTTACTGCCTGAATTTCTGTGTGGTCCCCTTTTGGGATACAATTAAGTTAGTCAGTTGTTATTAATTGATCTTAAAACAAAATGGGAAGAAATGCTGGGGACCTGAAATAAAGACAGAAAATACTGGAAGTACTTGGCAGATCAGGAATGTGGAAGGTGAAATAGAATTTTAATGTTTTAGATTAATAACCCTCATTTGAAATTGAAAGGCAAGAAAACAATAAACAGAAGAGATTCTGCCGATGTTGGAACTGTAGAGTAATATGTACTAAACACAAGAGGTACTGTAGATGCTGGAAATCTAGAGCAGTACACACAATGTGCTGGAGGAGCTGAGCAGGTCAGGCAGTATCTGAGGAAAGGAATAAATAGTCAACTTTTTGGGCCGAGACCCTTCTTCAGGCCTGTGATAGAACAGTTTATTTTTGGACAGATTGGAAATGTGAATTCTGTTCTCCCTAGTGCACAGGAGATTAAGAGATTAAATCATAAAACCATAAGACCGAGGAGTAAACTTAGGCCTTCAGCCCATCCTAGGTCCCATTCAACCCCACGCACCTGCCTTCTCACCATATCCCTTGAAGCCCAACCAATCAGCTTCCACTTTGAATATACCCATGGATTTTGCCTCCACCGTAGTCTGTGGCAGAGCATTCCACCTTATTTCTGTTCTAAGTGGTCACCCCTCAATTTTGAGGTTGTGCTCTCTAGTTCTGGGTACCCCCGCCAGAGAAAACATCCTCTCCACATCCACCTCATCAAGTCCTTTCAACATTCGGTAGGTTTCAATGAGATCCCCTCACATTCTTCTGAATTCCAGTGAGTACAGGCCCAAAGCTGCCAAATGCTCCTTTTATGTTAATCCCTTCATTCTCAGAGTTGTCTTTGTGAACCTCTTCTGGACTCTCTCCAATGACAATACATCCTTTCTGAGAAATGGGGCCCAAAACTGTTGACAATACTGTAAGTGTGGCCTGACTAGCGTCTTATAAAGCCTCAGCCCTACCTCCTTGCTTTTATATTCTATTCCCCTTGAAATAAATGCCACCATTGCACTTGCCTTCTTTACCACAGACTCCACCTATGAATTAATCTTCTAGGAGTCTTGCACAACTCCCTTTGCACCCCTAATGTTTGTATTTTCTCCCCACTTAGCTAATAGTCTGTACTATCAGCTTTTACCAAAATGCATTATCATACATTTTCCTACACTGTATTCTATCTGCCACTTTTTTGCTCATTCTTCTAATTTGTCTAAGTCCTGCTACAATCGCATTGCTTCCTCAGCGTTATCTACCCTTCCACCTACCTTCGTATCATCTGCAAACTTTGCCACAAAGCCATCAATTCCTTTATCCAAATAATTGACAAACAATGTGAAAAGTAGCAGTCCTAATACTGATCCCTGAGGAAAACCACTAGTCACTGGCAGTGTTGTAATATGAGTATTATTAAATGTAAATTAATACTAATCGGGAAGCTGTTGGTAGCAAGAGACGGGATCCGGGGTTGGCGGGGTCTTTACTTCCACTCTTTTCACTCCCAGTATGCATTGTATATAGTTCCTCCACACAGGCCGCATGAGGTCCCTGGAAGACTCTGTATTGTAAGTATCATTTCCCGTTCCAGATAAAGATGCTCTTTTGGCCGTCAAATTTTCGAGTGGTCTTTTTGTAAAGTAGAAGTTACCACATATAATTGGCGACGAGGTAAACTGGTTTTGTGGGCGGGTCGGCCCCGTTTTCGACCAGGAGCTGTGAGCGGGCGAGGATTCTTGTGTTTGGATGGCTACGTTCGGAATGGTCGGTGTGTTCGATGAGCAAATTGAGGAGTGGCTGGAGTACGGGGAAAGGTTGGGCCACTTTTTCTGTGCTAATGGAATTACTGAAGAGGCTAAGAAACGCTCTATTCTCCTGAGTGTGTGTGGGGCAAAGAGGTACAAGCTGATACGGAACTTAGCTACACCGCTGAAACCGGGAGAAATTCCATATGACAAACTGGTCAAGCTCGTGGGGAACCGCCACAATCTGAAGCCTTCGGTGATAGTTCAACGGTTCAAGTTTCACAGCCATGTCCGGAAGCCAGGTCAGTCTGTGGGCGATTTTGTGGCCGAGCTTCGGCGACTGTCGGAACATTGCGATTTCGGGGATGTGTTGGATGACATGCTCCGTGACAGATTAGTGTGCGGCATTAATAATGCCGCCGTACAACGCCGCTTGTTGGGGGAAACCCCACCATTGACTTTCAAGAAAGCCCTCGAGATTGCCCAAGGCATGGAGATGGCTGCTAATAATGCCAAGGCTATACAGAAAGGACATGGGGGGTCGCAGTCGGTGGCAGTGCTCCACGTCAGGAGGAAGAATGGTAGACAGGAAAGGCGGGTGGAATGTTTTCGGTGTGGAGGAACGCACTGTGCAAATGTTTGTAAATTCAAAGTTACTGTCTGCCACGCTTGTGGCAAGAAGGGACATGTCGTTAAAAAGTGCAGGAGCATAAAGGGTGAGGTTAAGCCTGGGCAGGGGAAAGCTCAACAGGCTCAGGCAGCCACACACCACCTAGGAGAAGCAGACGAAGAGGCAGCATGTGCCTACAACATGTTTGGGGTGGAAACGGATGAGGGACCACCTGAACCATATTATGCCACAGTCACTGTCAAAGGAAAGGACATTAAGTTCGAGATTGATTTAGGGGCTACTGCATCGGTCATTAGTGAAGAGACCTACAGGAGGACATGGGGATCCAACCTGCCTCCCATCAGTCCATCAAAACTCCAACTCGAGACCTATACAGGGCAGCCCATACCTCATTTAGGGGTGTTATATGTGGATATTTCGGCTGGGGGCCAGAAGGCTGAAGCCAGGCTGGTGATAGCTAAGGGCAGTGGGCCCAGTCTTCTGGGCTGTGAATGGCTTCGCAAAATCAGGCTCAACTGGCATGAATTTAAATATGCACGCATGACGGAAGAGCAAGAGGTGCAGCGTGCAGATGAAGTCGCCGATGGCAATGTGAGTGACAGACGTAGTCCAGACACGTTTGAGAGTGAGTTCGCAGTGCAGATGCAGCTCTTCAGCCTATTACAGGAGCAATTGAAGTTACCCCCTCAGCACTGAAAGCCAGCACGCCACTTCTAGTACGGCAAAGCAGTGACCCAGCTCTTGTGCCACTTGTCCAGTTACAACAAGGTACATCTCAGCCCGATAATACCGCTAACAGGAACCTGCATGTGAAGCTGATTGTAACAGTAGCAAACAGGGAACCCACAGATGATGTAAGAACAGAGCCCCCAGGACCACCAGACAAGCATTCAGAAAGCACTCTAAGTGATTTGACAAAGAAAGTAGAATTTTGTGGAGGCAGTGGCCCCCTGGGAATCCATGTGGTGCCTTTTAACTCTACGCTGAGTGGAAGATTCCTTGGCCTGAATATTTGTGGTATTGAAGAGAACAGCCATTCAAGAAAAGAGAACCTGTTCCAGGAGAATGAACGTATCATTAAAATCAATGACTGTGATTTAACAGACAAGACCTTTGTTCAAGCACAAGAGGTTTTCCAAAACACATTGCAATTTCCTGCTGTTGAACTCCAGATAGTTCCAAGTTATAACAAGTAACTCTATGAAAAATTTGCAATTGGGTCTATTCTGAGCCATGGTCGTGACGATGATTCAAAAACCAAAGTTCCTTCTTTAGTGCATTCCAAGCTAGGAAGCAAACCTGCAGATGCCGTTTATCCCAATAATGCTGAGAATAGCTTGCCACCGATTTCAAAGAAGCTCAGTAGTCCAAAACAGTTAACGAGCAATGACCACTTAATGCATACCAGGAAAGCATGTCCACCAGTGACTTTGCTCGTGGGAGAGACACTGGCAGAGGGGGCAGAGTCCCCTGAAGAGGATGGACATTCTCACGCGGACTCACAGACCCCTCTCATGTCCCCAACACCAGATCCACCTAAAATATCCTCACCAGCAGTGCCTGCTGGGTCACCGGGGGTAGCGCGTAGATCGCAGCGCCCTCGCAAACCTCCTGACAGACTGAATCTTTGATTCGATAGTTTCTTTTGTTGTTAGATTGAATGTTGAACTTGCCATGTTTTTTTTAGGTGTTTTTGTATTGGTAACCTGTTGCTAATGATACCATTGTTTTTATTTCCCAGTTCTTCTATATTTGGGGAATGTTGGATTTTAAAGGGGGAGAAGTGTTGTAATGTGAGTATTATTAAAAGTAAGTTAATACTAATTGGGAAGCTGTTGGTAACAAGAGGCGGGATCCGGGGTTGGCGGGGTCTTCACTTCCGCTCTTTTTACTCCCAGTATGTATTGTATACAGTTCCTCCACTCATGCCGCACAAGGTACCTGGAAGCCTCTGTATTGTAAATATCATTTCCCGTCCCAGATAAAGATGCTCTTTTGGCCACCAAGTTGTCGAGTGGTCTTTTTGTAAAGTAGAAGTTACCACAGGCAGACAAACAGAAAAGGCCCCCTTTGTTCCCACTTGCTGCCTCCTGCTTGTCAGCCATTCCTCTATCCATGTCATTATCTTGAGGTACATAATATTCAAAGAGGTATAGATAGGATAGACTGCAGGAAATGTTTCCCCAGATCTGAGACAGGCAAAGCTAGAGGACATATGGTTGGCGTAATGGGGAAGATGTTTAGAGGGGATAGGGGATAGATACTGCTTTCGTATGGCAGCACCCCTTGTAGATGTGTCCAATGGTGGGGAGCGCTTTGCCTGTGATGACTGGGCCATGTCCATCACTGTTTGTTGGCTTTTCTATTGTCAGCCATTGGTGTTTCCATACCAGGCCATGATACAGCCAGCCAGGATCCTCCCTACTGTACATCTATAAGGTTCCATTAAAATTTTAGGTGACTCTCTCAGTCTGTGCAAAGTTCTAAGGAAGTAGAGGCACTGTCCTGTCTTCTTTGTGATGGCACTTGTGTGATGATCCCAGGACTGATCCTCTGATTTGACAACGCCAAGGAATTTAACGCCTACCACCATTTCCACCTCTGACCTCCTAAGGAGGACTGCCTCATGTAACTTCAGTTTCTTCCCCCAATAATCTGCTCTTGATTATTGAAGATTGAAGATGCTGAAAATCAAATGATTAAAGTGCTGGGAATCTAAAAGATCTGGCAGCATCTGATGAACTTTCTTAGACCTGAAACTCTAACCTTGTTTCTCTTTCCACAACCATTCCTGACTGTCTCCAATGTTTTCTGTATCTATTTTATCTCACCACAATTTACTATGCAGTGTTAGATGAACAGTGGTCGCTGTTGATCTCATTAATAGCCACCTACAAATGATCTGTCCACTCTTGCTCCAGTCCGATATCTGATCCAGCTACGTGCGTCAACTGGGGAGCAGATCCTCTTGTGAGCATTTTAAGGAACAGAGAGATGCCTCAATCAATCTGAAGAATTTCTGCAGAGACTACTAGACTTCAAGACAGGAATTATAAAGCAGAACGTATAAATTAGATTTAAAACATGCATGGAAAATAAAAGAGCACCTTGGTAGTGCCAGAGGGAATTAAGAAAGATAAATAAATAAGAAAAAGAAAGTAAAAGTTCTTCTCAATTTCAAACATTAACTTGTAAGGAAAAGACAACTACACAACTTCAAAGGACAGAATCATTGCTTGATACACAAACGCTGGATGAACTCAGCTGGTTTAGGCAACGTCCACGGAGAGGAGTCAAGGTTTCAGGTCAAGGCTCTTCACCAGTCCTGAGGTTGAATGTCCTGTCCAGCTCTCTCTGTGCCATATCTCTCACCCTCTCTCTCCTTGTTCACACTCTCTCTCTCTGCCTCCAGATCTCTCATCCTTTCCACCCTCCTGTTCCCTCCCCCTCACTGTCTATCTCTGGGAAGTGCTGTGAGGTGAGGATGTCTTGTTCTGAGACTCCATTTCTTGGTGTCTCCGCCTCAGTACATAGCCCTATTGGTACCCGTCTGTCCAGTGGAAATGCTTGCACTTCATTAGAACATGACACCTCTCCCTTATGGCACCAGGTGGAGACTTAATTATCTTCGTAGATAGAAATTTTCTTTCACTGCGACGCTGCTTATCTGGGACATCCCACCACCTTGATTTTGGCCTGAGAAGGGTAGGGGAGAATTATCCACTTCCTACCCACACCCCTCACACTTGGTATGTCTGCAATGAGAGAGAGGATTGTGCAATGGTTGCTACTGAGATAGAGGTGGCGAAGAGGCGGAGTGGGAGCGGGAAAGGGATGCATGAAGGATGGGGAGGAGGACCGGTGTGTCACAGAATGGACGAGGAGGAAGGACTGAGCACCATGGAATGCATGGGAAAGTTACAGGCTCACCCAATGCTGAGACACTGGGCAAGGCCATTTATTCCAAGCAATTATTGTTTGGTACAGATCTCCCTTTCCTCTCACCCCTATCACTTCCCAGTACCTCTTCCCTCTCCATCCCCATTTCCAACTCCTACTCACCCACCATTTAAGACCCAAACAAGGTTCCAAGTAATGCCAGGAAACATGTACTTGTCCATGCCCATGGACCCAGATCTCACAATGTGCCTGATTCTGTTGACACTGTCTGTTTGCTAATCCATTGTATATGAGGCCTAAACAATTTCCAACATCTGCAGACTTTCTCGTGTAAACAATACCCTTCTGCATTTTGTGGATCAGCCCCTTCAGGATCCCGCTCTGCGGAGTCCTCTGCTCTTGGTGGCCTGCTGGGTGTCTATGTCTTTGCCTCAGAAGCCTCCTTGATGACTCCTCCCATCTGGCAATGTAGATATTGCCCAGTTATCTGAATTGGGGTGTGGCACCTACGCTTGCTGCTCATCTCATTTGGGACCCAGGAAGCTTCATTCCCCTCCCCCCCCCCCAACTTCATTTGTCCTATGACAATTCAGCATCCTAGCCCTTCCCCTTGCACTCTAGTGGGTCCTTTCATATTGGACAGTGGGCACTGATAGTGAATGCTGTCCCAATCCCGGGATGGGAGGGTCAAGCCTCTCCAGTGGCTGGTTGCCATGACAACAGATAAGTGATGTAGGTCTGGCTAAGCTCCAGGCCCAGCTCTGGAAACCCCAGGACACCAATCCTCCTTTGGGTTACAAGTACATAGCCATAGGGCTCTGTTGTGAGGGCCAAGATGAAGGTGATGGCATACAGAGGCTTGGACTGTATCAGGACCACTGCCATCCTCACTGTTGGGTATTTAACATTTCAGTAATTTGAGTCATATTGTAAATATATGGTTTGATTTAAGTATTCTTTGAGTTCTGAAGAATTTGGTCTTGGTCCAAACCATCTCTTTTTGATAGATGCTGTCTAGCCTGCAGAGTTCCTCCAGTATTTTGTGTGTGTTGCTTTGGATGCCTAGCATCTGCAGATTTTTTTGTGTTTGTAAAGTATTCTTTGTTATATACTGGTGTCCCCAGCTTTACAAATGTTTGCTTTATGCCACTTTGCTTTTACAAAAGACCTACATTAGTAACCTCTTTTCACATTACAAAAAGGATTTTCGCTTTTATGAAAATTTTTCCCATATAGATTAATGGTTCTTCGCTTTACGCCATTTCAGCTTAAGGAAGGTTTCATAGGAATACGCTGCCTTTGTAAAGGGGGGCATACTTGTAATGCATTGTGGATTTTATATAAAAGTACATAAATTTATTTACATAAAGTATGAGCATGAAGAAGAGGGAAGGGGAAAGGATTTTTTTTACCGGAAGGAGAAATCAATAATATCATGCTTTCTGTTTTGGAGGCTTTTCAGACAGAAGATAAGGCGTTGTTCCTCCATCCTGAGGGTGGCTTCATCGAGGCATGAGGAGACCTTGAACTGGCAAGCCAGAATGGGAATGGGGATTGGAATTAAAACGTTTGGCCACTGGGAAGTTCCACTTTTGATGGATGGAGTGGAGGAGCTCGGGGAAGTGGTCTCCAAATTTATGAGCCTCAGCAATGTAGAGGAAGCTGCATTGGGAGTACCAGATACAACAGACGACCCCAGCAGATTCGCAGTTGAAGTGTTGCCTCACCTGGAAGGGCTGCTTGGGGCCCTGAATGGAGGTGAGGGCTAAGTTGAATGGACAGGTGGATCACTTTAGCCATTTGCAGGGATAGGTACCGAGGGGGTTGAATGGACAAGGAAATCACAGAGGAAGCCATCCATGTGGAAAGTGGAGAGTGTGGTGGGGGGGGGGGGGTGCGAAGCTATATTTGGTGGGAGGATTCCTCTGGGGATGGCGGAAGTTGGGGAGAATGATGTGTTGGAGATGAGGAGTAACTTCTTTAGCCAAATGATGGTGAATCTGTGGAATTCATTGCCATAGGCGACTGTGGAAGACCCATCATTGGGTATATTTAAAGTGGAGGTTGAGTTCAGCACGGTATAATGACTTGTTTGAGTCCTGGGAAATTATAGATGGGCAATCCGCCTTACAGACGGGTCATGAACCCTGTGGAGGAGGTCATAAATCTGCTGAATCATTACACTGACTGAGGCTTTGCTCCTGGTCTGATATGACCCAGGGATACGGAGACTAGAACTATGCAAAATGTCCTCAGGAGCAGAGTTTTGGCATCGGATGAGAGTTGGTATTATCTCAAGTCTCACAAGGAAAGCTTAAAGAAAAAAATTGGGGATATATAAATGCAGAAGCAGGCAATGGTGCAGTAAAGCAGGGTGGTTTTGCTGAATGATTGCCCAATGGTTGTAGGAGGATGGGGCAGAATTTCCTGCCTCAGAATGCAGTGAATCTTTGGATAATTCAGCCCCAGGGTCTCTCTGGGATACATTGAACAGAAACAGGCCCTTCAGCCCATGATGTTGTACCAAACTAATTAAACTATATTAATTAAACACTGTCTATATCCCTCCAATTTATGTATCTATGAGTCTCCTAACCACCTCTATCATATTTGCCTCCACCACTATCCCTGGCTATGCACTCCAGACACCCTCTGTTCTATGTGTAAGAAACTTGTCTCACACATTTCCTGTAAACTTACGCCTTTCAGTTGAAGAAACGTCTTGTCCTCAGTCAAGTATCTGCCAGGGAATGTGAAGAATTCACCATATTTTTAATTAACAAAATTACTTCCATGAGGGAGAGTATAGCTATAGACACTAGTAACTTCCACAGCCAACTTCTTAAGAAGACAGCAAGCATGTCAAAATTGACAAGTATTTCTGATTCAGAAAGTGACAAAGAGTAAAACAGTGATGAGTGTCCTTGACGAGGATGGTTTGGACCCAAATGCTGGAGTATCAGAGACTAGGGTCAAGACACAGAATAAAACTGGATTGAGAACTGAGCACAAAACAATACGCTAGATGATACCTCTGGTTGGCCTTATGAATGAGCACCAAGACGCCGTTCAGGTGGTCTTTAAGTACTTAATTCTTGACATCAAAAACATGATTGCCAATTAGCAGGACAGTCCTGAATCTTTAAAGGAGCCACACCAGCTCTCCATATTCCGAAGAGTTAGAATGTCTAAACTCCTGACTGCTCAGAGAGATGATAATGGTAGTCATGGATGAGAACTGGATCCAAGATGTTCCTTTCAGGACTCTAGCACCATTCCTCAGGTCCGAACAGTTTGTGAATCTAAAATCCTTCTCACAGCAAAGTCTTGTTCCCCATCGACAAACCTGGGTGGCCGCAGGACTGATGTTGGTGGGGTTAAAGGGCTGGTGTTCACATGTTTTAATTTGGATATGTGGGTTGATCATGAGGGTCTTGGGGAGCCGCAAGGTGTAAGCCACCAGGTTTATTTTCCTGAGAATCCTGAAGGGTCCAATGAACTTGAGCACCAATTTCCTTCACACCACTCAGAGAGACAAATCCTGAGTCAACAGCCAGATCTGTTGCCCAGGCAGCAAAATTGGTGCCTGTCTTGTCTTTCTGTTAGCCTTTACTTCAGCCTTCCAGGTGGAAGCTGTCAAAATCTCCCTTGTCCTAGTGCAATTCTCCTTGCAGCATCAGATGAGATCTGCAGCCATAGGAACCCCATCCTTGGCCTCCTGCTCAGGGAAGAGTGGCAGGGAATACCCAAATCGGCATTCGAAAGGGGACATCCTGTGCATCAAATGCCGTAAAGTGTTATGCGCGACCTTGGCCCACATCAAACAGTCACATACTCGTCTGGTCTTTCAGAGGCCTGGCATCTTAGATTATGTTCCATATTTTGATTCATCCACTCCATCTGACTGTTGGACTCCAGGTGAAATTCAGAGGAAAGACTCACTGTTGCCCCAGTCAGCTTATAGAACACCCTCCAGAAACGTGACACGAATTGCAAGCCGTGATCCAATACAATGTCCATAGGAAAACAGTGGATCCTGAATACCTGATGCAGGATAATTTTGGATATCTCTGCCACAGATGCTACTCTATCCAATTTGCAGGCCTTCAACAAATGATCAACAATTACCATGGTATCAGTCTTCCCCTTGGAAGGAGGAAGACCCATAACAAAATCCATGGAGATGCACGCCAATGGTCTGTCTGGTATAGGCAGAGGGTGTAGGAGCTTCTTGTTCCAGGCTCACACCTCACATGCCTGCCTGTACATTTTGATGGCCATCCATTGCCATTCATTTCTTAGTGAAATCAATGGGCCTGGCAATCCCTGGGTGAGCAATCATTCTTGATGTTTTTCACTCTTGAAGAATCTAAGACTGGATGAAACTAAGAATGAACAGTCAACCTGGAGGGCCATTCTGAGGAATTTTCTCTTGTGCCTGGGCCTTGTGAACAATTGTATCGATTCCCCAATGAATTTTCACTATCACCTTGCTTTGGGGCAAAATGGTGGTATGCTGCTCCTTGCATTTGGGTTTGTTGAATTGATGGGACAAAACTTTTTCTTTCTGGTTCTTTGACCGTGGTGGTTAGATCAGGATGAAATAAGAACAGTTAAAGAAAAGAAACCGCTTGACCTACCTGGTATTCAATCTCTAAGCCAGTGACACCATTCTTCCAGAGTCTACTTGACTGTGAACAGCTCTCTATTTTCAATGTCATAGTTCACCTTGGGATAGTCACCTGGAAGAAGACTCATTCAGGTGCAGTTTATTGTCCAAAGGTGTCCATTGAGTCAAAACCGCACCCACTTCAACACTCCAAGACATCGACCTCCATGATGAAGGGAAGGTTGGATGGGTCTGGGTTGGATGCAACCAAAATGAAAGCTGTCGTGAACTGCTGATTGAGCTCTGCCTCTGCTTTGGTAGACCAAACTAAAGGGCCCATGGATCACGTGGTTTGTGCTCTCAGCAGAGTCGCCACTGAGCTTGAAGTTTCTGATGAACTTTCTGTAAAAGATGGCAAATCCCAGAAATCATTGGAGTTGTTTCACACTGGATGGTGGGTGGCCAATCTCTGACTGCCTGTCTTACGAAGGTCCATCTTGAGATTGTCATTAGTGATGATGAAACCCAAAATTTTTCTTTGATTCAGAACGAGAAGGTAACTGGAGAGCACTTAAGGATTTCCAGCGGGAAGACATTTTGAGTTCTCGGGAGGCCAGACTGCGCAGGCGCGTGATGTCAGCCTGTTGAGCGTGAACAGTTTAAAAAGAAGGCAGCCATATCCAGCGGGAGGTGGAGTGAGAGGCAGCAGAGTGAAAGGGCTTTGGCTCCACGGGCTTCGGCAGTAACGGGACGAGGCGAGGCAGTGGTTGATTGCGAAAGGAAGTAGTATGTGTGTGAAACCACTTTTCTGTGGTTGGTGTCAGGTGTGGGAGGTCCTGGAGTCTCCCTGTGTCCTGGATATCCACATCTGCACCCGGTGCATCAAGATGCAACTCCTAAGGGACCGTGTTAGGGAACTGGAGCTGCAGCTCGATGACCTTCGTCTGGTCAGGGAGAGTGAGGAGGTGATAGAGAGGAGGTACAGGCAGGTGGTCACTCTGGGGCCATGGGGGACAGAGAAATGGGTCACAGTCAGAAGAAGGAAGGGGAAGAGTCAGGTACTAGAGAGTACCCATGTGGCTGTACCCCTTGACAATAAGTACTCCTGTTTGAGTACTGAAGGGGGGGCTGCCTACCTGGGGGAAGCGACAGTGGCCGTGCCTCTGGCACAGAGTGCGACCCTGTGTCTCAGAAGTGTAGGGATAGGAAGAGGAAGGCAGTAGTGATAGGGTACTCTATAGTCAGAGGGTCAGACAGGAGATTCTGCGGACGTAGATGGTAGTTTGCCTCCCAGGTGGCAGGGTCTGGGATGTTTCTGATTGCATCCAAGATATCCTACGGTGGGAGGGAGAACAGCCAGAGGTCATGGTACATATTGGTACCAATGACATAGGTAGGAAAAGAGCAGAGGTCCTGAAAGAAGACTACAGGGAATTAGGAAGGAAGTTGAAAAGCAGGACATCAAAGGTAGTAATCTCGGGATTACTGCCTGTGCCATGCGACAGTAAGAATAGGAATAGAATGAGATGGAGGATAAATGCATGGCTGAGGGAATAGAGCAGGGGGCAGGTATTCAGATTTCAGGATCATTGGGACCTCTTTTGGGGCAGGTGTGACCTGTACAAAAAGGTTGGGTTGCACTTGAATCTTAGGGGGACCTTTATTCCTGGTGGGCAGGTTTGATAGAGCTGTTGGGGAGGGTTTGAACTAGTTTGGCAGGGGTTGGGAATCAGAATGTGAATGCAGGGATTAAGATAGAGGGACAAGGGCACGATGCTAAAAGTTCTGAGTTGATGAGGAAGGACAGGCAGGGGACAGAACATAATTGTAGCCAGTTAAAGGGGTTGAACTGTGTCTATTTCAATGCTAGGAGTATTACGAACAAGGAGGATGAACTTAGAGCATGGATTAGTACTTGGAACTACGATGTTGTGGCCATTACTGAAACTTGGTTGGAGGAAGGGCAGGATTGGATGATACAGGTCCCGGGGTTCAGGTATTTTAAAAGGAATAGGATGGGAGGTGGAAAAGGTGGGGAGTGGCATTGCTGGTCAGGGATCGTATCACGGCTATAGAAAGGGAGGACGCTGCAGAGGAAGTGTCCACAGAGTCGGTCTGGGTGGAAGTCAGAAATAGGAAGGGGCCAATCACTGTGCTGGGAGTAGTCTATAGGCCCCGAAATAGCCCTCGGGATACCGAGGAGCAGATAAGCAGGCAGATTTTAGAATGGTGCAGGAAATACAGGGTACTAGTTATGGGAGATTTCAACTTCCCTCATATTGACTGGCACCTCCTGAGTGCAAGGGGGATAGATGGGGCTGAATTTGTCAGGTGTGTTCAAGAAGGATTCCTGACACAATATGTGGACCAGCCGATGAGAGGAGAGGTTATACTGCATCAAGTTCTGGGTAATGAACCTGGTCAGGTGACAGACCGCTTGGTGGGGGAGTATTTTGGTGAGAGTGACCACAACTCCCTTAGCTTCAGCATAGCTATGGAAAGGGATAAAATCAAATGAAATGGTAAAGTGCTTAACTGGGGAAGGGCTAACTTTGAAGGGATGAGGCTAGAACTAGTGAGAGTAAACTGGAAACAAATGTTCAAAGGGTAATGTGGGAGAAGTTTAGGGACCACTTGAGCTGAGTTCAGGATAGGTTTGTCCCATAGAGGCAAGGAAAAAATGATAGGAAAAGGGAACCGTGGCTGATGAAACACGTGAGGCAACTTGTCAAGAGGAAAAAGGAAGCTTATGTTAGATATAAGATGCAACATGTAGGAGGAGCTCATGAGAAATATAGGGTAGCCAGGAAGGAGCTAAAGAAAGGACTTAAGAGAGCTCGAAGGGGGCATGAGAAGGCCTTGGCATGTAGGATTAAGGAGAACCCCAAGGCATTCTATGCTTATGTGAAGAACAGGAGGATGACGGGAACAATAAAGGATAAAGAGGGCAACATGTGCTGGAGTCAGAGGAGGTTGGGGAGGTCCTAAATGAATACTTTGCTTCAGTATTCACAAGTGAAAAGGATCTTGATCAGGATGAGGTCGAATTAGAGCGGGCCTGTGTGCTGGACAATGTGGAGATTAAGGAAGAAGAAGTGCTTGATCTTCTTAAAAACATTAAAATTGATAAATCCCCAGAGCCAGATATGATACACCCCAGGTTGTTGTGGGAATTGAGAGAAGAGATCGCAGGAGCATTAGCTATGATCTTTGAATACTCTTTGGCTACAAGGGAAGTGACGGAGGCCTGGAGAATGGCAAATGTAGTTTATGCAGGTTCAGCTTAAATCCTGAAAAAGAACTAAACTGGGAAATTAAAGAAAGAACCAAAGGTAAAGAAGTTTCAGTGTTGGAGATAAAAAGTAAAATATCATCAGCTATAATGAAATTTTATGAGTCATACCTTCCCTTAGTATACCAGAAATGTCCTTAGATTCTCGAAGTGCTATTGCTAAGGGTTCTATAGCTAAAGCAAAAAGTAAAGGACTAAGAGGGCAACCTTGTCTAGGTTAAGCTGTAACTTAAAGGGCTTAGAAATTTGGGAGTTAGTAATCTGAGCAGTAGGAGACTAGTAGATTAATTTAACCCAACGAATAAAATTAGGCCCAAAATTAAACTTTTCTAAGGTCTTAAAAAGTTAATTCCACTCAATCCTATCGAAGGCTTTTTCTGCACCTAAGGATAATATACACTCTGATATTTTTTTGGATGGTGAATATACCACATTCAATAACCAACGTATATTAAAACGTGAGTAACGATTTTTAATAAATCCTGTCTGGTCATGTGATATAATAGATGGTAAAATATTTTCAAGTCTTCGAACTAAAATTTTGGATCTTGACAGAACTCCACCATGAGGTTATTACTTTCTTGAACAGGCTAATTTCTAACATATTTGGTATTCACTGTGTAATTCACAGGTAACATCTTATCACAATAAACCCAATGATCAGCTGAACAAATCATTAAACATCACATATCATTTATCATGGTGATAAATAAAGTCGTCCCATGCTCTCAACTCTTGACTATTTCGAGAGGTTTGTATTGAGAATGATGAACTGTTTGAACTCTTGCTATTGCACTCAGGAGTCAGATGGCGCTCAAAAGTAAACTACCTGAGATGCTCTTATATACTTTTTGAAACCATGATAAAGTTATATGAACGCTTGAGTGCTTCATTCAGAAACCTCTCAATAATATTAGTCATTACATTGTTCATTTTTTAGAATTATTCACTAAGTTTAATGAAATCACTCTTCAATTGAAATGATTTTTTGAGGAAATTACAAGCAGGGTAGACAAAGGAGATGTAGTAGATATGGTGTATTTGGATTTTCAGAAGGCTTTTGACAAGGTGCCATACATGAAGCTGCTTAGCAAGATAAGAGCCCACAGAATCACAAGGGAGTTACTAGCATAGGTGGAGCATTGGCTGGTTGGCAGAAAACAAAGTGTGGGAATAAAGGGATCCTATTCTGGCTGGCTGCCAGTTACCAGTGGAGTTCCACAGGGGTCGGTGTTGGGACCGGCGCTTTTTACGATATATGTTAATGATTTAAACTATGGGATTAATGGATTTGTAGTTAAATTTGCTGATGATACAAAGAGGAGCAGGTAGTTTTGAGGAAACAGAAAGCCTGGAGAGAGAGCAAACACGAGGAAATCTGCAGATGCTGGAAATTGTTCTGATGAAGGGTCTCGGCCCGAAATGTCGACAATGCTTCTCCTTATAGATGCTGCTTGGCCTGCTGTTTTCCACCAGCATTTTGTGTGTGTAGCGTGGAGAGAGACTTAGATAGTTCAGGAGAATGGGCAAAGAAGTGGCAAATGAAATACAATGTTGGAAAGTGTATGGTCATGTACTTTGGTGGAAGAAATAAATGGGCAGACTATTATTTAAATGGGGAGAGAATTCAAAATGCAGAGGTGCAAAGGGTCTCGGGAGTCCTTGTGCAAGATACACTAAAGGTTAACCTCCAGGTTGAGTCGGTTGTGAAAAAGGCAAATGCAATGTTGGTATTCATTTCTAGAGGTATAGAGTATAAGAGCAGGGATGTGATGTTGAAGCTCTATAAGGTACTTGTGAGACCACACTTGGAGTAATGAGTGCAGTTTTGGGCTCCTTGTTTTAGAAAGGATATACTGACATTGGAGAGGGTTCAGAGAATATTCACGAGAATGATTCCAGAAATGAAAGGTTACCATATGAAGAATGTCTGGCAGCTTTTGGGCTGTATTCCCTGGAGTTCAGGAGTATGAGGGGTGATCTGATAGAAACATTCTGAATGTTATAAGGCCTGAGCAGATTAGTTATGGCAACGTTATTTCCCATGAGGAGAATCTAGGAAAAGAGGACACAACTTCAGGATTGAAGGACATCCATTTAGAACAGAGATGCAGAGAAATTATTTTAGTCAGAGGGCAGTAGATCTGTGGAATTTGTTGCCACGAGCGGCAACTCATTGGGTGCATTTAAGGCAGAAATAGATAGGTTCTTGATTAGCCAGGGCATCAAAGGGTATGGGGAGAAGGCAGGGGAGTGGGGATGACTGGAAGAATTGGATCAGCCCATGATTGAATAGTGGAGCAGACTCGATGGGCCAAATCCCCTACTTCTGCTCCTATAATTTATGGTCTTATGATGTGAATCTTATCAAAGTCAAATTAGTTGTCTCCATATCTCTGTCCAAGTTAACCCTACTTAATTGCAATGTTGGCTGACATGACATTTTCCAATTTCCAAGCCTCTCTGAGTTGGAAGAGAATGAAAGATTACCAGATGATAATCTTATAACCATGTATAACCATATAACAATTACAGCACAGAAACAGGCCATCTTGGCCCTTCTAGTCTGTGCCGAACACGTACTCTCATCTAATCCCACCGATTTACACTCAGCCCATAACCCTCCATTCCTTTCCTGTCCATAATCCTATCCAATTTTTTTTTAATTCCTCTTTTTTTAAAAAATCTTCAAGTATACTGTGCCCACCTGGGTGAGCTGTATAAAGACATGTTACAGAGACTTTAGGACCTTCTCTTGGTTTAAATTCCAGATTAGGTACTAAATCCATTCCTAAACACTTGTAATAAGGAACAGAGGAAGAACTGATCTCACCACAAAATGACTTTGAGCTAATGCCGAGATTCAAAAAATCATATCAAGTCTTTTGGTTGCAGAGAAAAACAAATAATTGAATGCTATCTTGCATTGTAGAAAAAGATCAAGATGTTCTTTATTGCCTTTCTAATATCATATTTAGTGTAGCGCAGTTTCAGGACAGTCGCCCAGTTTCTTTCAAAGTAATGACATAGATTGCAAACTACTGAACCTGGAGATCTGAGACTCCTTCTGAAGTACATTCAGCCTGATGTTGAGAAGCTGATATCACTGCACCAAGCCATCTCATTGAAAGGTGAAAAGGCAATGAAGTACCGGTAGTCAATAGATGGACCTCTAATATACACTCTAAAACTGTTGATGAAATTTGGTGTTACTATTATTTAAATTTTATTTGTAGTTTAAAATAGATATGAATAGGTTTTTCAACTGTTGATCACTGCTTTGAATTTGCAGTTTGTGTTTTCTTTCACTGTGCATTGTAAATCAAACTTCTTTATAGATTTTTATGTAGTGACTGGAAAGCGAGAGGAGGGGGCATTCAGGATGTGGTCTGAGCACCAAGGAGGCTGTAACCCAAAATATTTTGGGAGTCATTGTAGAGAAAGTAACTCCATGTCTGGCCCAGGGAATGAGTGTGAGATGGCTTTGATCACATATACCCTCTGCACACACAAATTCTGAGAGAGGATTGTGTGTCCGACGACCGCTCACAGAAGTGATGGAGTGGGCTGTGCCTGATACCCATTCCCAGGGGAGGGAAATGTTGGTGTGTTTAGTGCCCTCTCCCAAAAGTGGAGAGGATGGTGTGTCTGACTCCCAGTCCCAGGATGGAGAGGCGAGCACAAGGACATTGCCATCATTGACCATTTGCCTCTCACACTGCAGGCCGAGTCAAAGAATTGACCTGTGTCTCCCAATGAGCATTAATCCGCAACAGCTCACTGCTCTTCATACCATGGGACACACAGGACAACATTTTTTTAATGATAGATAGCTTGAAGCTGAACACACATACAATTTCAGGTCACCGGTATCACATAGGAACTTGGAGAAGCAAGAAATTAGCTTTTAATGAATATAAGATCATAAGATATAAGTAGGAGAAGAGGGCCATTTGGCCCATCAAGTCTGCTCTGACTTCATCATAGCTGATCCATTTTTCCTCTCAGCCCAATCTCCTGCCTTCCCCACCAGCTCTCCCCCACCATGTCCCTTCACGCCCTGACCAATCATGAATCTATCAACCCCTGCCTTAAATATGCATAACGACTTGGCCTCCACAGCTGCCTGTGACAACGAATTCCACAATCCAGTACTCTCTAACTAAAGAAATTCCTTCTCATCTCCATTCTAAAAGTTCACCCTTCTTTTCTGAGACTGTGTCTTCTGGTCTTAGACATCATAGAAACTTTCCCTCCGCATCCACTCTGTCAAGGCATTTCACCATTTGGTAAATTTGAATTAGGTCACCCCTCATTTATCTAAATTCCACTGAATACAGGCCCAGAGCCATCCACTGCTCTTCATATGACAAGCTGTTTAATCCTGAAATCATTCTCGTCAACCTCATTTGCCCCTCAAATGCATTTAATTGCATAACTGTGCTGATGTTTTGTAATAGTTCAACTGAACTAAAAGTGTTTTGCTGGTAATTTTCATTTGTACTCAGTGTCTGAGGCTTCACACTTAAGTGTCCAACAATAATCAGCCTGCATTGATGGATTCCAGTTGCCCTGTTACCATTTCTCTATGATCACAAGGCTCTAATGAAACCTTTCACCATGCTCATCACTGACAGTGGCAAAACTTGCAGGGAAGAAGCCTAAAAGGTAATGTGAAAGATAAATCTTTAGTGACATATCGCACTTCATGCTTGAAGCATGTTTTCAACCAGCTGCACATAGACTGGTGCTCTGTAGTTGTCAAGAAAATTTTCAACAACTTCCAAGCAATTTTCTCTGGTCCCACCTGAAGCTTTTCTAATTGCCTGACATTAATGGCCTGTTTGATTTGTGGATCAACAAAAATACTTTCCTTAGACTTGGCATCAGTTATTCTGGGAAATATCTACATTAAATAGAAAATCCTTCTCTGAAATTTATAACTTTTCTATAATCTGACCTTCCATGCAAGATCTGCCCTGCCTAAACATGCCTAAGCACACCTGGACAAGATAGAAAACTCTTTATCTTTGAACACTTTAATTGACTTGATTTATGGTTCATGCAGGTACAGCAGGTAGTGAAAAAGGCAAATGGTATGTTGGCATCCATTGCAAAAGGATTTGAGTACAGGAGCAGGGAGGTTCTACTGCAGTTGTACAAGGCCTTGGTGAGACCGCACCTAGAATATTGCGTGCAGTTTTGGTCCCCTAATCTGAGGAAAGGCATTCTTGCCATAGAGGGAGTACAGAGAAGGTTCACCAGATTGATTCCTGGGATGGCAGGACTTTCACATGAAGAAACACTGGATTGACTAGGCTTATACTCACTGGAATTTAGAAGATTGAGGGGGGATCTTATTGAAACGTATAAAATTCTAAAGGGATTGGACAGGCTAGATGCAGGAAGATTGTTTCCAATGTTGGGGAAGTCCAGAATGAGGGGTCACAGTTTAAAGATAAAGGGGAAGCCTTTTAGGACCAAGATGAGGAAAAACTTCTTCACAGAGAGAGTGGTGAATCTGTGGAAATCTCTGCCACAGGAAACAGTTGAGGCCGGTTCATTGGTTATATTTAAGAGGATGTTAGATATGGCCCTTGTGGCTAAAGGGATCGGGGGTATGAAGAGAAAGCAGGTACAGGGTTCTGAGTTGGATGATCAGCCATGATCATACTGAATGGCGGTGCAGGCTCGAAGGGCCGAATGACCTACTATTGCACCTATTTTCTATGTTTCTATGTTTCTATGAATAGAAATAATAGGTGGTTTCAGAAAATGGTGTGTGATTGAGAAATTTCATGGTCAGCAGCCAAAAATCCACTTAAAAAGATACACTTAAAAGTATTCAGGAAGCCAAATCATTGTCGTTTAGTGAAAGTGCTCCCTTTTCCTAGTTGTGTTGCATCTATGCATAATCCAATTCCAGTCTCTATTTTGGGGACATCAACCAGGAAGAGGCCCTTCAGCCCATAATATTGTACGAAATGAATTAAACTGTAATAATTAAAGATCTAACTAAACTAATCCCTTCTGCCTAAACAGAATCCATTTCCCTCTATTGTCTGAGCACTTCTGTATATATCGAAGAGTTTCCTTTACCACGGCTATCATATCTGCCTCCACTACCACCCCGGCAATGCATTCTAGGCCTCCACCACTCTACATATAAGAATTCAACAAATTCACCACCCTCTGGCTGAAAATATTCCTTCTCATCTCTGTTCTAAAGAGACATCCTTTTATTCAGAGGCTGTGCCCTCTGGACCTTGACTCCCCCATTATAGAAAACAATCCTCTCTACATGAGTCCCATTTTATTCTCCCATGTTCCCATCAACCTTCCCCTTCCCCTTCCTGATTCTGCCTCACACCAACATTAACAACTTACAGTGTCCAATTATTTTATTTTTTTTAATGAGAGACACAGCATGGAGCAGGCCCCGTCAGACCAAAAAACTGCACCGCAATTTGTTTATTATCTGTTGTGTCGAATAGAGTGGATGATCATGGTCTTTCTATGACCATTAATGTTCTTAGCAGATTTTTCTACAGAAGTGGTTTGCCATTGTCTTCTACTGGGTGGTGTCTTTCCAAGACAGGTGACTCCAGCCATTATCAATACTCTTCAGAGATTGTCTGCCAGGCGTCGACGGTCGCATAACCAGGGCTTGTGATAAGAACCAGCTGCTCATATGACCATCCACCACCTGCTCCCGTGGCTTCACATGACCCTGATCAGGGGGCTAAGCAGGTACTACGCCGTGCCCAAGGGTGAACTGAAGACTAGAGGAGGGAAGGAGAATCTTACATCTTTGGTAGAGACGGACCTCCACACCACCACCGTGAAGCAACCCACCTATTTCACAGGCCAATTTACAATGATCAATTAACCTTCCTGGTACGACTTTGGACTGTGGGAGGAAACCAGAACACCCGGAGGAAACCCACATGGTCATGGGAGGATGTACAAACTTCTTACAGAAAATGCCAGAGTTGAACTCTGGAACAACCCGAGCTGTAAAAGCATCAAACTAACCGCTCTACTGTGGCATCTACGTTGAGAGGTTAATCGGCCACTGGGAGGCAGGAGGAAATTAAAGCAGTGACAGGTAGAGAAAATAAACTCCATGTAGATGGTAGCTGAAGTCAGAATCAGGTTTAGTAGCACTGGCGTTTGTCGTGAAATGGGTTGTCTTTGCGGCAGCTGTACAGTGCAATACATGATAATACAAAAAACAACTGTGAATAGCAGTAAGTATATATATTAACAAGATAAATTACATTAGTAGTGCAAAAATAGAAATTAAAGAAGTAGTGAGGTAGAGTTCATGGGTTCAATGTCCACTCAGAAATTGGATGGCTGGGGGCAGAAAGGAGTTCCTGAATCGCTGAGTGTGTATCTGTAGGTTCCTGTACTTCTCCCTGATGATAGCAATGAGAACAAGGCATGAACTGGGCGAATGGGGGTCCTTAATGATGGATGCTGCCTCTTTTAGGCATCACTCCTTGAGGATCGATGTTCTGGGCACTATGGAGATTAATCCCCATGATGGAGCTGACTTGGTTTACTGCTCCCTGCAGCTTTATCTCGACTCTGTGCAGTAGCCCCACCTCCCCCCATACCAGACGGTGTTGCAGCCAGTTACAATGCTCTCCATAGTACAGCTGTAGAAGTTTGTGCATGTCAGGATTGATCTTGGGATGCCAGAGTTTTGAGACATTGACAATACCAGGTTAACACTTTGCTGCCTAAGAGAACTAAATATATCTTTTTAAGATATTTGTTGATATTGTAGTTGGAAATCTGTGTAAAGAATGTAAAGTGCCCAGAGCAAGATCAAGGATAGATTACATCACAGCATGAAAGAGTGCATACACTTGGATACAGATCTCTGCCCTCCCAGCTCAAGTTATTGTTCATTAAAGTGAATGGAGCTCTGTTGACTTCTGATTGAATCCTTCGAACACATTCCAGTCTTGTTACACTATATAAAATCTACCATCATCCATCACAGTGCTTTTCTGAGTAGATCTGCAATCACTTGAACATTGCTGCCTCAGCTCCACCGTGTTCTGAAGAAATTGGATTGGCCTAAGGCAAAAATACTAGTGTTGAAAGAAAAATGAAGCTGCAGTTCAAAACTGGAGTACTTACAGAAAAATTCATAGAAGAAATACAGGGGCAGGGATGGAACTGCTAATACACCTCCCCACCAACTTCTTATTCTGCCTTCTTCCCCCTTCCTTTGCAGTCCCAGTGAAGGGTCTCAGCCTGAAACATCGACAGTTTATTCCCTTCCATAGATGCTGCCTGACCTGCTGAGTTCCTTTCGCATTTTGTATCTGCTGCACTGGATTTCCAGCACCTGTAGAATCTCTTGTGTCCCGCTGAAACCTGCCCATTCTAAACCCAGTGTCAGAGTGCAGCAGGAGCCTGCACCATTTGGATGTTCATCTGTCAAATATTAATCACAGGTTCATTCGGTAGATGTTCAAATCTTCAATGGGTGCAGAATGTTCCCAGAGTCTGGACCGTCATTTGTGAATTCTGTGAGGCTGAATTCCTCAAATAATAACGGGAGATATAATTGAAGACAAATAATCTGCTCATATTAATTTTGTTGTGTGTGGGAGCTCAGTAAATTGACATCTAAACTGTTGTATTCCTTAACCAACACTGGATTCTGTATATGTTATTTGCCTAACAATACATTGTTATCATGAGCAGGTATTTAGATATTATTAAAGATGAATGTTTGTCCCAGCAATTTCATAATCTTTCACACTTTCCACAGAAATGAATCACACCTTGAAGGTGCAAATTATTTCAGTTGCTATTTATTCCTCCAGTGGCATCTTATATCAGTTGTGAAGATCTTTTCCCTGCCATTTTTTTTCTGGCATAATTGACACATTTTTCAGATATCTAGCATTATTGTTGAGAGATTTATTTTCCCAATATTGTATTTTCCCCCTTGGCTTTTCTATGTACCCAGAGAATGGAGACACTAGTGTGTAAGATGAGCATATGAAAAGCTTGCTTCATCCTGACACCGAAATTAACCTTCAAATTATAATAATAACTCTGTTGCTACTCTGATGATTGTCTCTTAAATTTAGACAATTTCCCTCAGAAGATAATTGGCAGGCCATCTTTCTTGGACTACATCTCTAAATTGTGCAAGTCCATGCCTAAAACTGTAAGTGACGCAGACTCAGTTGAAATTTTAATAATCCAGCTCAAAGTTTAATTATTCAAAAAACATCTTTTTATCTTTTATTTTCATGTTTGCAATTTATGCTGTTGTAAAGCACTTTGAACTATGTGGTCTGTATAAAAAGTGATTTAGAAGTAAGTTATTGTTATTATGTTGAAAATGAGAGATGGGTTATGTGCACAGCTGTGGTAATAGGTTCATTTAGGTCCTACAATGTAAAATATTCCACTTGCTCTGGAACCTGCAAGTCCAGTTGCGTTGATTCACTACTGTTTGATATACAATGACTTGGATGACTGAGAACCTTCATAGACATCTTATCCACTGTTTCCAATATAAGGGGCAAGGGGTGTGCTCAAATGATTCTTTAGTTTGGGTGCCATCACACTTAGTTCCTCACTAATAGAGATTCAAGAAATTAAGGAATATATTTTTAAGATTGGCAACATTTAAGCTGAGGGTTTGGTTTCCTTCTGATTGGATTAAAGTAAGGGCGGTACAGTAGCATTGTGGTTAGTGTAAGTGTAATTCTGTTTCAGCGCCAGCAAGTGGCTCAATTCTGCCGATGTCTGTAAGGAATTTGTTTGCTCTCCCCATGCCTACGTGAGTTTCATTTGGGCGCTCCAGTTTCCTCCCACATTCCAAAGACATGCATGTTTGCAGGTTAATTAGTCACATGGGTGTAATTGGGCAGTGTGGGCTCATTGGGCAGGAAGGCCCTGTTACCGTGCTGTATACCCATACAAAAAAAAATTTTGAAAACAACATTAAAAACATCCTTAGTTGGTGTGTGAACATAAAATGATACTGAGTTACTAATTGGGGATATGGAAAGCACAGTTCCAACAGCTCAGAAATAGAATAAACTTTAATCTGGGCATACTTTCCCACAAAAAGCTTCATCTCCTGTGAAGAGAGTGAGTGGATTTGATGGTGGATGGTAGCATTTGTAAAGAGATCCAGAAGTGCACATAACCCAGCGGTGCCAACAAGCTATCCACAGGTGCTATTATGCATATTGACCACTTTGCAATTAAGCTACATTAATTTCCAATATTCCTGTACAAATTATTAGTGTATTGTAACAAAATCAGTAGTCTGGACAAGCAAAGGCAGAAGTTAATGCACTACCTGGCTGTTAAAAGCAAGCAAGGTGCCAAGCTCTTCATGCTGAAGTTGTGATTCTCTGCAATTTTCATGTCAATAACAGCCTCAAGGGATTTACAGAAGCCAATTCCTTAACTTTGCCTTAAGCAACATCACCTAGACTGAATCAGAATTATTAGCATTGTCTTATATGATATGAAATGTGTTGTTCTGTGGAAAGACATAGATCTACTTTCATCATTATCTTTAGGTGCCATGCCATATGATGTGGCTGATCATGGTCAATGACCACAATTGTTCTTGGCAAATTCTACAAAAATGGTTTGCCATTAAATTCTTCTGGGCAGAGTTCTTACAAGATGGGTGACCCCAGCTATTACTCATACTCTTCAGAGATAGTCTGCCAAGTGTCAGTGTCACATAATCAGGACTTGTGATATGTACCAGCTTCTCATACAAACATCCGCCACCTGTCCCCATGGATTCATGTCACCCTGACTGGAGGAATAAGCAGGTGCTTCACCTTGCCCAAGAGTGATCTTGCCTAGGGTAATGGAGGGAAGGAGTGCCTTACACCTCCTTTGGTAGAGACATATCTCCACCCCGCCACCCAAATATATTACAAAATAAATAAATAATGCAATTAAAAAGTATTAATGAGACCCTGATGAAAAGCCTTGGCCTGAAATATTAACTGTTTATTCCCTCGCATGGGTGGTGCCTGCCTTGTTGAGTTCTGCCAGCATATTGTGTGTGTGTTTAATGGAGTAGTGTTCATGCATTCATAGATTATTCAGAAATCAGATGATGGAGTGGAATTATGTTCCTGGATCTTTGAGTGCGGGTCTTCAATAGCAGTATTGGTGGGGGTCCTTCCTCCTTGAGGCACTGCCTCGTGAAGATGTCCTCGAAGGCGAGAAAGGTTAGGAAGCTTGCAAAATCAATAGCTAACTTACATGTTGATGTTGTCTGATAGAGAGGATGGGCTATCCTTTTATATCACTGTTAGAGATCAAATACATCAGTCAGGATTGAATAACTGCCTTCATGGGAGTCGTAGGTAGGGTGAAGTGAGTCACAGAGAGAGTGGTCTTTATGGAAAGTGGAGGGGTAGAAAGGAAAAGGCAAGTCTGCTGGTAGTTCATGTACGTGATAGTTATGTTGAAATGTTAACATTAATTCCTCATGCCTTGTGAGAGATTGAAGAAATACGCAAGCAAAAGAAAGGAGGTATAAATTTGTGATCATAAAGAGTGCCATTATTTCACCAAACAAGTAGTTGTTTGGCAGTTAGATTTCATCTGAAAAATTTTGGCCCAAAAATAAATATAAGACTGTTGCCATCTAAACTGAGATCAGAAAAGTAAGCTTACATATTCTCAACACAATTTATGGCCTAAGACATGTCGGCTCTTTTCAGTCAATAAATTACTTTTGGGTTGTCAACACATGTGGCAGCCAATTCGCAAATAGTCTGTGTCCCATTAAATAGAATATGTTGCTGTTGGTTGAGGAATTAACATTGGCAAGGACTCCGGGAAAAGGACGCAATCATTTTTAGATAGTATTGCAAGATCTTCTATGTATACCTTAGAAGGCAGAAAGAGCTTTGGTATTGTGCTTCAGAAAGTGGCCGCTCTGAAGCTGTGCTATTCCTGTTGTATGGGATTGACATATTTGTTTTTATTATATGAACATAAGACATTGGAGCAGAATTAGGCTATTTGGCCCATCGAGTCTACTCCGCCATTCAATAATGGTTCATCCCTTTATCCCCTCCTCAATCCCATTCCCGGCATTCTCCTCTTAACCTTTGATGTTGTATCCAGTCAAGAATGTATCAATCTCTGCCTTAAATACACCCAGTGACCTGGCCTCCACAGCTGCTTGTGGTAATAAATTCCACAAATTCACCAGCCTCGGGCTAAAGAAATTTCTCTGCATCTCTGTTTTAAACACTCCTCTATTCTGAGGCTGTGCCCTCTTGTCCTAGACTCCCCCACCATGGGAAACAACCTTCCCGCACCTACACTTTCTAGGCCTTTGAACATTTGGAAAGTTTCAATGAAATTCCCCCCTCAACCTTTTAAATTCCAGTGAGTCATGTTCTCAATCTGGGAGTGATGCTTAATTCAGTGTTGTGGTTTATAGGGATGAAAGGTTCAAACAGTTCCGCTTCTCAATAATAATCATAAAAACTTCTATTCATGCACTCACTTTAAGGCAACAGAATATTTCAAGGCAGCTTACAGGGGCATTGCTAGCTTGTGCTCCTTCCCCTCCCCCCCCCCTTTCTTATCCTGGCATCTGTCCCTTCTTTTTCTGTGATGATGAAGGGTTTCAGCCCAAAAGTTTAGCCCTCCATAGATGCCACCAGATCTGCTGAGCACCACCAGCATTTTGTGTGTGTTGCATAAACTTGCTACAGTTTCAGAGTGACACTCACAAAATTCTGGAGGAACATGGTAGTTAAGTCAGCATCTGAGAAAAGGAATAAAGAGTTAACCTTCTGAGACTTTCATCGGATGGCTCAGTCGATATTTATTCCTTATTTATTTTTATTTGCTTTTGGACAATTTGCTGTCTTTTGTACTCTGTTTGAATGTCCTATTTGGGTAGCCTTTCATTGTATGTTATAGTTGCTGTTCTATAAATTTGTTGAGTTTGCCCACAAGATGTTGTATATGGTGATAATAAAATTTACTTTGAACTTTTAACTTTGATTTGCTGTATCAGTTTCAGACATTTTCTTAGTAGATGCTCGGAGTCAACGGAGTTTTAATAGAGACTAGTTTCACTGAGTCCAGTATTTGGAATATTTAGTTGGGAGGAAATATTTGCGGATTCCTGTCTGATTTTCAGACAAGCAGTCTGACAATTTAGAGGCACAGTTCAGAATCCCAAGGACTAACAGAAGTAGCTGCTGAGAATTGAGCAGATGCAATATAAGCACACTAATCTAATTGCCTCCAGTGAAATTGTAGGTGTTTTCTGAAGGAACTTTTGTAATATAAGATCATTAAGAGAAACCATCTCTGCAATTTTCAACATGCCTGCCTGGTTTTAGTTCAATTCCTTGATTCAGTGGCATTCAAATCCCTCAAGCTATTATCACCCCCAAGTATAAACTTATAGTCAAGGGAATCACCAGTGTCTTGAGCAACACACACAAAATGCTGAAGAAACTCAGCAAGTCAGGCAGCAGACATCTGTGGACGAGAATAAATAGTTGATGTTTCAGGCGGCGACCCTTCATCGGGACTGGAAAGGAAGGAGGAAAAAGCCAGAACTGGAAGGTGAGTGAAGGGAGAGGAGGTATATTAGATATCACCTGACCTGCTGAGTTCCTCCAGCATTGTCTGTGTGTTGCTCATAACACGTGTTTCCTAATCAAGACAGCATCCTGGTAAGTCTCCTCTGCACCCTTTCTAAAGCTTCCTCAGCTTTCCTATGATGAATTGACCAGAACTAAGCACAATATTCCAAGTGTAACCTATCCAGAGGTTTTAGAGTTGCTATGTTACCCCGTGGCTCTTGAACTCAATCCCTCAACTAACAAAGCCCAACACCTCATAAGCTTTCTTAATCGTTCTATCACCTTACACAGCAACTCTGAGGCATCTTTGGACATGAACCCCAAGATCCCTTTGTTGCTCCACACCACTAGGAATTTACCTTGTGCCCTTAATTTCAACCTTCCAAAGTGAATCACTTCATACTTTTCCAGACTGAACTCCACCTGCCTCTTCTCATAGAACATAGAATCTACAGCACATTACAGGCCTTTCAGCCCACAATGTTGTGCCGATCATGTAACCTACCCGAGAAACTGCCTAGAATTTCCCTACCTATAGCCCTTTATTTTTCTCAGTCCAATGTACCTATCTCTCTTAAAAGACACTTACGTATCCACCTCTACCACCATCACTGGCAGTGCATCCAATGCGCCCACCACTCTCCAGTGAGATAAAATTACCCCTGACGTCTCCCCTGTACCCACTTCCAAGCACCTTAAAACTGTGCCCCCTCATGTTAGCCATTTCAGTCCTGGGAAAAAGCCTCTGACTATCCACATGATCAATGCCTCTCATCATCTTATACAACTCTATAAGGTCACCTCTCATCCTCCGTCACTGTAAGGAGAAAAGGTCAAGTTCACTCAACCTATAAGGCATGCTCCCCAATCCAGGCAACATCCTTGTAAAACTCCTCTGTACTCTCTCTATAGTATCCACATCCTTCCTGCAGTGAAGGGCTAAGAGCTGAACACAGTGCTCCAAGTGGGGTCTAACTAAAGTCTTTTATAGCTTTAACATTACCTCGTGGCTCTTGAACTCAATCCCACGATTGATGAAGGTCATTACACTATACGCTTTCTTAGCAACACTGTCAACCTGCACAGTCCCCAAGATCTCGTTGATCCTTCACACAGCCAGTAGTCTTACCATTAATATTATATTCTGTCTTCAAATTTGACCTACCAGAAGGAACCACTTAACATTTATCTGGGTTGAACTCCATCTGCCACATCTCAGCCCAGTTGTGCATTTTATGAACGTCCTGCTGTAACCTCTGACAACCCTCCAGACTATCTACAACACCCCAACTTTTGAGTCATTAGCAAACTTATAACCCACCCTTCTACTTCCTCATCCAGGCCATTTATAAAAATCATAAAGAGGAAGGGTCCCAGAACAGATCCCTGTGGGACATCACTGGTCACTGACCTAGATGCAGAATACAAACTATTTACAGCCACCTTTGCCTTCTGTGGGCAAGCCAATTCTGGATCCAGCAGGCAAGGTCTCCTTGGATCCCACGCCTCCTTACTTTCTGAATGAGGTTTGCATGGGGAACCTTGTTAAGTGCCTTACTGAAATCCATATGCACTACATCCACTGCTCTGCCTTCATCAATATGTTTTGTTACATCCTCAAAGAATCCAATCAGGCTCATGAAGCACAGCCTGCCCTTGACAAAGCCATGCTGACTATCCCTAATCAGTTTATGTCTCTCCAAATTCTCATGAATCCGGCCTGTCAGGATCTTCTCCAACAACTGAAGTAAGACTACTCCCTTTCTTGAAAAGGGGAACATTTGCAATCCTTCAATCCTCTGGTACTACTCACATCCCTATTGATAATGCAAAGATCATTGCCAGAGGTTCAGTAATTTCCTCCCTCACTTCCCCCAGTAACCTAGGGAATATCTCTTCTGGACCTGGTGACTTATCTAACTTAATGCTTTTCAAAAGCTCCAGCACATCCTCTTTCTTAATGTCTACATGCTCAAGCATTTCAGTCTGCTGTAAGTCATCCCCACAATTGCCAAGATCCTTTTCCCTGGTGAATCTGAAAGCAAAGAATTCATTAAGAACCTCCTCAGCCTCCTCCAACTCCATGCACACATTTCCAACATTGCACCTGATTGGTCCGATTCTCACACGGCTCATCCTCTTGCTCTTCACGTACTTGTAGAATGCCTTGGGGTTTTCCTTAATCCTGCTCTCCAAGGCCTTCTCATGGCCCCTTCTAGCTATCCTAATTTCATTTTTAAGCTCCTTCCTGGCACTCCTGCAATTTTCTAGAGCTCTAATAGTACCTAGTTTCTTCAACTTTTCGTAAGCTTTTCTTTTAAGCTGTTGAAGTTTCCCTTTTGTTCATTTTTCCCTCCTCTCTTACTGTGCCATTGAAATGGCAGTACTGTGTTCTTGGTGCTGGATGTTGGAGAACTGGGAGACCCAGAGTCTCCTGGGGAACTACATCTGCATGAAATGCAACCTGCTGCAGCTCCTTGAAGACCCTGTTGTGGATCTGGAGCAGAAACTGGACGACCTTCAGCTTGTACGGGAGAGTGAGGACGTAATTGACCAAAGCTACAGGGAAGTAGTCACCCTGAAGTTGCAGGACCTTGGGTGACCTTCAGGAAAAATTAAAATAGGCAGTTAGAGCAGAACATACCTGTGGTCATTCCCCTCAAAAATAAGTATACTGCTTTGGATAACCTTGTGGGGAATGACCTCTTGGGAGAATGTCACTGTGACCAGGTTACAGGCACTGAACATGGGTCCTGCGTGCAGAAGGGAAAGAGGGAGAAGAGGGAGTGGTAGTGATAGGGGACTCAATAGTGAGGGGAACAGACAGGAGATTCTGTGCAACAGGCTATCAAGAAAGCAAATAGAATGTTGGCCTTCATTGCTAGAGGGATTGAATTTAAGAAAAGAGAAGTTATGCTGCAACTATACAGGGTACTGGTGAGGCCGTATCTGCAGTAATACATGCAGTTCTGGTCTCCTTACTTGAGGAAGGATATACTGGCTTTGGAGGCAGTGCAGAGGAGGTTCACCAGGTTGATTCCAGAGATGAGGAGAGATTGAGTTCCCTGGGACTGTATTCACTGGAATTCAGAAGGATGATAGGAGATCTTATAGAAACATATAAGTTTATGAAAGGGATGGATATGATAGAGACAGGAAAGTTGTTTCCACTGGCAGGCAGGCAAGACTAGAACTAGGGGACATCGCCTCAAGACTTGGGAGGGTAAATTTAGAATGGGGATTAGGAGGAACTGCTTCTGCCAGAGAGTGGTGAATCTGTGGACTTCTCTACCCAATGAAGCAGTGGAGGCTACCTCAGTACATATATTTAAGACAAGGATGGATTTTTGTATAGAAGGGGAATTAAGGGTTATGGGAAAAGGCAGGTGGGTGGAGATGAGCCCATGCTCAAATCAGCCATAATCTTATTGAATCGCAGAGCAGGCTCGACCGGCCAGATGGTCTACTCCTGCTCCTATTTCTTATGTTCCTTCTGTTCTTATGTTTGTCCTTTTCTGCGGCCATGATACTATCCCTGATTAGCAATGCTATACCACCACCTCTTTTGTCTCCCTCCTGGTCTTCTTTGGAGCATTTGAACCCCGCACACTCAGCAGCCATTCCTGCCCGAGACACTGTAATGACCACAATTTCATAGTTCCACATATTGGTTCATGCTCTAAGTTCATCTGCCTTGTTTTTGATACTCCTTGCATTAAAATAGGCACATCTCAAACCAGCTGGCTGTGTGCATCTTTGCTCTATTATCTGCCTATCCTTCCTCACAATCTCCCTACAAGCTGTCTCTACTTGCGCAACAACCACCCCATCCTCCGCCTCTTCACTTCAGTTCCCACCCCTGTGCAAATCCAGTTTAACCCCTCCCCAAAACAATTACCAAACCTCCTTCCAGGATATTGGTTCCCCTCCAGTTGAGGTGCAACTTGTATAGGTCACCCCATTCCCAGAAAAGGTTCCAATGATCCAAGAACTTGAACCCCTGCCCTCTGTGCCATCTCCTCAGCCACTCAGTCTTCTGCACTATCTTCCTGTTCTGACCTTCCCTAGCTTATTGCACTGGGAGTAGTCTGGAGCTTACCACCATGGAGGTCCTGCTGTTTTGCCTCCTTCCTAAATCCCTAAACTCACTGTACAGGACCTCTACCCTTCTGCTGCCCAGCTCAGCATCCTGTTAATGTCACATTGCAACCTACAATAACCTTCTGAACTACCCACACCACCACCAACTTTTGTGTCATTTGCCCAAAATCTATGTTACCTTTAGTCCTATAGATTAATACCATTACAGCAGAAATCTTGTTGGAGGTGATGTGGGACAATGTAACAGGTAGGATTAAAAGCAATGTTGATATAACCGTGCTTGAAGCCACTTTTCAAAGACTGGATGTGCTGTGGACACATTGGTTTGGATCATTACATTTTCTGCAATGTTCAGTGCATTTCAGAAGTATTTCATAGCAATAGATTGCTTCAGGAATTTAAACATCATGATGGATGATTATAGACAAGAGATTCTGCAGATGCAGTCCTGATGAAGGGTCTCGACCTGAAACATTGGCTCTTTATTCCTCTCCACTGCTGAGTTCCTCCAGAATTTTGTGTGTGCCATTAAGGTTATTAATCTCCCTGGTATGGGCAAGTTACCTTTTGAAGAAATGCTGGACGAGCTATATTTCTATCCATCATTGTTTGGAAATGCGAGCGGGGCCTTGATTGAAACGTATAGCATCCTTGATTAGGTGGATGTTGAGAGGTTATTTACTCTGTGAGACAATCTCATACTAGTGGGGCACAGGTTAAAAATTAAGGAGCAAATAGTTTGCTCTCAGAGAGTTGTAAATCATCGGATCTTTTTCTCAAAAAGTGTTGAAGCAATGGTTGTAGGATAGTGGATTCTGGTTAATTGGGAAGTCAGTTAATCAGGGCCACTGCTTATTTGGGAAAATTCTTAAAGAACAAAAACTAATTAGAAAGATTGCTGGGAGTCCCTTCATTTATTTGTGACATTATGCTGCTTAATTGAGACAGGAGGCAGTTACCAAACAGTTTCTAACTAGAGTCCATTGCAAGCATTTATGTGGCTGTTACACTCTACACTGTGCTTAGAGAGAACAGTTTTTAAATAGTGTAAGGTACATGGGTTTGTGTTCAACTAACAATGACTTTTGTCACTGATTGTATGTGAAGAATAAGCATTAAGACCATTCAGAACTGTTTTGCTCACAGTGGTTTCAACCATTCAGGCTAGGAGGTTAGGAACGACAAAACTTTTGAAGGTATCGAAAACTATCTTGAATGTTACAACGAAAATGTAGACTTGTAGGATGTAATTGTCAAAAGCATTATATGAAGACGGTCCGTTATCTGCACTAGGTGTCTGTGCTGGTTTTGTTCATTTACAATCAGTCAACAAAACACGACAGTATACACTGGATGAATTCTGTCATTGATAACTATTAGGAACACAGTTTTGTGGTACTGTATTTGTTCTGTATTTCACTCAAACACATAATTTGTTATTCTCTTTGTCTTTTTTATATCTTCTCAACTATTCCATGAAACTTCAGCTAATTAGGGCAGCCATTTATTTGGGTCAAAATATACTGGTCCAAATGTGTCCCAATTAACTGGAATCCACTCTATTTGCATAATTAAAAGGGTCAAAAGTTACCAAGGATAGTGTACAGTTTAAGCGACAATCAAATTGACTGTGATCTTATTAGATGCTGAAGCAGGCCTGATGTGCTATATGCTCTACTGCTGCTGCTAATTCATCTTTTAGTTATCCCCAGATCCAATTTTAAATTATTCATACCATATAGTTCACCAGAAGATCTGCTCATTTGATTATTTTGATTATTATTTCTAATGTAGCAAGACTCACGTACTATAGGATCATTGAGATAATAAATATCATAATGAATTTCTTGAAAATTGCTGGTAGCAAGTAGATCTACTATCCCAAGGTTCCTGTGATCCAGGTTCAATTCTGACCTTGTCTGCACATTTTCCCTGTGACCATGTGAGTGTCCTCTGGGAGCTCCACTTTCCTCCCACACCCCAAGGACACAGAGTTTCGTCGGTCCCTATGATAAGGGCCAGAGCTCAGATTTTGGGGGAAATTATTGGGAATGTGAAGGGAATATAACAACAATGAGATTTATGTAGGATTAGTCTAAATGGGTGGGTGCTAGTCAGCACAGATTTGTGGTGAAGGTCTGTATTGCACCCCAGCTCTGCGATTAGACCATAAGATCATAAGACAAAGGAGCAGAATTAGGCTATTCAGCCCATCGAAATGTCCAACCATAAAATGTCTCACAAAACATAAACTGCACATCCACCCTGTTAGTTGTCAATGATTGCAAGATGTTGGTACAATACAGATTGGTAGCCTTGGAAAATGTTCTTTGCAAATTAATTTGAAATGAATGGAGAGAATGAAAAATGAAAAAAAATGATGTATGTACATTAAGGAGGTGTTTCTCCTATTGTGGCAGACTAACAGGGCTTCTCTGAAGGCCGAATCTTTATTCATATTCCACCCACATGGTCCCATATTTGCAAAAGAAAATATCATAACCTAGCACTTTGTAGTTGAGGTATGCAAAGCTGAGAGTAATAAAAAAATTAATGTTTACTTGTGAAAACAGTGCCACATTTATAAGCGTAAATTTTCAGTAAATCTTCAAGCCAAATATAGCAATGGATAGATGATTCAATTTAAACTCCAGTCTCCAGACAGACTTATTGCTTGTGGATTTCAAGTTTTACTGTGAGTTGATTTAAACAATTTTACTGATCTGAGAAAGCTATTTTTATAATCTTGATCTTCCATAATGGAAGATCATTCTATGTCTACATAATGTTAGTCCCTTTGTAATTTCAACCATCTCTGTTGCAAAATTCCTTATTTGCCCCTACACTTCTTACTCATATTTATCAATTTCTCTCAAACCTCCTTTTCAATCTTTTTGAAGGGTCTTGGCACAAATCGTCAACTGTTTATTTTTTTCCATAGATGCTGCTGACCTGCTGAGTTCCTCCTGCATTTTGTGTGTGTCGATAGGGACATTTAATAGATGTCTATAAAATTATGAGAAATTATATAGGCAGCACAGTTGCCTAGCAGTCACTATAACACTTCACAGCGCCAGCTGTGAGACTGGGGTTCCATACCTGCCACCACCACTACTTTATCATTTCCTGTCAGAGCCAGTCTACATACAGATACTCCTATACCCAGTGTCATTTTATATGCATACAATTAATCCATGTATATAAGCTAATCCTTTTATAATGATTGTGATTTTTTTATTGTGTTCCTTAAATGCTTATTAGCTGGCCATTGGTGTAGTGGCATGCACACTGGAATTTGAGGCAAGTGGTCCCAGGTTCGAAATCAGCTAGCATCTTGAATGCTTTCCATCTGTACTAGGTTGAACATCAAGCTAGCAACTTGGCCTCATTAAAGAACAGATAAAAGTGCTAAAGAAGTGGCAAGGTTACCACCTGATGTACCACCAGGTTGAGGATACGACAATTTGTATTTATTGTGATTTTTTTTGGCTGCATCAGATCCAGAGTAACCATTACTTTGTTCTCCTCTACACTGGTACTGAGGAATAACAATGAACAATCTTGAATCTAGAGGATAAACAACTAAGAATAATTTTCCTTATTAAGCTGGTTTATAATGAACATTTAACTTACAGGGCTACGATCATTCAGTTTTTCAATGGGAATGATATATTGGTGGCAAGGCTGGAACTTACTGCCTTTACAGTCATCTACAGGGCCCCTGCAGACCGCAAATGGAGAATGTTGGAAAACAGCTGGTTGGTGAGCTGCAAGAACGGGAACTCATCATCATGAAAAAACACTGTTTTGAATGCCATTGCAGATCCGGGATCTTAACAGAACTCCAACCGCTTTAAAAACGGCAGAAAAAGAGACATTAGATACTTAGATACTTTATTGTCACCAAACAATTGACACTGGAGCATACAATCATCACAGTGATATTTGTTTCTGCACTTCGCGCTCCCTGAAGTACACATCAAAGTAAATATAATAAAAATTTAAATTATAAATAATAATTAGAAGTGAGGAATAAAGAGAGGAATTTAAGCTGTTTTTGCAGATGAGCTTGAAAAGGCAGCTATTTGCCACTATCTTAACTCTGTCCACTTATTACCCTAGAACCATCAGGCTCCTGAATTGGTGTGGATAACTTCATTCACCACTACTCTGAACTGATTCTATGATCTACAGACTCACTTTCAAGAACTCTTTACAAACATATGTCCTCAGCATTATTTTTATTTGCACAGTTTTTCTTCATTTGCATATTGGTTGTTTGTCATCCTTTGTCTCTTTATGCATAGTTTTTGCAAACTTCTATTGCATTTTTTCCTATAAATGCCTGCAAGAAGTGAATTTTAAGGTAGGACTCGATAACACATATTTAATAATAAGTTCACTTTGAGCTTGAAGAGAACATGCTATCGGGAAATAAGTGGGAAAATGACAGTAATGGGATCTGAGAGCATCTTGCTAAGTGACAGTGCTAGATAATGCCGAAGGTGGTGTGACATGGCATCCGTGCGGGTGGCAATGGTCCCCCCAGTCTTTGCTCAGTGGAAGACAAGCTGGACTGCATTTGTCTGCACACTGCTGTGGGCTTGTTCTTACTGACAACATCCATGAACTCGGGGACATGGGATATATTATATATTTTTCATGTGACTGTAGTTTTACTGCTATCTTATATGTACTATATGTCCCTTGTGCTGCGTATGACTACTGGTACTGTGTTTTGCACTTTGGCCCTGGCAGAATACTGTTTTGCTTGGCTATATTCAGGGGTGTTCATGTATGTTTGAATAACGAAGTTGAAGTTGAACTTGAACTTAAAATAACTATCTTCAGTGAAATGAGACCTTCTGGTCACTGAAGCATCTTCCTTTACCTCGCTGGGCACCTCTCAGGTGCAGAGGGTAGGTGGTGAGTTCTGGCAGGAACCCGAAACCAGTGCAGTTTCAGTCTGATTTACACCAATTATATGACTTCCAGACAAAAACTATGACCCATGAAAGTAAGATAGACAAGAGCTTGTGTGAATTCTATGTGCTTTTGACTTTACTTCCATACCTTGAATAATAATTTGAATAATAAAAAAGTAATCTGACAAGAAGGTGGCTAGGTAATGGTCTGTTGAGTGGCATATCTGATTCAGACAGATAATGAATTAGAAAACTTCTTAACTAGTCATTTGATTTAATCATGGCTAAAATATAATCAACAATTTTATAGCACATTGTTGAAATAAAACGCAGCTTTAAAAAAAGGATGTGATACAAGAGGATGTGTTAGTCTGAATCATAGAGTTCAGACTTGTCAGTCCTGATGCAGAATGTGTCCTCATACAGTATCTTGTGCTTTATATATCAGAGAGCAATGTTAGATTTGTTACGAAAGATCAGTGTGACTGTTGATAATGGATTGTCACAGTCCTCGGAAGTCTGAGTTCATTTAAACATGTCAGGGAGGTTACTTTTCTTACAGCTTCATGAACACAAGCGGGCTATTGCATTTTACTTTATTGATGAAATCTTACGACTTCTGTTCTATTATAACTTGTAAAAAAAAATCTGAATTTTTCAATTAAGTTTTATTGTTCATTGAGGGTACCAAAGAGATTTCTTTGGCCAAAAAGATGGAAACAGGTGCTAAGTGGGTGCTGTGTTAATAAGAAATGCCAGTTTAAAGTCTGGATTTACTGCACAATTTCAGGGCTAATTGATGGTTTGAACATTCATGCTGCAGCTGAAACTGCTGAGTACTGCTTTAGATCTCAATTACTAATTAAGTGCAATTTTCCAAGGATTGTATATATATATAGCTGGTTCCTTAAGGTTGTTATATCTGGGGATAGTAGTAGGGATAATGGTATGTGTCTTAAATGGCCTCTGACAATCAAGTCCAGCTTTTATGTGTGCCTTAGCTACTAAGCCCATTGGTACTGTTTCTGCTGACAGGAGAAGGAGCAAAGGTAGGTTACTGCTGCCTTAAAGCCAATCACTTTGGGCAGAAGAGGGTTGTCTAGGAGAAGGAAAACTCTCATCTCAAACCTCTGCTGTCTTGTGGCTATTCATGGGGAAGGATTAGGGAGTAAACCCTAAGGGGGAAGAATCAGTGTTGAGTTCAATGCTGACTGGCATCTCCTGTGATGTTGTTGGTGCCAAGCTTAATGAGTGCCACATGTTGGTGATAATAAACCTGATTCTGAGTCCCTGCTGTTCCTTTGGATTGATTGGCTGCATACAGGGGGAGCCTGCTACAGGGGCAACAGTTTGCTCTCCATATCATACTGACTGACTTGTGTATCATATTGAGAGCTGGGACACAACATCCATGGCTGATGCTGACCAATGGAGGGCATTGTATATAGCCACTCAACACATACTTCCTTCCACCTATGGACTGTACTGCATGTCCTGACTCAGGAAGGAGTTAGATGACCATCTACTCTATGGTTACCTGGCAGGTCACAGTCAGGACTCCACAGTAAGATACATCAAATGCTGGTGGAACTTGCCAGGTCAGGCAGCATCAATGGAAGGAATAAACAGTTGACATTTTGAGCTGAGGATCTCTTGCACTGTACTTTCTCTGTCTCCACTGTCAGTGCTCAGGATGAAGCTTTTTGTTCCAGAACTAAGGAGATAACTTCCTTCTTCAAAGAAAGGGGCTTCCCTTCCTCCACCATCAATGCTGTCCTCAACCGCATCTCTTCCAATTCATGCACATCTGTCCTCACCCTGTCTTCCCACCACTCCACTGGGGATAGGGTTCCTTGTGAACTCACTTACCACACCACCAGCCACCGTGTCCACCACATAATTCTTTGTATCTTCCACTAACTCCAACAGGATCCCACCACCAAGCACATCTACAACCCATCCCAACTTTCTGCTTACCCCAGGGATCTCTCCCTTGTCCATTCATCTCTCCCCACTGATCTCCCTCCTGGCACTGATCATCACAAGCAGAATAAGTGTTACACCTGCTCCCTCACTACCATTCAGGGCCCAAAGTCCTTCTGGGTGAGACAATACTTCACCTGTGAGTCTGTTGGGGTTATCTGCTGTATCTGGTTCTCCCAGTGTGACCTGTGATTCAATGAGACCTGACATAGATTGGGAGACTGTTTCATCAAGCCTCTATGATCTGTTCACCAGAAAAAGTGGGATCTCCCAGTAGCCACCCATTTTAATTCCATTTCCTATTCCCATTCCAACACATTAGTCCATGGCCTCCTTGATGCACCATCAATAACTCACTCTGAGACGTAAAGGCGAGATATCGGCTTTTATTGACTGGAAGCAGGAACAAGCAGTGAGTGACCACCTTACTACATCCTGGAGACTGAGAGACTGGGCTCAGGCCTTGATCGCCTTTATACAGGGATCTGTGGGAGGAGCCACAGGAGCAGTCAGCAGGGGGCTTGTTCAGACAGGTATATGTAGTTCACCACACTCCTCTACTGCAGCAATGAGGCCACACTCAGGTTGCAGGAGCAACACCTTTTATTCCATCTGGGTAGCCTCCAACCTGATGGCGTTAATATTTATTTCTCAAACTTCAGATAATGGCCCTCCCACTCTTCCTCACCATTCCCCATTCCCATTTCCCCCTCTCACCTTATCTGCTCATCATCTCCTTCAGGTTCTCCTCCCCCTTCCCTTTCTCCCTTGACCTTCTGTCCTCTCCTATCAGATTCCCCATTCTCCAGCCCTTTATCTCTTTCACCAATCAACCTCCCAGCTCGTTGCTTCATCCCCTCCCCCACTCCCAGTTTCACCTATCTCCTGCTACCTTGCATATCTTCCTCCCCTTTCCCCCTGCCTTCTTACTTTGATTCCCGTCTTTTTCCTCCAGTTCTGACGAAGTGTCTCAGCCCAAAACATTGATTTGTTTCCTCTTTTCCTGGCCTGCTGAGTTCCTCCAGCATTTTGTGTGTGTTGCTTGAATTTCCAGCGTCTGCAGGTTTTAAAGTGGGAAACATCTCAGTTGAAGGTAGGCAATCACTTCAGCTTCCTGATAAGTGCAGAATGATTCCTGATTCATTATCACCCAAAGTACGCAAACCTCATTACATTCATTTATGTCCTTCCTTAAGTAATTATTAATTAAGCAGTTATATTACAATTTGAGATGCTTTATTGTATGTGTGTGCAATATTAATATTTTTGACTGTCTAAAATGTCTTTTAAATTGTGCTCAATATGTAATTTAAAATTCTTATCCTTGTATTCATGGCAACTTTCTAAAAAGCAGTTACAATAGATTTTGGAGTTCTGCAGAGACTTGGCCTTCAGAAAGATATACTCAATGGCTGCTTTGTTAGGTATCTGTACCGAATGAAGTGGCCACTGAACGGACGTTTGTAGCCTTTTGCCACTGTAGCCTATTCACCTCAAGGTTTGATGTGTTGTGCATTCAGAGATGTTCTTCTGTGCACCCTGTTGTAGTGTGTGGTTATTTGAGTTGCTGTCGCCTTCCTGTCAGCTTGAACCAACCTGGCCATTCTTGTCTGATATCTCTAATTAACAAGGCGTTTTTACACATAGAACTGCCACTCACTGGATTTTTTATGTTTTTTGCTCCAAAGGCTGCTGTGCATGAAAATCCCAGGAGATCGGCAGTTTCTGAGATACTTAAAACTGTGGTGCCGCCCCAGCTGGCACCAACAATTATACCACGGTCAAAGTCACTTAGATCACATTTCTTCTCCATTCTGATGTATGGTCTGAACCCCTAGAAAATGTCTGCATGTTTTCATGCATTGAGTTAATTATTATGGAACTGTGCAACAGTCTTATTCACAGAAATACAGCTAGGTTGTCTAAGACTTCTGCACATTTCTGTAAATGGCAACGAGGATTGCTCCCTGCTGAGCTCAATGCTTTTTTATGCTTTTTACATCAATTCAGGCAAGAACCAGTCTTGCGCTCTTAATGAAATTTATAAATTGCAAACAGTAAATTAAAGTTACAGTACTATTCAAAAATCTTAGGTGCCCTCGCTGTATGCCTAAGGGCATAAGATGTGAGGGCAGAATTCGGCTGTTTGGTTCATCAGGTCAGATCCACAATTTCATCAAGGCTGATCCATTTTTCTGTCAACCCCAGTCTCCTACCTTCTTCCCGTAAACTTTCTTTGCTGTACTAACCAAGAATCTACCAATCTCTGCCTTATATATACCCAAGAACTTAGCCTCCACAGCTATCTGTGGCAACAAATTCCACAGATTCATCCCTCTCAGGCTAAAGAAATTCCTCCTTGTTGTAATGTGAGTATTATTAAAAGTAAGTTAATACTAATCGGGAAGCTGTTGGTAGCAAGAAGCGGGTTCCAGGGTCGGCGGGGTTTTTACTTCCGCGCTTTTTACTCCCGGTATGCATTGTATACAGTTCCTCCACCCAGGCCGCACGAGGTACCTGGAAGCCTCCGTATTGTAAATATCATTTGCCGTCCCAGATAAAGATGTTTCTTTTGGCCATAAAATTGTCGAGTGATCTTTTGTAAAGTAGAAGTTACCACACTCCTCATCTCAGTTCTAAATGGATGTCCCTCTATTCTGTGACTGTGTCCTCTGGTCTTAGGCCCCCTCACAGTATGAAACATCCTCTCAATATCAACTTATTAAAGCCTTTCAACATTTGATAGGTTTCAGTGAGATCTCCCCTCATTCTTCTGAATTCCAGTGCACAGAGTCCCAGATCTATTAAATGCCCCTCTTATGATAAGCCTTTCATTTCTGGAATCATTTTCATGAGTTTCTCTTGAACGCTCTCCAATATCAGCACACCCTTTATTCAATAAATGGCCTAAAACTACTCACAATATTCTAGTGAGGGCTTACTAGTGCCTTAACATTGCATCCTTGCTTTTATATTCTAGTCCTCTTGAAATGAATGCTAACATTGCATTCCTCTTCCTCACCACAGAATCAACCTACAAAGTAACCTTTCGAGAATTCTGCACGAGAACTCCCAGGTCCACTTGCACTTCCGATTTGTGAATTTTCTCTCCATCTAAAAAATACTCTCATGTTTTTATTTCTTCTACCAAAGTGCATAACCAAACACTTCCCAACACCATATTCCATCTGCTACTTCTTTGCACATTCTCCTAATCTGTTTGACACCTACTGCAGCCTTTCTGCTTCCCCACCACTACCTGCCCCTCCACCTGTCTTTGTATTATCTGTAAACTTGGTCACAGAGCTATCAATCCCATCATCCAAATTATTGATGTATAATGTAAAAAGAAGCAGTCCCAACAAAGTCCCCTGTGGAACATGACTAGTCACCAGCAGCCAACCAGAAAAGGTTCCCTTTATTCCCACTCTTTGTCTCCTGCCAATCATCGACACCTTTATCCATGCTGGAATCTTTCCTGTAATATAATGGACTCATAGTCTCATGTTTGACACCTTGACAAAGGCCTTCTGAAAATTCAAGTACAGAACATCCACTGATTCTCCTTTGTCTATCCCGCTTGTTATTTCTTCAAAGAACTCCAACAGGTTTGACTGGCAAGATTTTCCCTTGAGGAAACCATACTGGCTTTGGCCTATTTTATCATGTGCCTCCAAGTACTCTGGAACCACATCTATACAACCGATCCAACATTTTTGCAACCACTGAAGTCAGACTAACTGGACTAGTTTCCTTTCTTCTGCCTCTCTCCATTCTTGAAGAGTGGAATAACATTTGCAATTATCTGGACGCTCAAACTTCTGGCATACTACTACTGTCTTCCAAAGTGAAGACTGATGCAAAATGCTCAATCAGTTCATCAGCAATTTCCTCGTCCTCCATCACTACCTTTGCAGCATCATTTTGCAGAAGTCTGATGTTTACTCTCACCTCTCCTTTACACTTTATATATCTGAAAAATCTTTAAAGGTTCAAAGGATCATTTATTATCAAAGTATACAACTCTGAAATTCTTCTTCACCAGATAGCCACGAAAGCAAGAGAGAAAAGAACGGCAGCATGATTATCAACTCCCAAATCCTTCCTCCCCACACACACAAAACACAAAAAACAATGGAACAGGCACATCAACCGGGGAAGTCCCCTTCCCTTGCACACAAAAATAAACAAGAAAAATTGGTGAAAAAAACAGAATACAAGCACACCATAAGACTGAAGAAAAGTCCAGTCCAAATGCACATCCAAAATGCAGAAAACCTGGTCAACATTCTCCCTTTCCATAGCAGAGCAATCTCACCAGCGATAAAAAGGAAGGTAGCCGATGTTTCAGTCTCCCTTATCGCTTTAATTGGTGGAAGCTTCATTCGGCAGAATGGGGTTAAACATCAGTTCGAAGCTTTCACCACAAGGTCCCCACATGCTGTCTCTGCCTCCTGAAATCCCTTTGAAGACTGCAGAGCACTGAAACACCCCAACAATCTCCAAACTGAAAATCACAGGCTCAGAAAGTTCCAGAATTATATTCAAGACAGAAAACAAATGTAAAAGAGATAAAAGAAGTGAAATATATGGTTTCATGATCTACCCAGGAGATATCACCTGAAGTAGTGTTGTACCTAGGCGCCATATTGATCGGAAGGTACCCTCTTTAATATTATTGGCTAGCTTACCTTTGTATTCCATTTTTTCCACTTTTATGACTTTTTAGTTGCCTTCTGTTGGTTTTTAAAAGCTTCCCAATTCTCTAACTTCCCACTGATTTTGCTGTATTACATATACTATTGCGTGAATAAAGTCACCGGAGAAAAGTACTGGCAGCTTCTTTATTTGACAGAACAAGATACAGGAGGCATTATATGGAGATGCTTTCAGTCAAAAAGGTATGCCTATGTCCAACACTACACACAGTTTATGTGCAGAACGTCAAAGGATAATTCCATATTTACAATGCTTCTTTTGAAACCTCATACAAACTTCACACCTCCTGATTTGCACCCACACCAGGGGCATCTAAATGAATTTTAAACAGTATTGTGTAGTCTGTGCATCACGGCTTTTAGGAACCTATTGTTATTTAAATTACATTCTGATTAGAGGACTGGTGGTTGAGAAGACATTTGCTAAATGTAAATGTGTTAAACAAAACATTATGGAGGGCTCTTGGCCCTCCTAAAATTATGCCTGCAAAGGCCAAGTTTAAATATCCTGTCACAGAATTCCACCCTTCTCCCCAAATACAATTGGACAACAAAGATTTTGCTTTCTGAATAACTTTAGGTGTACTTATGAATTTTGGGCTACTGATCATGAAAATCACCATTTTTTGAAAAATCACATGTTTATTATTTCAATCCATAATTCAAGTCAATTAAAATATTGCCTACAATGTACGCTGGAAAATTTCTATCTTGACCAGGCATGCTTGAGCATGCTTAGTCAGTGTGGCTGCTGTATGTTAGAACAGGTTTTAGTAATAATTAGTGGGTTCAGGACTGTAAGGATGGAATTTGGTATCACCAGGAACAAAAATTTCTATGAAGGATTTTGATATTTGAGCAGATGCTTCCCAGAATAACTGATGCCAAGATTAAGGAAAGCATTTTTGTTGGTCCACAAATCAAACATGTTCATCAATGACAGGCAATTGGAAGAATTTCTAGTGGGACTGGAGAAAATCACATGCAAGGCTTTCAAGGAAGTTGGTGAAATTTTTCTCCGCATCTACAGAGCACCAAGCTACATGCAGCTGTTTGAAAGCATGCCTCAAGCATATAAAACCATGAAATGCATCATGTCACTACAGACTAATTTTCTGCATTTCCATTTAGACTTCTTCCTTGCAAATCTTGGTGCTGTTAGTGACGAGCATGGTGAAAGGGTTCATCAGGACATTGCAGTCATGGAGAAAAGATACCAAGGCAACTGGAATCCATCAGTGCTGGCGAATTATTGTCGGACACTTAAGCGAGAAGCCTCAGACACTGAGTACAAATGAAAATCATTAACAAAATATTTTTAACTTAGTTGAACTATTGCAAAGCATCAGCACCATTAAGCAATTAAACACATTACATTCAATAAAAGTTAATTTGTTGTTTCTCCAAATTCCTACGTGATACAAGTAGTTTGAAATTATATTTGTGTTCATCTTCAAGCAGTCTATCATAAACAAAAAAAATTCTGAGGAAGCAACACTTTTGAAAAAATTTGTTGTCCAGCGTTATTTTATGTGCTTCTACATCTCCTTATTACCTCTAATCGCTACCTACAAAATGCTAAGTAGAGGGATTGTTCCAGAAATCTCGGCAACAGTCTTTAGAAATGCTTCATTCATATGTCTGTTGGCTCTTCCCCGCTGGCTGATTGCAGATTAATTGCATTCCTTGCCTTCAATCCTTCATTCTATGGTTGCTAAAATGCTCTTTCCAGGGACACCAGTAAGGTAAATGTATGTATTAGGCTCAAAGGCCCTCTTATCAATGTAGAGGAAGGGGTTGGAGTGGTCTCTGTTTGAATGATTGTAAGGATCTCTCCTCAGTAGCACCTCCTTTCAAACTGTCCAGTGGATCACTGGCCTGGCTCATTTCTGTTCACCTCCCATTCAGGATGGGAGTAACTGCCTTCAGAAGCCATATGCAATCTTTCTCTGACTGTCATGCTATCCAACTTGTGAAACTTGCTGAATGCTTTAATTTAAATCTGTCCCCATCTATTTTCCCCAATATCTTTTCTGTTCTATGCTATTCAACTGATCACCTACCTTCAGAAACCAGCCTTCATTATAGAATACAATTATCATAACACTTTAACATGTTATTCGCGAGTGCCTGTCACACTCTCAGTGTCTTCTGCCTTCGTGTTTCCTGTGGGTGTGTTTTCGTCAACTGTGGTCAGGTCTGGTGTGGCTGGCTGTTGATCATCTCTTAGATTCTATGTAATTACATGGTTTCTTGGTACACTCAATCCCCCGCTCTGTCTGTGGGAGTAACAAGAAGGTGAGTTGTACGATTTCCTGAACTAGAATTGGTGTAGCAGTATCTGTGGTGCAGTCCCTTGTTGGGTGACGTCCACCTTTATCTTTCTCCAGGGTCCCCTCGGCCATGGCTGTAACTTTCTGCCCTTACCGGGGTTACGCTGGGCACAAATGGTACAATGGCAAAAGAATTTCTCAACATCCTCACCCATCCCTGGCCACCACCAATCATGCTGGAGGGTTGTGATCAAACTCTGCCTTCCCTGTTGTATCACCCCATGATATAAATTCAGTAGTATCTGCCTAATACAGGGTGGTCCCATGACTCCTTCCTCCCCGTGTGTCCAACTCCCATCTGCTCCCTCCTTTTCTCCTCCATTTTTCCTTCTGTTTTGCCTCCACCTCTTCATAATCATTTTACTAAACTGGCTTCCGTCCTTTCTTCCGGCACACTTGCAATTTCAATTGCCTCTTTTTCCTCTGCTGCCCTCTTTTCACTGGTGTTTGCCCACTCATTTTCTTCCTGCTCCCTACTCTTCCCTTTATGGTGAGCTTTTACTTTAATCACTGTCACCTCTGCTGGCAGACTCACAGCTTTGTAGTGCCCTCCCTCACAGCGGCAGTATAAGTGAAAGGGGTGAACCACATGTGGTAATCCTAGCACGGCTTCAGAGACCAGGGCTTTCTTGATATCTGTAAAAGCATTTTCCTCATCTGGCCCCCCCCCCCCACCTTACCTCCTCCAGAGGGGACTTCTCCCCTTTAATAAAGGCCTGTATCAGGGCCATAAATACTAAGAACCTTGGTATGAAATTACATCAGTAATTGAATGGACCCATTACCTTCCTCACCCCCATTATGTTTATTGGGCGGAGCATGAAGCTGATTGATGAAAGTCTGTCATCTGACATGTCTTTCCTCTTTTTGGAAATGGTATAGCCTAGGTACTGTACGACTTGCTTTCCTAACTGAACCTTGAGCGGACGCTTATCTCACAGTATCTCTAAAACACTGGCTATTGCTCCTAAGTGGCCTGCTTCATCTTCTGAAGCAATTAGTAGATCATTTACATATTGTAAACTGGTCGAATGGTAGGGTGTTAGATTGAGCTTCTCCAAAGTCTGCACCATTACCTTATGAAAAACAGCTGGACTACTGTGAAATCCTTGGGGAGATCTGGTCCACATGCATTGCTGCCCACCCAGGGTGAGGGCAAATTGTTCTTGGGGCTCAGGTGTTAAGGGGAGCCCCCAAAATCCATTAGTAATATCCAGAACTGTTTCCCACGTGGGGAGCTTGTGCACCCTGGCTAAATAGGCTTTCGTCCACTCCTTTCATAGGAGTTATTTTATCAACAATGTGTTCCAAACTTAGACCATCTTCTGAATTTCCACCCAATTCTTTAATTTTACGCAAGTTGCCAGTTGTCTTTTCAGGACCCTTGAGGCTGTTAGTTTTCAGTTTAAACTCTTTGTTCAAACAACATTTCAAATTCTGCCTTTTCACACCACACTCTGGAATAACAATAGCATGTGGGGCCTTCCAACTCAACCTGTAATTGATTCACAGGCTGTGTGGTACCAAGCCATTGTCTCTGTAGCCTGGTTGTTGTTTCTGATATCAGTCCAGCCTTTAAATTTTCTTCATTCAATTTAGGAACTACATATTTCCCTTTTCCTTCAATAATAATATTCATCTCACCACCTTTGATCTCCTCACCAACTTTTAACACACCTTCGAGCACAAACACCTGGGAACTTTCACTTCCCACTATTACCAAGGTTAACCCTTTCTTCACTGAACCAAGTCCATCTGATCCACAAGGACTGCATTCCTTTTCAACTGAATCACATACCTCAGACTTTTTCTGAGCTCCATTACTAGGTTCAGTACCACGTGCATCCACATCTTGGACACACTCAAATGGGACATTTGCCTTTTCCAGGCTTTCAATATCCATACCTGGTCCAAATTCTAAATTCCCCTGATTCTCCCAGCTACACTCTGGGCAACTCCCTTCCAGAGTAAACTCAACCCCGTGGGCTGAAACAACCTCATCTGCCAACCCAGCAGACTTCTTCAAGGTAAGGGCACCCTCTTCATCTAGGACTGCCCTCATTTCATTATTGGGAACACCTTTAGAATTTTCAACTTCTTCAATCAGTTCTGCCAAACCAGACAGATCATCCATGTCCAACTCTGGACCTTTTAACAGCTCTATCTGTTTCTCATCTTTATTTCGTGCCTCTAGAACTTTTTCTCCTCGCTAAGGGCAGCTCTACCTCCTCTCCCTTACTCTCTTTCACTTTCCTATTCTCCGTTCCCCACCCCCCCCCCCCACCCCCGTATAGGGTCAGTAAAAATGTCTCGGCCAACTCGATACTGGCCTGATTTAAACTGCTCTCTGTCTCAGCTGCCTCTCTCGACATGCTGCGAGTGATTGCACATGCGGGATAGATCCTGGAATCTAGGGGTGGGACTGCAACGCTCACCGACCGGCTCGTCAGCGTCATTGCTGACCAAACCTTACCACCGGCTAAATCGTTACCAAGAAGGACGTCCGCGTCAGTTCTCGGGAATTCTGATCGTACCCCTATTTCAACTGGTCCAGATACCAGTTCACAATTTATAATGATCCTATGCAAGGGCACCATTTCCGTCCCTTTTCCTATTCCTTTCACAGCTACCATTCCCGTCTTGCGACCAAAATCCAGTACCTTATTGCTAATCAATGATAGTTCAGCCCCTGTGTCTCTCCAGATCTGCACTGGAACTGGTGTGTCTCCCTCTCTCACAGACATGGTTCCGTTTGACATACAAGTCTCAGATCCTTCTCGTACTCTATCTACCCGGGGCTCTCTTGTTGATTTACTGATTACCACGGCACATCCAATAGGGACTGCGGCTTTCCATTTTCCCGTCTCCTTCCTCGGAGCAAAGCACCTAGATGCAATATGCCCCCCCCCCCCCTTTTCACAATTAAAACAGGTCAAGCCCGGAAATCTCTGGCCGTCTTGCCTTTCCCCCTCAATCTTACCACTAGCTCCCGGCGGGACATCTGCCTCAGCTGGCAGGCTTTCTCTATCGTTCCCACGGTCTCTCTGGAAACTTTTATTCGAGGAAAACTTTGTCTTGTGGGTTAGGGCATATTCATCTGCGAACATAGTAAATTCTGAGATGGACTTATTCAGCTTCTCATTCAAATACATCCGGATATCCACCGAAACACAACCTTTAAATTCCTCAATCAGAATTAACTCCCTGAGATGCCAAAAATCCTCTTCCACTATTTCTGCGGTACACCAATGAACCAAGAGCACACCCTTCTCATAGGCAAACTCAGTATATGTTTGATTCCACCCTTTCTTTAAATTTCTGAACTTTTGCCTATACAGGTACCAATTCATAAGTCTGGAGAATGGCCGCTTTTACTTAGTCATAACTCTCTGCCTCTTCCTCCTCCATGGACAATGCCGTATATGCTCGTTGTGCCTTCCTTTTTAACACACTTTGTATCAGCGCCACCCACTGATCTCTGGGCCACTTCTGATTCACTGCCACCTTCCCAAAAAGCAAGAAATATCTATCAACATCCGTCTCCTCGAACGGAGGTACTAACCCGACTAACATTAAACCGCTCCTCTCGGTCTGACCCTTGATCTCTTCGCTGTTGCCTTAACTTCTCCATCTCCAAGTCATGTTTCCTCTGTTTCTCTGCCTCCCTCTCCTTCTCAACTCTTTCCTTTTCTTTCTCAGCCCTCTCTCTCTCTCCTTTTCAGCTGCTTCCAGTTGTTTTAACTGAATTTCATGCTCCCTTTGTTTCTCAGCCCTGTCCTGCTCTTTTTTCACCTCTAAAGCCTTTAGCTGGAGCTTATGCTGCCTTTGTTTGTCGGCCCTTACTTTCTCCCTCCCGGCTGCTTCCAGCTGCTTTAACTTAACTGCATGTTCCAACCTTAATTTCTCCAACTCTAACTGAGCTGCCCCACTAGCTGGTACCTTTTCAGGGATATTTTCCAATACCTCAGCTGCAAACACATTCTTCCCAATATAATACTGAGTTACTGCCCTTCGCACCTCCCGCTTTTTCATGGACAACCTCACCTCTGCAAGGTTTAGCCCTTTCGCCAGATTTATCAAGTCTGATTTGGTGGCCGCCTCTAGCGCCTCTAGAGTTGGGTTTTCTGTAAATTCATCCACGTCCATCTTTGCTGGTTTCCCGTCTGGCTACCCGCATAACCAGATCCAAGTTTGGACTTAAAAGCCCGATTCATTGGCCTCCCAATTTGGTGTCAAATCTCGAGACAAGAACCCCAATTGTTACGTACCCCATAACTGGGTCACTTACCAGCAAAGATAGAGAGGTCCGTTGAAGTTTGATAGTACTATTTTTAACAGTATTTATTGATAAAAATACACAAAAATAATATCAATGCAAACATACAGATAATATACATTGTCAATACTAAATCTAGAAGCGCGGGTATAATAATAATCAATAAGAAATAGCTCTATCGTTGTCTAGGAGATAATGTATTGTCCGATGGAAATATAAAAGTCACTTTAGTTCATTCAAGCTGCAGGCTGCAGCCTTTGGTTGGAGTCAAGACAGAGAGTTTAAACTTGCCCATTCCTTTTATGATGTCAATCCTTTGAGAGTCGGTGGGGACTGAATGCTCCTTTGTGTTAGCTAAAGCCGTTCTTCCGTGGCAAGACCCACCAATTCCGAGGCAAATGGAAAAGGACGCACGTGGGCTTTTCCACCAGCTTTCGCTATTATGCTGTTACAGGAGTTCTAGTGTTTCTTCTGGTGTGTCTAAAGGGGCTGTTCCCCAGACCCTCTTTTATTCCCACTCACAGGGTCTCAGATGTCACTCAGGGTGGAATGATGCCATCCCCCAACCAGCCCATGTTGCCTGAGGGCTTCCACAAAGCAGAGTACTCAATACACAATTCCGTCTCCAAGAGACAATGACCTTTTCCGTGGCTTTGTATCGCTGGGGGCCAGGACATTCCAAACGTCTCTCTCTCATTTCCTGGGTCTCCTGCCCTGACTTAATAGCGATCTTGCGATTCTCAACAAGGAGAGGGGCACAGGCGTAACACAGGGCTCACCACAGTGGGATACAGTCTCAGATGCAATCTTGGCATGGTCTTATTAAGGGCGGTATAGTATATTGTTACCAACATGATCCATCAGGCTCCTTTACTGGCCACATAGGCAAGTTAGTAGTTAACGCAGTCTCTCTGAGTATCCCCCAGGTGTTTTAGTTCCTTCACTTTACCCTGGACAGTTGTCAGTGCGGGTACACTGGCTATGTTGTGATCTCTGTTGGTTGTACGTGTATGTGTTCGCTACCCCTGGCTTGTCCAAATTATTTCACCCTTTCCTGAATGTATAACAGCCTCTGCTTTCCTTAGGAAGTCTAATCCAAGGATCGTACCCTCATTACTGGGATAGACTCAGAAAAACATAGCAAGCTGTAGCATATCAACTCCTTTACCCTTCCTGCCTCACTTCCTCTATAAAGAAGCAATATATTTCTTCACTGCTGGCATTCCCGGAAGTTGTATCATCTCACATCCACTGGTCCACACCATCTCACATACTCCTTGGGCACTTCACTTTAACCAAAGCATGTATATCTTTGGGGTGCATCTGTGAATTTCAAACATTTCCTCGAGCTTGTGCCTGAATTCTGAATTTTCACATGCAACTTTTAGTGAGGGTAATTCTGACAAAATGCTCTGTTTCTCCCCAGGGGTGAAGGGTTTATGAATGGTCGTAATCAGAGTCATGGGCTGGCTCGGATCATCAGGGTTCTCAACCTGATTTATCTGACCTCAATAGGTACCATCCTGACAGATATATCTGGATAAAGCTTCTCTCTGAAATAGCTCCACACCACGCAAAGTATGAAAGACCAGTGCCAGTTAAACAGCAGATACTCAAAACCACAGGCAAACTGCCAGATTTGAGCACCTAAACTCCTGATGCCTGCTGGACTGCTGTTGTTGCATGAATGAAGTCACTGGAGAAAAGTACTGGCAGTTATGAAGCATCTTGTTTATTTGACATAACAAGACACAGCAGGTATCATATGGGGATGCTTTCAGTTGAAAGTTCTGCCTATACCCAGCACTACACACATTTTATGTGCTAATCATTAAAGGACAATTCCATGTTTACAGTGCTATCTTTGAAACCATAGACAAACTTTACACAGACACACACACACATTTATGGAATTATGGCAGCATTTATGGAAAAGAGTACAGTCGACGTTTTGGACTGAGATCCTTTGGCAGGACCTCCTGATTTGCACGCACACCACAGGCAACTAAATGAATTTTAATCAGCATTGTCTGGGTCTGTGATTAATGGCATTTAGGAACACATTGTTCACTTAAATTAAATCTATAATTTACATTCAGATTTGAAGATTGGAGGCTGAGAAGTTATTTGCTAAATATAAATGCGTTAAACACAAAAATTGTCTAACAATATGCCTTCTCTTTAACTTTTATGTCAGCTTTGACTTCTCTTGTCAGTCACGGTTGCATCGTCCTGCCTTTAGAATATTTCTTCTTTGGGATGTCTCAATTTTGCACCTTTTGAATTCCTCCCAGAAACTCCAGCCATGGCTGCTCTGCCATCATACTGCTAGTGTTCCCTTGCAAATCAATTTTAACCAGCACCTCTTTCATGCCCCTGTAATTCCCTTTACTCAACTGTAATACTGATACATGTGACTTTTGCTTCTCCTACTTAAATTGCAGGGTGAATTCTATCATATTATGATCACTCCACCCCTAAAGGTTCCTTTACCTTAAGCTCTCTAATCAATTCCCGTTCATTGCACTTGGTCCATGACATCCAGAGTAACTGATCCTCTAGTGGGTTCAACCCCAAGCTACTCTAAAAAGCTAACTTGTAGGCATTCTATGAACTCCACTTCTTGGGATGCAGCACAAACTAATTTTCCCTATCCATCTGCATATTGAATTCTCCCATGATTATCATAATATGGCCCTTCTGAAATACATTTTCTATCTCCTGTTGTAATTTTTAGACCCCATATTTGGTACTGTATACAACTCCCATCATGGTCTTTTTACCTTTGCAGTTTCTTAGCTCTACCCACAAAAATATGTGCTGAAGAACTTTACACAGTACCATATTTGCATTAACAAGTAGGTGTACACGTGAACCTAATAAGAAGGCCACTGACTGATGTTTGAAATTCAAGGGGATTTTCTCATGACTTTTTCATCTGGTTTTAATTACTATTTATTAAATGGGTAATGTGACCAATGTCTCTGAAATGACTCTCTCAGGTCCCTTTCATAACGTTTGCATAACATTTTCCTCAAGAGAGAAGAGTAATAATCTGCCACTGCATTTATTCAGGCCGAGACTAAAGAGACCCAGGATCACTTAGTCCAAGGCGTGAGGTGAACACAGGTTTGGTTTGGGACATTTACATTTTGAAACATACTCATTTCAATGTCTGTGATTTATAGTCAAATTGTGTTATGACAAATTGGACACCTGCCAGGATGAACCTTTTAAGTATTCCACTGAAGCTCAAGTAAGTTTGAGAAACATCACTTAATTTTCCATCTGATTGTGTTGAAGCCTTCAAGATCTTGATATCAAGCTCAATTTTAATTGACTTTAAAAAAAGCTTTAATTGTCATTCGTACATCAAAACATACAGAAAAGTGCATCATTTGTGTCTAACCAAATCAGATAGGATTATGCTAGGGTAACCTGTCACCACGCTTCTGGCACCAACGTAGCTTGTTACTTACTAACCCTAACCTGTGCACTTTTGCAATGTGGGAGGAAACAAGATCATCGAGTAGAAAGCCACACAGTCATGGAGAGAATGGACTCCTTACAGACAGCAGGAAATTGAACTCCAGTTGCTGATTGTTGTTGCTCTATTAGCATTACGCTTCGCACCACCCTCACTTGCGTTGTTTGCACTAAAATGGATCAACATGTTTACCAGTCTGGAATATTAACTTAGTTTTTTCTCTCTCCATAACGCCTTATCCACTGGGCGTTTAAGAAAATATTTAGAACAGAGAATGCTCCAGCTACAGTACAGACCCTTCTGTCCACAATGTTCAGAATCAGAATCAGGTTTAATATCACCCGTATATGTTGTGGATTTTGTTGTCTTTGCGGCAGCAGTACAATGCAATACATAATATTTAAAAAAGTGAATTAAAGTAAGTATAGATGTACATTTTTAATTTGTATATAGATACATAAAATAGCAAAAATAGAAATAAAAAAGTAGTGAGGTAGTGTTCATGGTTTCAATGTATATTCAGAAATCGGATGACAAAGGGGAAAAAGTTATTCTTGAATCATTGAGTGTGTCCCTTCAGGCTTCTGTACCTCCTTCCTGATGATGGCAAAGAGAAGAGGGCATGGCTGGGGTGATGAGGGCTCTTAACGATGGACGCTGCCTTTTTGAGGCATTGCTATTTGAAGATGTCCTGGATACTACAGAGGCTAGTGCCCATGATGGAGATGACAAGGATTACAACTCTTTTAAGCTACTCCAAGATCAATCTAATTCTTCTGTCCCTCAGAGCTCTCAAATTTTCTTTCATCCATGTGCCTATCTAGGAGTCTCTTAAACGTCCCTAATATATCAGCCTCTACCACAGCCCCTGGCAATGTGTTCCACATACTCACCACTCTCTGTAAAAAAAAACTTACCTCCGACACGCTCCCTACATTTTCCTCCAGTCACCTTAAAATTACACCTTCTTGTATTAGCCATAAATAAGACAGGCAGTATTTCCAGCTCTTGACATCTGGTTTTGAATTCAGCAACAGCCCTGACCTGCATCTCAACTTGAATGTATCACTTTTCTTTTCTCTCTCTAACAGTCCTCATTAATCTGCCACCCAGATGACTCATAAAACAACAGGGGCGGCATGGAATGGTGGTGTAGCGGCTAGCACAACACTGAACATCATGAGCTCTAAGATCGGGGTTTGATTCCACCGTTGTCTGTAAGGAGTTGGCAAGTTCTCCTTGTGAGCATGTGGGCTTCCTCTAGGTGCTCCAGTTTCCTCCCACGTTCAGTGACTGAGCTGTGGGCAAGTGATGTTGATGCCGGAAGCATACAACTCTCAGCAAAGTCCTTGCTGATTTGATTTGATGCCAATGACACGTCACATGTGACAAATAAAACCAATCTTTGAATTGCTTAAGTAAACTGGGCCTTAACCTACCCGTTACCATCCCTTGCCCACACTTTTTTACTCTTTTTTTGATAGAAGACCTTCAACTTGAATCATTAGCAGTTTCTTGCATTTTCTGAGGTTAAGCTGAAATGGTTGCTTTCCACAGATGCTGCCCGACCAGTATTTTCTGCTTTTATCATGTTTTTCACTTGTATCACCTTGTTCACAAATAGCCAATTGAGATGTAATGGTACTTGCCAATCATTGCTGTAGCTCTAATTATACAATGTTTGACGTCGCGTTATTCATTGAGCTTGGCAATTAGTTTGCACACGTTTCGCCACCAGTCGAGGTGACATCCTCAGTACAGCAGTTGGTTGGTGTTTCTCTCTGAGAATGCTCGCATTTATATAGTGCCCCCCATTTACTTTCCTCGGTCTTGATTGGCTACCCCTTCAGTTTTCCTTTGCATTCTGTTGGCCCATGTTGTTTTGGCTCTTAGGGGTTCATAGATGGTATCTATTTCAAGATGTTTAGGGAATTATCAGAAGCATAAACGTGTGCACTCTCAGAGAAACACCAAAAACTGCACCAATGACGTCACCTTGGCTGGTGATAAAACGTCTGCAAACTAATTACCAAGCTTGGTGACCACTACAACATTAAATACCTCAACTCAAACTACCAATATTCACCGCCATCCTAAACCATACAGTGTATATTACTGGATGCTAGCTGCAACAATCACTACTTTGCTTGCTTGGTTATCACAGAGGTCAGCGCAACACTATTACATAACGGGGTGTTCTGGAGCCCTGACTTCAGCTCTGCTGCTGCCCTGCAAGGAGTCTGTGCGTCCCCCTGTGCAACGTATAGGTTTTCGTCAGGGGCTCCAGTTTCCTCCCAATAGTCCAAAGACATACTGGGTAGGTTAACTCGTCACTGCAAGTTGTCCTGTGATTGAGGCCCTCCGTTGGTTGGGGTCGACCATGGATGTTGTGTCCCAGCAGTCTACATGATATGCAACTCAGGGCTGTATGAAGTAGAGAGGAAGCTGTTGCCCAGGTGGTAGGCTACCCCTCTCCACGCAGCTGATGAATCTAAAGGAATGGCAAAAACCGATGCAGTTTGGCACCAACGGCCTTGCAGGACTAGAACTTCCCGGTCAACATTGAACTCATCGTAGGACTGCCTTAGGGACTCCGGATCTTTTCCTTGGATTTTTCTTTACTCCCGAAGCCTTTCGCATGACTGAGTATAGTTGCAAGGTAGCAGAGGTTTGAGATTAAAGATTTCCTTCTTTTAGATGAGCTGACAAACACGGACTAACAAGACCAGTCTGCCCAAAGTGACCAGTTTCAAAGCACCAGTAACCTGCTTTTGCATCTTCTGCTGTCAGTAGAAACAGTTCTGCCAGGCTTCGTAGCTAAGCCACACATGAAGGGCAGGAGCTGGACTTGCTTGTTACAGGCTATTTGAGATTAATGTCATTAGGAGCATTTAATAGGTGATATGGATGAGCTCCCACTTCCTATTAAATGCTCCCAATGGCGAGCATCTCAGTAATATACCCCTGGCGATAACAACCTTAAGGAACCAGTGTTAGGTCAGGGTTAATCAGGTTTGCTGGGGCAGCATGGCTCCAAGAGCCAGAAGGGCCCAGTTTCAGCCGTAGTTAATAAACAAGTCAGTAAACTAACAAACTCGAGGAGTCCTGACGAAGGGTCTCGGCCCGAAACGTCGACAGTGCTTCTCCTTATAGATGATGCCTGGCCTGCTGTGTTCCACCAACATTTTGTGTGTGTTGAAATAAACAAACAAATAGATATTTAAATAAATAAATAAATAAATAAATACTTCTCAATGCTTTCCATTTTTGTGCAATTGATTTCACACTGTCTTGCATCCAGACTCCTACTGTGACTCACCAAACAGAACAGACATCTCTTCTTTCCTACTGTCACTTTTGAAATCCCAGACACCACCTCTGACTCTCCCTCTGTGGATTTTTTCCAAGTTTTTCAGTTCTGACATGACTGTTTACAGTTTGTCTATTCACACCCTGGCTACACTGTGGGATGACATTAGTAAGACTCTGTGAACATTGACATCCTCACACAATATCTCGAGAGCATTTAATTCAGAAATTCTACAACGGTACTTTAGACATGAGCTTTTCCCCAGAACTTGTCCAAACCCATCTTCCGCATTAGCCTCATCTGGACTGAACTTGTTCCATTGCTTCACAGAATGGGGAACTTCAGAGAGTTGTGCCACATTAGTGTTCCATTCAGATAACCAGTCTTTCCATTTTATATCAGAATTTGTCAGTTCAGAAAAGTCATCAGTCTGAAATATTAATTTCAATTTTAACACAGAACACTACAGCACAGCTTAAGCCCTTTGGCCACAGTTTTGTGCTGACCTTATAACCTACTCTAAGATCAATCTAACCCTTTCCTACCACATACTCTCCATTTTTTGATCATCCATGTGATATTTCCTTAAGTGTCCCTAATCTATCTACCTCTACTACCACCTCTGATGAGGCATTCTATAAATCCACCACTCTCTGTCTAATAAAACCTAACTCTGGCATGCCTCTACCTTTCTCTAGTCACCATAAAATTATGCCTTCTTGTATTAGCAATATCCGCCCTGGGATAAACTCTCTCGTTGTCCAATCTATCAATGCTTCTTATCATCTTATACTCCTCTATCAAATTACCTCTCATTCTCCTTCACTCCAAAGAGAAAAGTCTCAGCTCACTCAACCTATCATCATATGGCATGCTCTCTAAACCAGGCAGCATCCTGGTAAATATCTTCTGCACCCTCTCTATAGCTTCCACATCCTTCCTCTAATGAAATGACCAGAACTAAAGCACAATTTTCTCAACACAGATGTTGCCTAACCTATATGTTTCTGACTTCTCGAAAATTTTGTTCAAAATTCAAAGTAAATTTATTGGCAAAGTCCATATATGTCACCATAAACAACTCCGAGATTAATTTTCTTTTGGGCATTCTCAATAAATCCATAATAGAATAATAACTACAACAGGATCAATGAAAAACTGCACCGACAGGGTGGACAGCCAGTGTGCAAAAGACAACAAACTGTGCAAATACAAAAAAAAAGAAATAATGTTAATAAAAATAAATAAGCAGTAAATATTGAGAACATGATATGAAGAGTTCCTGAAAATAAGTCCACGGGTTATGGGAGCATTTGGATTGAACTGATTTTATTTGTTATATCGTTCACATACGTGGGGAGTAAAAATCTTTATGTTACATCTCCATCTAAATGTGCAATCATGGTAATTTATAATAATTGATAATAAATAGAACAGTCAACGCAATGTAGAGTACACTCAAATCAGCGTGAGTTCATCAGTCTGATGGCCTGGTGGAAGAAGCTCTCCAGGAGCCTGTTGATCCTGGCTTTTATGCTGCGGTACCGCTTCCTGGATGGTAGCAGCTGGAATAAATTGTGGTTGGGATGGCTTGGGTCCCCAGTGATCCTACAGGAACTTTTTACACACCTGTCCTTGTATATGTCCTGAATCAAGGGAAGTTCACAACTACAGATGTGCCCGGCTGTCCGTACCACTCTGTAGAGTCCTGCAATGCCCCAATAATGGGGCATGTTAAGTTGGGTGAAGATATTCCCTTTGGTTCAAGAGCCTGAAGGTTGAGCGGTAATAACCATTCCTGAACCTGGTGGTGTGAGTCTTGAGGCTCCTCTACCATCTTCCTGATGGCAGCAGAGAAAAGGGAGCATGGCCCGGGGTGGCAGAGGTCCCTGATAATGAATGCAGTGTTCTGCAGTGTTTTGTAATTCAATTCAGACATTTTTATCTCCTGTTTTCATTCATTTCCTTTTTGCTTCTCTAGGCATATCAATTGTGATTGACAAGCCTGTAATCCACCACTTATTTCATTCCTACCACTACCACTTATGTCATTCTGTCTCTCTTCATCTTTATCCTGACACAGACATTCCCTTTTGTTACCTGATCAACTTCCACTACTTAAAACACGGCTGATTTCCTCCTTTTAAAAAAAATCTCAATTCTTGGTTTTGATGGAAAATTGACTCAAAACATTTGCAGTTCTGGCTGCTCTGCAGAATATCTCTGATAGTATTTTGTCTCAGCTCTTCTGTATGCTTGCTCCTTAGAACTCTAACCCAAGAGAATGTGCCATACATTGTTGTTACCTCTATATTGTTACTGTAAATATTCCCTTGAATATTACACTCAGTGGCCACATATTAGGTACATTTGTATACCTGCTCCTTCATTCAAATATCTAATCAGCCAATCATGTGGCAGCAACTCAACACATAATAGCACACAGACATGGTCAAGACGTTCAGTTGCTCTTCATCAGAATGGGGAAGAAATATGATTTAAGTGACTTTGACTGTGGAATGACTGTTGGTGCCAGATGGGGTGGTATAAGTATCTCAAAAACTGCTGAGCTCCTGGGAATTTCAAGCACAACAGTCACTAGAGTTCAAAAGCAAAAATCAAAAAGAAGACATCCAGTGAGTGGTAGTCCCGTGCGTGAAAATGTATTGTTAATCAGAGAGATCAGAGGAGAATGGACAGACTGGTTCAATGGTGGTGTGCGGAAGAGCATCTCTGCATGCCCAACACGTCAAACCTTGAAGTGGATGGGCTACAGCAGAAGAAGACCACAAACATACACTCAGTGGCCACTTCATTAGATATGAGAGGTACCTGATAAAGTGGCCACTGAGTCTATGTTCACTGTGGCAAATGGTTTCCCAAGATTTTTCCCAATGATCAGTCCAGACACAGATCATACAGCTGAATGTATGGAAACAAGGTATTAAACCTGACCATGTATTATTATGACCCAGAACAAGGTTATTATTTATCAGCAGAGCAATCCACACAATCCCCCTCTTTATTTCCCTGTAGCCGGGCCACTTACTCCCTCTCATGCCCATCAACTCCCTGTTGGTTCTTTTGCTGTTTACCTCAAAGTTCAAAGTAATTTCCAGTGTACATATATGTCATCATATATAACACTGAGATTCATTTTCTTGATGGCATACTCAATAAATCCAATAGCCATAATAGAATTAATTAAAGACCACACCCAACAGAGCGGACAAACAACCAATGTGCAAAAGACAAGAATCTGTGCAAATACAAAATAAAAAATAAAAATAGTAAATAAATAAGCAATAAATAAAGAGAACATGAGATGAAGTGTCATTGAAAGTATCCATAGGTTGTGGGAACAATTCAGTGATGGGGCAAGTGAAGTTGAGTGAAATTATCCCCACTGGTTCAAGAGCCTGATGGTTGAGATGTAATAAGTGTTCCTGCACTTGGTGGTGTGAGTCCTGAGGCTCCTGTATCTTCTTCCCGATGGCAGCAGTGAGAAGAGAGAATAGCCTGGGTGGTGGGAGTCCCTGATGATGTATACTGCTTTCCTGTGACATAACTTCCCTGTTTCATTGGAAGGTACCTATGCAGAACTCCACACAAATATCCCTAGAACATTTGCCATATTTCTTCTGTACTTTTCCCTGAGAACATCTGTTCCCAATTTAAGCTTCCAATTTCCTGCCTGATAACCTCATAATTCCCCTTACTCCAATTAAACGCTTTTCTAACTTGTCTGCTCCGATCTCTCTCCAATGTTATTGTAAAGGAGATAGAGTTTTGATCACTATCTCCAAAATGCTCTCCCACTGAGAGATCTGACACCTGACCAGGTTCATTTCCCAACACCAAGTCAAGTACAGCCTCTCCTCTTGTAGACTTATCTAAATATTAACCATATAACAATTACAGCATGGAAACAGGCCATCTCGGCCCTTCTAGTCCATGCTGAACACTTACTCTCACCTAGTCCCACTGGCCCGCACTCAGCCCATAACCCTCCATTCCTTTCCTGTCCATATACCTATCCAATTTTACTTTAAATGACAATACCGAACCTGCCTCTACCACTTCTACTGGAAGCTCGTTTCACACAGCTACCACTCTCTGAGTAAAGAAATTCCCCCTCATGTTACCCCTAAACTTTTGCCCCCTAACTCTCAATTCATGTACTCTTGTTTGAATCTCCCGTACTCTCAATGGAAAAAGCCTTTCCACATCAACTCTATCTATCCCCCTCATAATTTTAAATACCTCTATCAAGTCCCCCCTCAACCTTCTATGCTCTAAAGAATAAAGACCTAACTTGTCAACCTTTCCCTGTAATTTAGGTGCTGAAACCCAGGTAACATTCTAGTAAATCTTCTCTGTACTCTCTCTATTTTGTTGACATCTTTCCTAAAATTCGGTGACCAGATATTGTGTCAATATTATGTCAAGAAACCTTCCTGAACACACCTAACAAACTCCACCCCGTCTATACCCCTTGCTCTAGGGAGATGCCAATCGATATTTGGGGAATTTAAATCTTCCATCACGATAATTTTGTTATTATTACACCTTTCCAGGATCTGTTTTCCTATTTGCTCCTCAATATCCCTGTTACTATTGGGCAGCCTATAAAAAACACCCGGTAGAGTTATTGACCCCTTCCTGTTCCTAACTTCCACCCACAGAGTACACAATCCCTCCGTGGCATCCACCTTTTCTGCAGCCATGACAGTATCTCTGATCAACAGTGCCACGCCCCACCTCTTTTGCCTCCCTCCCTGTCCTTTCTGAAACATCCAAAACCCAGCACTTGAAGTAACCATTCCTGTCCCTGAGCCATCCAAGTCTCTGTAATGGTCACATCATATCTCCAAGTTCCATGCTCTCTCTTTTGCTTTGTACACACCCTCCTTTGCATTAAAATAGACACATCTCAAACCTTCAGTCTGAGTGTGTCCCTTCTCTATCACCTGACTATCCTCCCTTTTGCACCGTCTACAAGACTTCTCTATTTGAGAGCCAACCTCCTCTTCCCCAGTCTCTTCAGTTCGGTTCCCACCCCCCAACAATTCTAGTTTAAACTCTCCCCAGTAGCCTTAGCAAACCTCCCTGCCGGGATATTGGTCCCCCTGGGTTTCAAATATAACCTGTCCTTTTTGTATAGGTCACACCTGCCCCAAAAGAGGTCTCAATGATCCAGAAATCTGAATCCCTGCTCCCTGCTCCAATCCCTCAGCCACACATTTATACTCCACCTCATTCTATTCCTATTCTCACTGTTGTGTGGCACAGGCAGTAATCCTGAGATTACTACCTTTGCGGTCCTGCTTCTCAACTTCCTTCCCAACTCTCTGTAGTCTTTCTTCAGGACCCCTTCCCTTTTCCTACCTATGTCATTGGTATCAATATGTACCATGACCTCTGGTTGTTCTCCCTCCCGCTGCAGGATATCTTGGACGTGATCTGATTTGCCAGCATCCACACTCAACCACAGCGGAATACTTTAATATAGACCATTAAAATCATTCTCTTTATTTCTTTGCATAATTAGTTTTCACCTAATTAGCTCTTTAGCATTTGTCATAAACAGCATAAATAATAGTGAAATATGGGGCATGATTTATTCACCCAGCATGTGGATTTGATTGAGTGGTTTTCTGACTAGTGCAACATTAAATGAGTGAGTGGGGATTTCCAGCACTGGCAACGTTAGTGGTTCTTTTCCGAAATTATGCTAAACTTTACTTGCGTCTGCATAAAGTGTCTTTGCAGTAAATGCGTTAATACAAGTTAGTTGCTAATCACTTAAAAGGTCTTGTTATTAAGGCGGCACAGTAGCGTAGTGGTTAGGGTAATGCTTTAAGAGCCACTAATGTACCATTAAGACCAATCACACTCTAAGTTGGTCCCAACCACTGAAAAAAGATAAAGTAGCAAATCTGAGTAACCTTTACCACCTGAGAAGTCCCACATCACTTGGATACCGTCACCTCCAGATTACTTCTTGCAGTTCCCTGCTAGTCAATATTGTGAGGTCAGTAAGAACTGCAGCAGTTCAAGGAAGCAGATTACTGGTTTCCTAATGAAAAGTGAGATGATCAATGATGCCACATGCTGACAGCTAAAATACTGCATGACAGCACATTGTTAAAATGATCTATGTTACAGGACTGCCCAGTCGTAATTTGCAACCGGGAAGTATCAATCGTTGGATGTCTATTTCAATCAATCAAACTGGCGTCTAAGAGTTTTAGAAGAAATGTTAACAAGTAGTTAACATTGCTTTGCCAAGTGACTACTTGTAATAGGGAAATTTTAGACATGGCTATTTTAACAGATTTCCAAATCCTGACAAGCAATTATCTATGTTCTGTCAATATTCCTCCTTTCTGTAAATTTCTCTTGGGTAATCTGCAGGCATCTCATTGGGAGTAATGCAGTAGAATCTGTCAATTCTGCACTTTTATTTTGATTAGATTTGATTAGCTTTATTTGTCACATGTACTTTGAAATGCACAGTGAAATGTGCCAATTTTGCATCAATGATCAATACCATCCGAGGAAGTGCTGGGGGCAACTTGCAATGCCTTGCCATGTTTTCAGCACCAACATAGCTTGCCCACAACTTATTAACTCCTTAAGTAGTAGCTGCAGTTAAATTGCATGGCAATGTACATACAAAAGGCTGGAGGAACTCAGAAGGGCATTTATTTGCAGAAAATTGACCTGCTGAGTTCCTCCAGCATTTTGTATGTTGCTCTGAATTTCCAACATCAATAACAACAACAAAAAAACCTGTTGAGTTCCTACAGCGTTTTGTGTATTTTGCTCAGGACTTCCAGCGTCTGCAGAATCTCTTGTATTTAAAACATTACAGAAGTCATTTATTTCAAATTCATAACACTGTGCATATGAAATGAGGTTTTGCTTGGAAATTACCATGGAAATGTTAGTGTATGATTTACAGCTGTTGGTGGATGCTTCCCACAAGTGCTTAACAGGATTTATTATAATACATTAGCATTCTAAAAAGTGCTCAGGTTACTAAATACATCAGGAAAATAATTGTGAAGATGCTCATTATTGGACAATACCAATAATATTATCACATGCAAGCCTAACAGGCAGTCAGTTCCTGGACTGCTCTACGGTATCTTGCAAGTTCCCACCTTTCAAGCATCAGCTTTCAATTGATGGATCTACAGAAATATGTTACTTCACCTCATGACAGCTTCACACTACAGCCAGGATAAAAAGGGTTTTTGAAGACAGGATGTTCAAGCATCTTGCATAATATCAATCTACTGTAACAAATTTTAGAGGGTGATGAGTATCTGGAACACCCTGTGTGAAAGAGGAATGGAGGCAGAATATCCCACTCTTGTAACATAACTGACAAAATCATGAAGCTAAGGCTAATCAAGAATCTATCAACCTCTGCTTTAAATATACCCAATGACGTTGGTTCTACAGCTCTGTTTGTTACATAGACTGGGTGAATACCTATTATGCAACTGGCAGAACTATGACACTAGAGCTGGAAAGCCCTATATAGAGTGGACGTGGAGACGAGGCTTTCTATAGTGGGGGAGTCTTCGATTGGACGGCAGAGCCTCACGTTAGAGGGACATCCACTTAGAGCAGAAAGAGGAGTAATTTCTTTAGCCGGGTAGTTGTGAATCTGTGGAATTCATCGCCACAGATGGCTGTAGAGGCCAGGTTATTGGGTATATTTAAAGCAGAAGATGGTAGTTTCTTGATCAAAGGTTATGGGGAGAAGGCAGGAAAATGGGACTGAGAGGGGAAGTAAATCAGCCATTGATGAAATGATAGAACAGACTTGATCTCCTAATGGCATCATTCTGCTCCAATGTTCATGGTCCTATGGAAAATACGGTTGGGGTTTGCTTCCAAATTAAACACCATCCTGTTCCTACCCTATATATCCTATTATTAATTATATTTTATCATATTCCTGCAGGATTATCCTATTCTTGTGCTATGTATTTCTATGGTTGTACAAGCCATACACAGTGAATGAGAAAAAGTGATGTTGTGGCTGAGTCTGATGATGGAACTGAATAGATTTCTGCAAAAATTTGCAAATGTCAGAGGGCGGCATAGTTTGAGAAAGAAAAATGGTCTGATTTAGCCTCACATTATGTTCAGTGTGAGATAAAAAAATATTTTTTCACTGAACCCAAGCAGTCAGATTTGGTTTGTATAACAGCAGAAACACACAGGAGCTCTGGAGGGATGTAGTAATTGGAGATAGAGCCATGTGGTAACTACGGCCTTAACCAAACAGAGGTCTATTCTAAGCGTGAGACTGCCAGATCCCAGCCTGCAGCAGCGGTCTGTAATCACTAGGAAATTGTCACGATTGATCTCCCTGCCCCTCATAGCAGGCTGATCAAGTGGTGACTCTTGGATTCAATATCAAACAGTATTCCTAACACGTGCAAGAAGCAGCCCAAGGAAGTTCTTTTTAGGAATTTTTATTCTGAAATGGACTCCTAATTTTTCATGTTAACAGTGTTGTGCTCATTCCAAGAGTTTCAATGTAAAGAAGAACATAGTGGCTGGCTTCCCTAAGGCCCAGGATTCTATCCATGACACTGACACTGCATTGTAGGTACCACAGTGTATACTTACTTTCTCTCTCTCTCTCATCACACACACACAATTGGACAACTTTCTTTAAATTATCCTACTACATTATAGCAAGGTCTAACAATCACTACATGGTCTGTTCTTCATCTTGTTTATTTTTCCATAAATAATAAGTCATGTAAGGCCTCATCACATGACTCTGCTCCTCACAGATAGAATTGCTTCTGTCAGGAGTTTGGCTTCATTCTGTCTGCATTTCACATCTTCCACACAAGTAAGATGAGAAAGCAGCAAACATAATCAAAGACCTCTCCCACCCTAGTCATTCTCTTCTCTCAGTGGGTAAAAAGTACAAACTCTTGAAAGCATGTACTACCAACCTCAAGAGCAGCTTCTATCCTGCTATTAAACAAACCCCAAATACAATTAAAGACTCGATCTCAGAATCTACCTTGTCAAGGCCTTGTATCTTATTGTCTTCTTGCACTGCACTTTCTTTGTAACCCTTTATTCTGCATTGTTATTGCCATTCCCTTGTACTACTTCAAGCATTGTTGAGATGAAATGGTTTGTAGGAATAGCAAGCAAAGTTGAGTGTTTTTACAGTGCCTTTCTCCATGTGACATTAATAAACCAATTAACAAAATAACATTCCATTTCAACATGCAGCCAACTAATTTATAAGCATTTCCACTCTCCAAAATTTTCCTCGTGAATTAAAGTCTAATTGAATTGAAGATGTACTTGGTTAACCACAATTAATTTTTTAGCCTCACGGGATCCCAGTAACAACAGCTTGGGGCAGAACCTATCAGGATTTTGTATGTTCATCCTAATAAAAGGGGAGTGCTTTTGACGTTTAATTGTAGGCTTGAAAAGTATTATTCAAAAAACTGTAAACGCCAAAGGGCAGTCAACAGGTTTGCTCCAAGTTTACCCCATTGTCCGAGCAGTGTAAATTGGGTGAGCGATCTGTGCCTCGGGAGCGTCGCTGTCATCGTCGTCCTTTGTCGTCCAATAGGGTCGGACGGGGGGCGGGGCTTCGTTCCAACGCTGACAGGTTGTTATCTTCATCCTCGTCCACCGGCACCGTGAGTCAAGCGGCGCCAGGTGAGTCCGGTGCGGGTTCGGAACACGGTCTCACGCTGAAAGCAGCAGCCCGCGCCAGCCCAGACATGAGCATTCACCGGGGAAGATGACAGTTGCGAAATCCGAAAAGGGATTGCAAACTCGAGGAAGTCAAATCGGTGGGAACGAAGTTTTCATGAGCGGAACGGCGGAAATCGGTGGATTTGCATTGGTGTGAATGCGACGTGCCGGCCGGCAGCTTTTGGATTTGCAACCTGCCGTCTTTGGAAGACCACAACTTCCTTTGCAATTTCGGTGCCGAGCAGGAGTGTTCATGAAGAAGAGAATCCCTGCAGATTGACGTTGACATGTCCTGTCTCCCTGCCGGGGACCCGTCACAAAAGAATAATCGGCCAAATTGCGACGCGGGATCCACGGAGAGTAAGTGGTGGCAGTGGGGCGCCTGTTTCTTTAAATAGACCAGCGAAGGATCTTTATGTGACGCTGGATTGCGCTTTGAATGTTGTTGGATGGGTCGTCCGCTGCCCGATAGGCTTTTCAGCCAGAGCAGGGACGAGCCGAGCCCGCGGCTGATCTCCCCGTCTTTCCTCGCCATCCACCGGCGTAGTCCGCGATGAGCGCCGCTTTGTCGACCGGGGCGATCATCGCCATCGTGATCAACGGCATCCTGGCGCTGCTGGTCCTGGTACTCCTCATTATCCTGTACAGGGCGTGCAGACAACCTTCGACGGCGGAGGAGAAGACCCCCATAGCGGAATCGAGGCAGATGCAAAGTGAGGTGAAGTACTTACTGAAACCCTGACGTCAACGTTGCCAGTGTCTGGAAAAGGTGGGCAATTGCCCACTCCTTCCCCGAGCAAGATCAAAGTTTAAAACTCTGCAAAGTGAAAGGCGTTTCTTCTGAGAAACGTGAGGTGTGTTGGAAACACTAACTGCGTGAACAAAAGAAATGTATCAAAGGATAAAATCCACCCGTTTAACCAAATACTAGGTTACTTTAGAATCATTCGGAAAGCGTTGGGGTGGGGATGCCCCAAATCAGGGGTCTCGGGCGTCGGAGTTGCGCCGCCCGGTCGGTGCTGATGGCGGATGCTCTGTTTTCTACTGAGTAGAATATTAACACACCGTCGCGACCAGCTGGGAGGAAGGCAGTCTCATGCGCCGCGCTGAATGGTCACGGAAAGAAATTCAACTGCGCTGCTCTTCGGTGCAATGTCGAGGTTGTGTCCCGCGGAGAGCCCGTGGCGTCCGGGCTGGGGCTGGGACTGGAGCGGACTTCGGCCGCTCTCCAGACCCGCATCGTCGGGCACGTTTCACCGGCACCCGCTAACTTCACTGTTGCACTGTTTAGCATTTAGTTGGACTTTTGCACCAATTCTTTTTAGTATTTGCAATGATACATAAATATATATTATATAACCTTGCCGCTGTGAAAAATTATTTTCTCTGTATTTTAATATGCTTTTATATAAAGGGTGAGGGGGTTATAGGTTTTATAGAAAACTATTATTTGAGCAACTTCGACGTACAGCTTATAATATGATCGCTCATTTAAAAAACAGTAATAGCGCCTGTCTGTAAGGAGACGCAACTAACCTATTTACTGTTGCGTCTGGATAATGTAGCGGCGCGAACAACATAAAAGGTTAACATACTTAGACGCTGCGGAGGGTGCCGTGTTTTTGTTGGGCAGGATCGAAGTTGGCAGATTGAATGTAGGTACAAAGTGAATCTGATCTGTCTCCGATGCCACTACGCAAGGTTAGAGAAGAACACAATCTTATTAAGTAAATTGTTTAAGGTTATATTCTTCGTAATAATAGTGATTAGCCAAAGATCTGTGAGGGGAAAAATAAGTTACAAATTGGGATGCAATATTGAAGCTGGTGATAAAAGTTTATATATAGATTATAGGTTTTAAAGATGTTCTTTGAATACAGCAAAATATACGGTGCTCATCGAAACAGTTTGACGCTAAAAAGCTAAATGAGGTCGGTCAAAGCGTTTGGTTTCAAGAAGTGTCTTAAAAGAAGTAGGCAGCCAATGACAGTATCCTGAAGAAGGGTTGCCACCCAAAACGTCAGCTGTTTAACTCTGTCAGAGATGCTGTCTGACCTGCTGAGTTCCTCCAGCATTTTGTGCGTGTTGCTAATGACAGTAGTGATTAACTTTGGAGAGATTGAGAATTTGAGGTGTACAGGTATCACTGAGGATTTTAATCGAAGGATGAAAACAGGAAGGAGAAATTTAAAATGTAAGCATTGCACAGCTGGAAGGCAAATCCAATGGTGATGAATAAATGGAACCCTGGTGAGAAGTTTTCACTGATAGATCTCTGAGCAAGATATATTCTTCAGTACACAGAGTGGTGGATGCCTGAAAGACACTGCCTGGGGTGGCGTTCCCAACCTGGGGTCCGCAGCTTAATGGTGTTAGTCCCTGGTGTGAAAAGGAGTAGGAACCCCTGCATGAGGGACTTAGATAGGTACGTGAATGTGGAGAAAGTGGAAGGATATGGACATGGTAAAGGCAGAGGGGATTAGTTGGCCATTTGATTACTAATGTATTAGATTCATCACAGCAGTATAGGTTGAAGGGCCTGTTCCTGAGCTGTACTGTCTATGTTCTATGTTCCACTCAAGTTTAAAGTTAAAAAAAAGGATTTGTGCAGCAGTTGAACTGAAATGGTATAAAGTTGATTGACTTTACACACAAATATTAGGAGACCTTCCACAGCAGTGCCAGAATGAATAGGAAAATCAAGTGTTCAGTAATACCAGATGACATTAACTGGAACAAACTAGTCTTTTGGATGGTAGCATGACAAATTGGTAGTAAATTCTCAGCAATTTTTTACCTGCTACCTTTATTTCCATTTACTTCAAGTGAAAAGAAAGTGGGAAAGAGGTAAAGTCGATTGCTGTGTCGTTCAGTGCAGCCAACGACCAATCTTTCCCTCAGCATATGAATTGTTATTAAATGTATCTACAGTTTACAGTGTTCATGTGTGATGTCTGTGTCTCTCATTTTGTAATTGTTGAATATCTTGTAAGTGTGAGTGAGAGTCTTTGAGTAAGTATGTCCAGTGTACTTGTTGCTCTCACATGCATTCCTCAGTAGACGTTTTAAGCATTCAGGGCATGCAGCTTGATGGCAATTAGCACCTCCAAGGACTAGAGCACAGGAAACTATCACCCTGGTGTTTCATAATCCCAGAGGGGGAAGGTAAAATGGGAGGGGATGAAATCTGGGAACATCTGTTAATACAACAGCATAAAATGATTGAGTTTTGTGGCAGCCAAGAAGGATAGGAAAGCTGTTAGAAATGCTTGGGTACTTCACTCCAGCACTCATCACATTGGGTTTAATCTATACTGATGTTCACTCTTGCTGTCTCATAAGTTAAACTACAGTATAATGCAACAATATATACCATTTGGCCTGCAACCTTATTATTGTATCTATGAAAATACCCTCAAAAATGTTTATTTAATCTTTTTGACATTTGACTGAGAAGGCATCGGGTATAAAACTGCCTATCACAAATCAGTAAACTACTTTATTTCAATAAATTACACAGCCACAGATATGCTCAGAGACTTCAAAATAATGAGACGTTTATAAGAATTCAAAATAATGAACACAACAGTGTTTTCTCATAAAAGTTTAAAAAAAAGCTGGAAATACTGAGTAGGTGAGTCAGCATTCATGGAAAAACATTTCACATTGTATCACTAATAAATACTTCCTACATCTATGGTGTTCCGGAATATATTAGGGTAAATAGGGCAAGAAGATTAAAGTGTAGTGATGATGTGAGAACCAAAGGGGTAAGAATTTCTAAACTTTGAGCAAATGCACATCCTTGATCAGTTGTACTTTTCCAACAGGGGAGATGACATTGTGTGAGGAAGTGAGGCAGGTCAAGTAAAACAACAATTAATTGGACCATATCTAGAAAATAAGGATCAAAATTTTATTTGCAATATCTTTGGAAAAGGAAAACACAACATAAAGAGAGACACGAGAGATTACCAGTGCTGGAATCTCAAGGAAAAACACTACCTGTTGGAAACATTCAGCAGGTACCAGATGAAGGGTTTCATCTGTCCATTTCCTTCCATAGTTGCTGCCTGACCAGCTGAGTTCTTCCAGATATTTGTCTACTGTACAACATAAAAAACTAACTTAAGGGTCATTTTCAATGGAAAGAGATTTGTCCTACTTGGTAGGGGATTCTAGGAGAAGAGGGCACGACTTCAGGATTGGAGGACGTCCATTTAGAACTGAGATGTGGAGTAATTACTTTAGTCAGAGGGTGGTAAATCTGTGGAATTGTTGCCACGTGGCTGTGGAGGCCAAACAGTTCTTGATTAGCTAGAGCATCAAAGGGTATGGTAAGAAGGCAGGGGAATGGGGATGATTGGAAGAATTGAATCAGGGCATGATTGAATGGTAGAGCAGACTTGATGGGCTGAATAGCCTATATCTTTATGGTCTTACTGGCGTAATGTGGAAAAAAACAGACCTTTGAATACTTTTCAGTTGGTCTAAATGTATTCTTACAGGGGGAAGTACAGAGAAATTAAAATCAGAGCTTTTCAAATGATGAAACAGGCAGCAAAAGAGCATACAACATGCTCTTAACAAATAAAAAAGCAGCCTGGGAGGAGAAGCAAACACTAAAATAATAGACAAAAGGGAACACAGAAAAGACTAGTAGCAAATAGAAAAGTGAATCCACGGACTGAATAGTAACAACTGAATTGGAACAAGGTTATAAGAAAAGAAGTGAGCTGATCAGTCATCAAAAAGAATATTTACTCATTGTGGCAGTGAACGTGGCTGAAATACTAAATATTTCACATCCGTCTTTACTGATGCTGATGCTGCTTAAGTTCTAGCCAAAAAACTAATTCTGATTCAGGATGGAATAAAAATTGATTAAGGGGAGGTACTGGAAAGGTTAGCTGCACTTAATGGGATGGTATCTTGTGATGCTGAAGGAAGTAAGGAAAGAAATTGCAGAGGCTCTGGCCATAATCGTTAATACGGGGGTGAACCTGAGGATGGATAATTACAAATATTAACTTCTCGATCCAGGAATAAGTCCAGTAACTACAGTTAAGTCGATTTAACAGGAAGGGAGATGAAAGTTCTTGAAACAGGGTCAGAATAATCTCCCTTGGATAAATTTGTCAAAGTAAAATTGTGTATAATTTAATAGAACTTATTGATAAAAGTAACAGAGAGCTGATAACAGAAATGCATTTGATATGGTGTCACGAGTGAATTTGCAGATGCTGGAAATAAATAAAAACACAAAATGCTGTCAGAACTCAGCAGGCCAGACAGCATCTATGGGAGGAGTTAGTGACAACGTTTCGGGCTGAAACCCTTCACCAGGAGTGATGAAGTGATGAACCCTCCTGATGAAGGGTTTCGGCCTGAAACATTGTCACTACCTCCTCCCATAGATGCTGTCTGGCCTGCTGAGTTCTGCCAGCATTTTGTGTTTTTATTGATATGCTGTATCTGGTTTGCATAAGTATAAGATAAGATGCTGCATAAAAATTTGTCATCAGGGTTGAAGGCCATGAAATAAGATGGACAGCAGCTGCATCAATATAAAATTAACTAAGGTCACGAAGGTGGCAATAACAGACGGTTTATCAGTCTGGTGGGAAGTGACAGTGAATTTCCCCAGGGACTGGGACTAGAATGTAATTATCTTTACTAATGATATGGACTTGAGTATATAGGGCATAACTTCCAAATCAATTGATTATACAAAACATGGAAAAATACCAAATTATGAAGAGGATAATAACAGACTTGATGGAAATATTGACACGGTGGTGGAAAGGGTGGATTGGCGGCTGAGGGAATTTAATGCTGAGGTATAGTATGGAAATGTATTCTCTGAATATTCTTAGAGTGGTAATAAATCAGATCAGACCACTGAATTCTTTGTATTCTTCGTCTCTTCTGCCAACATGGTCTTGTGATCCTTTCGAGCTTGACACCCAGCACAGCACCAGCAAAGAGCCTATTTCTTCCATTTGCTTCCCTTGCATCTGTCTTGCTTTCAGTGAAAGTATTTACTCTTTGCAGTTCTTGTCAATCTAATGACCACTTCATCAATGCTAACAAACCTGCAAATAACTAATAATAACAATAACAGTATTTATAGAGCACTTATTATACAGAGCATGTAGTTCAAAGTACCATGGGATAAAGTGTAAACATGAAAATAAAAGACAAAAAGATGTTAGTTGAAGGCAAAGTTAAATAAATATGTTTGGAACTGGTGTTTAAAGGTGTCAACAAAGTCTGTATCCCTGATAGTTTTAGGTATTGAAATCCACAGTTTCTGAGCATAATTTAAAAAAAGCCAATCTGCCAATTATCTTGAGGGAGATTGCTTAAATTTAAGAGACTGCTGGAAGATCTGAGAGCTTGAGCAGAACTATGAAATAAAAACAATTCTGTGATGTTCTCCACCCCCAGACCATTAAGACCTTTAAAAATAGTGCTGATATGCTGTAAATTTTTGCACAGGTTACACTAAAAATGAATGCTTATGTTTTGTAAGAATAAGTTTTAGTTCATTCTTATCTCTCTCTAACTGCTTCCCTCCCCCTTACCCATCAACTGGAACATCTCTGTAACTTATTCTGCAGTTGTCGTCTTGTCGTGTCCATGGACAGTCTATACATGGCCCAGCCAGAACTGGACACATTTTTGTGCCTTGTTGATGAATTCAGCAAGATGTGCAACAGTATCGGGTTCCTCTAGCGATGGGCATTGCAGGAGGTGTTGCATAGTTTGTGGCTCAGTTCCACATTCACAAGTTGTCGGGCCATGGTAGAAGCGTTCACGTTGCGGTTCTGTTTCAACCAATTCTACCACCACCACGCACAGCAAGTAGTGTATTCTGCAGTAAACCTGTCCCACACCCTATCAGAAACATTCCCTTTGTCCTATCCATTCCTGCCCTTCTTTGCAATTTAAAACTAATTAGTTTTCACTGTTTTCCATTGTTACAGACTATTTTAGCATTAAATATTAACTATATTTCTCTTCACAGATAGTGACCTGCTGGGCCTTTTACACCATATTCCATTTTAATTTAAAATTTCCATCATCTGAACTTCTTTTTTCTCTTTTTTGGCTTTTATTCTAAGAGAATGACAGCTTCTTGTGGCTCAAGGCAGCAAGATACTTTCCATAATATAATTAGAGTAGAATGAGAAATGGAAGGTTAGCCAGTATGAGGAAATCTTTCAAGGTGTCTGATAGCATTAAAAAAAAATGTAGACCCAGGAAAATAGCAAAGGGATATGGTTGTTACACTTTAAAAATACTGTAGCTTAAAGGGGAAAATAGAAAGGAGGGTCTACTTGGTTATGAGATTTTTTTTATATGAAGACCATAAGACATAGGAGCAGAACTAGGCCATTCAGCCCATTGAGTCTGCTCTGCCATTCCATCATGGCTGATTTATTATCCCTCTCAACCTCATTCTCCTGATTTCTCCCCATAATAGACAATTGGTGCAGAAGTAGACCATTCGGCCCTTCGAGCCTGCACCACCATTTTGAGATCATGGCTGATCATCTACTATCAATACCCGGTTCCCGCCTTGTCCCCATATCCCGTGATTCCCTATCCATAAGATACCTATCTAGCTCCTTCTTGAAAGCATCCAGAGAATTGGCCTCCACTACCTTCCGAGGCAGTGCATTCCAGACCCCCACAACTCTCTGGGAGAAGAAGTTTTTCCTTAACTCTGTCCTAAATGACCTACCCCTTATTCTCAAACCATGCCCTCTGGTACTGGACTCTCCCAGCATCTGGAACATATTTCTTGCCTCTATCTTGTCCAATCCCTTAATCATCTTATATGTTTCAATCAGATCCCCTCTCAATCTCCTTAATTCCAGCGTGTACAAGCCCAGTCTCTCTAACCTCTCTGCGTAAGACAGTCCAGACATCCCAGGAATTAACCTCATGAATCTACGCTGCACTTCCTCTACAGCCAGGATGTCCTTCCTTAACCCTGGAGATCAAAACTGTACACAGTACTCCAGGTGTGGTCTCACCAGGGCTCTGTACAAATGCGAGAGGATTTCCTTGCTCTTGTACTCAATTCCCTTTGTAATAAAGGCCAACATTCCATTAGCCTTCTTCACTGCCTGCTGCACTTGCTCATTCACCTTCAGTGACTGATGAACAAGGACTCCAAGATCCCTTTGTATTTCTCCCTTACCCAACTCTACACCGTTCAGATAATAATCTGCCTTCCTGTTCTTACTCCCAAAGTGGATAACCTCACACTTATTCACATTAAACACCATCTGCCCAGTCACCCAGCCTTTCCAAGTCTCCCTGAATTCTCCTAACATGCTCATCACGTCACACTGCCACCCCCAGCTTAGTATCATAAGCAAATTTGCTGATGTTATTTTTTTATGCCTTCATCCAAATCGTTAATGTAAATGGTAAACAGCTGTGGTCCCAATACCGAGCCCTGTGGCACCCCACTAGTCACCACCTGCCATTCCGAGAAACTTTTATGCACTGACTAATCAAAAGCCTATCAACCTCCACCTTAAATATACCCAATGACTCAGCCTCCACAGCCATCTATGGCAATGAATTCCACAGATTCAGCACCCTCTGGCTAAAGAAATTCTGTCACATCTCTGAACTAAATGGACATTCTTCTATTCTGAGGCCGTGCGTTCCGGTCCTAAACTCCCCCACGGCAGGAAACATCCTCTCCACAGCAACTCTCTCTCAGCCTTTTAATATCCAATGTTTCAATGATACCCCCCCCCCCCCCCCATTCTTCTAAAGTCCAAAGAGTAAAGGCTTGGAGTCATCAAACAGTCCTCACATGTTAACCCTTTCATTCCTGGTATCATTCTCATGAACCTCCTCTGGGCCCCCCTCCAGTGAAAAAACATCTTAGATAAGTGGCTCAAAACGGCTCACTATTAGAGAAACACTGCAAGTTGTCATAGTTGAACCATAATCAGAATTAAATCATAACCTGCAGAATATAAATGGAAGTCTGCATTTTTGTGTGTTTCTCAAGATTTTCAGCATCTACAGAATTTCTTGTGTTTAGAATATGTGTTATTTTTGTTATGTCCTCAACTAAAATACTTGATGGTAACCTGTTGGAAAATCAAAATGCAAAGTATTGTAGGTGATGGAAATATGAAGTACAATAAACAACACTAGAAATACTCTGCAGGGGACCTTGCTGGTTCATATTGCAAGTCCATAACACTTTATTAGGAAAAAAATCAATAGTTTCCTTAGTCATGATTTAGTAGAAGTAGGGTGAGATTTTTATTTTCCCTTATAATCTGGAATTATTAATCAATATTAAATATTATTTAATTAACAATTATTATTAATTCAGAATACATTATTATGCAAAAACTTAGGTGTGTATATACATATATAGAGCTAGGGTGCCTATGAGTCATGCACAGTACTGTAGTAATTTTAAGTATTGCACTGTACTGCTGCAAAAACAAATTCTATGACATATGTGAATGATAATAAATCTGATTCTAATATGGTCTCTATTGTGAATGGAGAGTGAGAGGGAGCGGTAAGCACCAGTGAGACATTCTGGGATCAATAAACCAGTTGTTTGGAATCAAATGACCTTACCTGGTATCTCAGGGCTGGGTGTGGTTGCACCCTCACTACCCCTTCCCTGCCCTTAGCACTCCTCCTCCACTACATGTCTCACAAACTCTCGCCATCTCTGACATTCTTTGCTCTGGCCAGATTTACCACCCCACATTGTCAAATGTCTAAAGCAGCCTAGCTATATATATATGTGCATAAGAATTTTGCAAAGTACCTTATATTAATTTATAGCACTACTGTGGAAAGTCAAGAATAATTTTTGGTCAATTTCTAGAATATTTTGCTCAAAAGTTTTTATTTCTCTCCAGAATTCAAATACAAGAGTTTATTTTGTAAGTTGCACAAAAGTAATCTACCAGTTCTAAAACATCAGTTTCTCTAGATTTTCATACAAAAAAAAATCATCAATAAGTAGGAGGAAAAATAAATTTGTATATATACTAAGTTGACAGATTTATTTCATCATATCTCAAAACATTCTTATGCTCTTAGGGTTTTGTGCTGTATTTATAAATAAAACATGCAGTGTATTTCATTTCTTAAGCAGTTGTAGCTTTGATTGTGTCGGCCTAAGCGCAATTGCTGATTCATTTGGAAACGTTGAATAAATATCCTCATAGCAAGGGCTAATTAGGTCTCCTTGACATCAGGGTCTCTAACCAGAGCCAGTAGCTTGTCCAGTTTAGCTTTTTCCACTTCAGGCCCTTTTTGCACTTCTTGTCCTTTCTTTGCCTAAAATTGATAGGGATAATAATTAATATGGAGCACAGCACTCAAAATGAGCAGTAATTGTATTAGAGAAACAAGTCTAAATGTTCAGCCATGTAATATCAATTGCATCATGAACCATCATACATTAACAGGATTGTTTTTTCTTTATTTATTTTACAGGATCTGGGTGTCACTGGCAAGGAGTGGATTTATAGCCCACCTATAATTGCTCTTGTTTGGTCATTTCAGAGACAACCACAATGATACACCTAGAGTCACATATACACCTGAGTGGGTCAAAATAGTTGATTTCCACCCCAGAAAGATATTATATTGTATAATATTAATGTAAATAAAGCAACACTTTATATTATAATGAGATGAACATGATAATATTTATTTATTGTTTGGTGACATGTGAATATGGCTAATACCACGAGCATATCTCATCTCGTCTTGGTTTTCTGATTGCTTCATTTCCATTTCTAAGGATATGTAAGGGTCAAACACATTGCAGAGCCTGGAACTAGTAGTTTGATTCTTTCTTTTGGCTTTTCACTCCCATATTTTTATTATTCACATGAATCTAAATTTTCCAGCTCCTATGGCTGGTTTCAGAAACATGTCTCTTGATCAATTATTATAGTGCATACTTTAGTTCTTCCTCTTTTGTTCCTTTGCATAATTAATTAAATTCTATCATTAAAATTTGGCACAGAAGTGTTTAACTGGCTTTATCCTTTATCCTATTCAATTTAATACCAAGAAAATACTGTTCTGGGCGATGATCTCCCAGGAGAATGCCACAGAGACCAGGTTGTTGGCACTGAGCATGGGTCTTGGTGCAGATGGGAAAGAGGGAGAGGAGGGGAGCAGTAGTGATAGGAGACTCAATAGTCAGGGGAACAAACAGGAAATTCTATGGACGTGAACAGAACAGCTGGATGGTATGTTGCCTCCCAGGTGCCAGGGTCAGGGACATCTCAGATTGCATCCACATCATTTTGGAGAGGGAGGGAGAGCAGTCAGATGTCTTGGTACATATTGGTACCAACAACATAGGAAAGGAAAGCAATGAGGTCCTGAAGAGACAATTTAGAGAACTCGGCAGAAAGCTGAGAAGCAGGAACTCCAGGGTAGTAATTTCTGGATTGCTACCTGTGCCATGCATCAGTAAGGGTAGAAACAAGATGATCTGACAGATATATGTGTGGCTGAGAAGCTGGTGCAGAGAGGAAGGCTTCAGGTTCTTGGATCATTGGAATCTCTTCTAGGGGAGGAATGACCTGTACATAAAGGACAGGTTGCACCTGAACCTGAGGAGACCAATATTCTCATGAGCAGGTTTGTTAGAGCTGTTGGGGAGGATTTAAACTAATTTGGTGGGGGATGGGAACTGGAGTGAAGGGACTCAGGATAGGATGGATGGTAAAAATGCAAAGATAGTGTGCTGTCAGACTGTCAGCAAGGGCAGGCAGGAGATTGGACAAAATTGCAGCGAGCAGGGATGCAGAATCACTAAGGGCAGCAAATACAGTACTCAAAGTGTTATATCTCAATTTATGGAGTATGAGAAATAATAAGGATGACCTTGTTGCACTTTTACAGATTATTGGGTATGATGTTGTGGCCATCACTGAGTCATGGCTGAACGATGGTTGTAGCTGGGAGCTGTGTGTCCAAGGTTACACATTGTATTGGAAGGATAGGAAGGTAGGCAAAGAGGGTGGCTCTGCTGATAAAGGATGGCATCAAACCAGTAGAAAGATGTAACATGGGATTGGAAAATGTTAAACCTGGGTTGAGTTAAGAAACTGCAAGGGTAAAAGGACCCTGATGGCAGTTATATACAGGCCTCCAAACAGTAGCCGGGATTACAATAGGAAATAGAAAAAGCATGTCAAAAGGGCAATATTATGATAGTCATGGGAGATTTTAACATGCAGGTAGTTTGGGAAAATCAGTTTGGTAAAGGATCTGAAGAGAGTGAATTTGTTGAATGCCTATGCGATGGCTTTTTAGAGCAGTTTGTCATTGTGCCTACGAGGGGATCAGCTATACTGGATTGGGTGTTAAGTAATGAACTGGAAACAATTGGGGAGCTTAAGGTAAAGGAACCCCAAGGAGGCTGTGATCACAGTATGATTGAGTTCAACTTGAAATCTGACAGGTAGAAAGTAAAGTCTGAATGTAGCAGTATTTTAGTGGAGTAAAGGAAATTACAGTGGTGTAAGAGAGGAGTTGGCCGAGGTAAATTGGAGGGAGATGCTGGTGGGGATGACAGCAGAGCAGCAGTGGCTTGAGTTTCTGGGAAAATGAGGAAAGTGCAGGATAGATGTATTCCAAAAACAAAGAAATACTCAAATGGCAAGATAGTACAACAATGGCTGACAAGGAAAGTCAAAACTAATGTAAAAGCAAAACAGAGCATATGCAACAAAGCAAAAAATAGCAGGAACATAGAGGATTCGAAAGCTTTAAAAACCTACAGAAAGCAACTAAAAGAATCATTAGGAGGGAAAAGATGAAATATGAAAGCAAGCTAGCAAACAATATAAAAATAGACAGTAAAAGCTTTTTCTAGTATATAAAAATAAAAAAAGAGAGATGAGAGTGGATGTAGGACTGCTAGAAAATGAGGCCAAAGAAACAATAATGGGGGACAAGGAGATGGCTAATGAACTAAATAAGTATTTTGCATCAGTCTTCACTGTGGAAGACCCTAGCCAAGTGTTGAAGGGTGTGAGGAAAGAGAAGTGAGTGCAGTTACTATTACAATGGAGAAGATGCTGAAAAACCTAAAGGTACATAAGTCACCTGGGCCAGATGAACTGCACTCTAGGGTTCTGAAAGAGGTAGTGGTAAAGATTGTGGAGGCATTAGTAACAACCTTTCAAGAACCACTGGACTCTGGCATGGTGCTGGAAAACTGGAAAATTACAAATGTCACTCCACTTTTTAAAAAAGGAGAGAGGCAGCAGAAAGGAAATTATAGCCCAGTTAGCCTGACCTCAGTTGTTGGGAAGATGTTGGAGTCAGTTGTTAAGAATGAGGTTCTGGCTGCTGATTACAAGGGAAACACCTTATGACAGCATGGAAAGACTAGCTGACAGGAGGGAATAGATTCCAATGGGCCTGTCATGTGCCAGCTACCCATGACGGCAGTCCTCAATTCAGTTTCAGTATGTTGGAGACACCCATTAATGTCTATCAAATGGAAAGAAAGGAAGATACTCCTAGAGCCTGCAAGAGTGGGGGTGCAAGATAGCTCAATAGCTGATAACAAGGCATCAGACCTAGGAATGGGATCTACCATGAATAAAGAGAGCACTGCCCAAGAAGCCACCAAAACTCCAGCAGCAGTAGAAGGGCACAAGTGCTGGGTGTGCATCTGTGGGTAGGAGAAAGTAACTTCAGAAAAGGGGTTGAAGATTCATCAAGGGAGGAAAAGGTGTTTGAAGAAGTAGGGACGGGGTCTCGCATCAACTAGACCGTCTTGCGAAGCCAATCAACTAAGTCAAGTGAAGCATAGCGACCAGACACAAATCAAACTTTGCAGAGTACCGGCACCCCTGTTACTGAGGAGGTTAGCACAGAAATCCCAGGTGAGGGAACCTCCTAACCACCAACACCTGCTAAGGAGAGAAAGATGAAAAGGTGCAGAACACTTATGAAGTGGCCCAAAACTGCTGTTAAGAAAGAGAAAACCATTGTCAAAGACTTAATGAAAATTTCTGAACAATTAATAGGAGCAGCAGAAAAGAAGTCGAATGCAATGTGAGACATCATCTACAGCTACTGGGGACAGTGATTTGGAGTCAGCGCAAATAAGAGTGGAAAGACATCATCACCACCAATAAAGTGAAGGAGATAGCAGGAGATTGAGCAACTGATTTGAGAAAGGAGACAGCTAAGGAAACAGTGGAAGAAAGCCCCAGATTGTAAGATTGTGAAGGAACTCAGCAGGTATCTATGGAAAAAAGTACAGTCGACGTTTTGGGCCGGGGTTTCCAGGTTTGGGTTTGGGTTTGAATTTCCAGCATCTGCAGATTTTCTCTTGCTTGCAGCAAACATCAGTCAGTTTTGACCAATTTGGCTTTTGAACATCAACAGGAAACTCTTCTTTACTGTATTAGTACAGAGGCTGGCTAGCTACCTGGAAAGAAACAAGTACATTGATACATCTGTACAGAAAACAGGAATTCCAGGGCTCTCTGGGTATTTGGAACATACAAACATGATGTGGCACCAGATCCAAGCAGCTAGGATCTCTATGTGATCTTCCTGGACGTTGCCAATGCATTCAGCTCAATTCCCCTGCACTCCTCTGGGAAGCATTTAACTTCTTTCAGACACTAAAGCCCATTGCAATGCTGGGGACCTGCAATTGTGCTTCACAACTGCAGATTTTACCACAACATGGCAGAGACTGGAAGTAGGCATTATGGCAGGTTGCACTATATCACCCCTGGCCTTCACAATGGCCATGGAGGTCATTTTCAGGACTTCAAGATGGGTGGTATGTGGTGAAAGAACATACCACCCATCTTTGTCTTTCCCCTATTAGGGCATATGGCCAATATAATAACACTGACCACTACAACAGCATGCACCAAGCAACTACTTGGAAGACTGCAGGAAAACATCAAGTAGGCCAGAATGAAAATCAAACCCAGCAAGTCATGAAGCATCTCCATAGTCAAGGGATTGCTGAAATACATCAAGTTCTTGATTGGTGATGACCCAATTCCAACTGTGACTGGACACCCTGTCAAAAGCCTGGGTAGACGGTGAACACCAGTCTCATGGATAAAGCAGGTGCAGAAACTAGAGAAACACATCACCAATGGCCTAGATAACATCAACAAAACTGGAAAACTGAAGCTCTGGTGCTTACAGTTTGGACTCCTAAGAATCCTAGATGTTCCAGGGTGTAACATCAGCCTCTGTGGTAAAGGAGCCCTTGAACTACCTTTCACTGGCTTTACAGAGGACTTCAAGTATTCTAAGCTGCATCCACAGATGACACTCAAAGACTCTCATGACAAGACCATCAGTAATACTGCATGGACCTTATGAACTGGGTGGAAATGCACCCCAGCTGATGCAGTGCAGAAAGCAACTGTTGCCCTTAGGCACAAAGACATTGTGGGGCAAGTCCAACATGGCAGGGGTGGCTTCAGTGTGGCAGCAAGTGGACGCACCTGGCACACAGCCACAATTCCAGAGTGAAGGAAGATGGTTGTTGAGGAAGTATGGTGACAGGAAGAGACAGTCAGAAGTGCAAAGGCTGTCTCCCTGGCTAAGCAGGGGCAATGAATGCAGTAGGAAAGCATTGAGAAGAGGAAAATCAGCTGGAAGGACATATGGGAGATGGAAGCAAACAGACTTAGCTTTTTCATCAGAGCTACATATGATGTGCTTCCCTCACAAAAAACCTTCACCAGTGGATCGGTGAGGACCCAGCTTGACCCCTGCATCTGATTCCGGCAAACCTCAAGTACATCTTGGCAAGCTGCAAAACCAGCCGCACAGAAGGCAGGCACATGGTGTGTCACAACCAGGTCTTGAAAGGTCAGGCAGTGGCAATTGAGACTAAGAGAATAACAACCAACTCCTTCCCCTCTAGAATGACTCTGACACCAACACCATTTGTCCGGGAGGGAGGAAAAAGACTAACAGATCTCCCTCCTAAGCCAGAAACAGGACAGATGAATGTGACCCATGACTGGAAAATGCTGGTGGATGTCATAAACAACTCACCCTTCCACCAGAAACTGCTGCCACCAACCTCAGGCCAGACTTGGTTCTCTGGTCCAATTCATTATGGATTGTTGACATTGTGGAACTCACAGTCCTGTGGGAGGATTCAGTGGCTGAAGCATATGAGCACAAGAGGCTAAACTATACAAACCTGGCAGCTGAAGCTCAGTGACAGGGCTGGAAAACCAAAGGTTGTCCTGTGGAAGTGGGATGTAGTGGATTTATAACCACATCCACCATCAGAATGCCGAAGAAGCTAGGGATCCACGGTCAGACTCTACAGCAAACCATCAAAGCCACATCAAAGGCAGCAAAAGGAAGCAATCATTGGCTTTGGATCAAACAAATAAACCTCTCCTGGGCTCCAAGATAGCATCAAGAGAGTGAGAAGACAATTGGGTGTGACTCTGGAACACCAGGAGTCATTATTGAAACCTACAGAGATGTAGTGGGGCTAATCGATGGAATGTCAAGGAAGGAGTGTGCCCAGTTGAAAACCCATATGTCAACTGTGTGCCACTTCCAACATCAAGGCAGTTTCAAGTAAGTGCTCACAATCCATTGGCACAAGGGATATTAACATCCTATCTTGTGTTTTTTTTTAAATTTTGGAGTACTTGGTGATACACCTCAAGATAGGACAAAGTCAGCATGAGAAAATCTTGCCTGACAAATCTGTTGGAATTCTTTGAGGATATTATAAGTAGGATAGATAAAGGGGATGCAGTGGATGTTGTATATTTTGGATTTTCAGAAGCCTTTTGACAAGGTGGTACACATGAGGCTGCTTACCAAGTTAAGAGCCCATGGTATTACAGGAAAGTTACCGGCATGGTTAGATCATTGGCTGATTGGTAGGAGGCAGCGAGTGGGAATAAAAGGATCCTTTTGTTTGGCTGCCAGTGACTAGTGGTGTTCCACAGGGGTTAGTGTTAGGACTGCTTCTCTTTATGCTGTATATGGCTTTGTTGCCAAGTTTATAGATGATGTGAAGATTGCTGGAGGAGCGGATAGTGCTGAGGAAACAGGAAGGCTGCAGAAGGATTAAACAGATTAGGAGAATGGGCAAGAAAGTAGCAAATGAAATGCAATGTTGGGAAATGCATGGTCATGCACCATGTAGAAGAAATAAATGTGCAGTCTATTTCCTAAATGGGGAGAAAATCCAAAAATCTGAGATGCAAAGGGACTTGGGAAGCCTTGTGTAAAACACTTGAAATGTTAACTTGCAGGTTGAGTTGGAGGTGAGGAAGGCATTAATTTCAAGAGGTCTAGAATATAAGAGCTGGGATATAATGCTAAGGCTTTATAAGGCACTGGTGAGGCCTCATCTTGAGTATTGTGAATGGTTTTGGGTTCCTTATTTGAGAAAAGATGTGCTGGTATTGGAGAGGATTCAAAGGAAGTTCACGAGGATGATTCCAGGAATGAAAGGGTGATCATACGAGGAACGTTTAATGGTTCTGGACCTGTACTCACTTGAATTTAGAAGGATGGGGGTGGGGGGGAGGATTCTCATTGAAACCCTTTGAATGTTGAAAGCTTAGACAGAGTAGATGTGGAAAGGATATTTTCCATGGTGGGGGAGTCTAGGATAAGAGGGCACAGCCTCAGGAGGGGCGTCCATTTGAAACTGATGCAGAGTAATTTCTTTAGCTGGAGGGTGGTGTATTTGTGGAATTTATTACCACAGGCAGGTGTGAAGGTCAATTCATTGGGTGTATTTAAGGCGGAAATTAAAAGGTTCTTGATTAGCCACAGTATCAAAGGTTACGAGGGGAAGGCCAGAGAGTAGGGCTGAAGAAGTTAGAAGAAAGGATCTGCCATGATTGAATGGCGGAGCAGTCACAATGGGCCAAATGTCTAATTCTCCTCCTATGTCTCATGGTCTAAAATGACTCCTCAGTAATATTAAGTTAAGGCTAAGTAAGAACATAAAAGGAAAAGACTTCAGTACAGCTATACACATTGAAATTTAAGCTACTTTACCAATTGAAGCATAATTTGTATGTAATCACTATTTGGGCTAAATATATCATTTGTTACAATTCCAACTATATGTTTGAATGGGATGTTAAAAGGTGCTTAAAAAATGGTTACTTTTTGATTATATTTATAGGCCAGTATTGTCCAGTGAGGGCAACGAGGCAGTACAAGAAGTTAGGATGGTCAGTGATATAAACAGAAGTAGCAATTTTTTTCTTGTTTTGTATTTTGGACATAAGTTCTTTTGTTTCTGGTATTTATTATGGAGAAGAACATTGTAGATAGAAAGTAGAAATTTCTAAGAATTTGTTATTTGCTGAAGTAAATGAAAAATTAACTTGGATGTGCAACAAAAAGGTTGCATAGTCAGTGTGAGTCCACTTATTAATTGTTTCACAGACCAATTTCTCTTCCAATATCTCAGATCTATCATAAGTAACTTTAGATTTCCATTCTAGGCAATATTTTGGTGTGTGTAGAGAACCACAATTCACATTGGTCATAGAATGTAGGTGATTGACAGAAAAACCAAAAATGACATTTGTAAAAGCTTATTATACAAAATTTTAAGGGGTTGTATGCAAAAATATGATGGTTATAGATATGGTAAATGCAAGCAGGCTTTTTACACTGAGGTTGGTGAGACTAGAAAAGGAGGTCCTGGGTTAAGGGTGAAAGGTGAAATGTTTAAAAGGAACATGAGTGGGAACTTGTTTACTTAGAGGGGTGAGAATGTGGAATGAGCTGCCAGCTGAAGTGGTGAATGCAGGTTCGATTTCAACATTTAAGAGAAGTTTGAGTAAGTGCATGGATGGGAGGGGTATGGAGGACTGTGGTCCAAATGCAAGTCGATGGGACAAGGCAGAATAATAATTCTGCATCGACTAAATGGACTAAAGATCCTGTTTATGTGCTGTAGTTCTCTATGATTCCATGATTATGACTATAATGAGTGGCTATGGTTTAGAATAAATTGCCAGGTATCATCGTTGAGACATGATAAGGTGAGCTGAATAAGTGTTTAAAAGGAAATAATTTACAGAGCTGTGGGGAAAGAGCAAGAGACTGAATGTAACTTGATTGCATTTTCATAGAGACAGTACAGACATAACAGTGTAAATAGCCTCTGTTGGTGCTATTACTACTGTGACTCATTGATTCTGTGCCCCCCCCCTTATTTTGCTGCAATGAAAAGAAAATTTATAAATTCATTCCCCCCCTTCTTATGTTCTAAGACTGCAAGGGCAATAAATTACAATCAAAATATTGGTTAAGCAGCAGCAACCGTATACAAATTTGGTTGTGTACCATCAACAAACGATAACATAGCTAGAAGGTGATAGGTGAAGTGGTCCCCCAATTTACGATGGATCTCAGCAATGTAGAGGAGGCCACATTCGGAGCACTGGATACTATAGACGACCCCAGCAAATTCACATGCGAAGTGTTGCCTCACTTGGAAGGACTGTTTAGGGGCCTGAATGGAGGTGAATGGTCAGGTGTAGCATTTTGGCTGCTTTCAGGGATAACTGCTGAGAGTGAGATTAGTGGGAAAGCAGGAAGTGAGTGGGGAGGTAAATATATGTTTAGTGGTAAGATCCCAAGTCCAACATCTTAAATATCTCTATCAGATCTTCTTGTAACCTTCTCTAAAGCCTTCTAAAGCACTTACATCCTTCCCAAAATCTGCTGCCAAGAATTGGGCACAATACTCCACCTGCAGTTCAATCAGTTTTAGTAAGGCTCATTGTGACTAAGTTGCACACATACCCTCTTCTGTGAATAAAGCCAAGAATTTGATATGCCTTCTTTAAACAACGTTCCTAAACTTCTCTGTCACTTACAAAAAAACCATGTAAGCCTCTCTTTTCTCAAAGCCCTTTCTGAATAGTGCTCTTTAGTTTATATTGTCTTTTCACATTCTTATTGAAATGTAACACTTCACATTTCTCAGCATTAAATTTTATCTGATAATAACCCTCCTATTTCACCAATTTATCTAAATCTCATTGAGTTTTACTATTATACACTTCCTAGTTCACATATATCCGAATTTCAACTAAAATTTTGAAATTGCTCTGTGCATCCAAGTTTTAATCATTATTAGGAAAGGCCATGGATCTAGTACACATCCTTGGAGAACATCGTGATTTTACTTCCCTTGAGCTCAAAAATAAACACTTCATTATTTGTACTGCTGTTATAACTCAGTGTCTCAGGACGTCCGGACCCAGCTGCCCTATCCACTTTAAATGCTGTTGGTCTGCTGCCTGCTCATCATCAATGTTTAGCTCATTCAGAATGTCAGTAACATTAAGGTTTGCTCAAAATCCAGTAGGATCTTCATCATTGGCACATCACTGATGAGTGGTCCCATTTCAGAGTTACAGTATTGACACGAAATCTAGAGAAACACTACACAGCACATTTAGGATATCTGCTTAGTTTAACAATAGGGTTGTAGGTATGCAAAAGCATGAAATACTTCTATAAATATCATTTGATTTAAATTTCTGTAAGTTTATAATTAAATTATTTTCAAATCTTAATAACTTGGTAGCGCTATAGTGAATGAAATAATATGGAACTGTACAAATGAAATTCTCATCCCTATATTCCTCCCTTCAGTCTCCTTAAAGATTAGAGATAAAGATTAGCCTTATTTGTCAAATGTATTGTACATCAGAACATACAGTGAAATGTGTTGTGTGCGTCAAACCTCAAATTAATTAGAATTGTGAGGGGAGCCCACAAGTGTCACCAAACTTCTAGCGCCAACATAGCATGTCTGCAGCTCACTAACCACATGCCTCTGAAATGTGCGAGGTAACAGGAGCACTCAGAGGAAATCAATGTGGTCATGGAGAGAGCATACAAACTCCTTTTAAACTGCAGTGGTATTTAAACCCTGATCTTACAGCTAGCACTGTGAAACATTGCTTCAACCGCTATATTAACGTGGTGACTCTTTATTCCATGGTCCACAGTTCTCTTCTATCAGATTCCCTCTTTTCAGCCTTTTGCCACCTCCCAGTTTCTTACATCATTTCTACTCCCCACCTCCTCTCACCTAGATTCATGTTTCACTCCACTATCTCCTCCACGCTTTTATATTGGTTATCTCCCTACTTTCCAGTACTGAAACTAGACTGTCAACTTCCCTCTATGAAAGCTGCTTGACTCACTGAGTTCATCTAGGATTTTGAATGTTCTTCCAGATTTCCACCATCTGAAAGAGTGTTTCATCCTCAATGCACTTACATTCAGAGAAGAAGCTGGAGGGCATTCAATATTTTCTACTATTTCTCAATCGTTCTCTATTGCGCTGGTGGCGCAATGGCATCAGCGCCAGACTCTGGAGCGAAGGCTCCCGAGTTTGAATCCAAATCGGGTCGCCCCTGAGCACGCTTTCCATCTGTGCCGGGTTGAGCATTGAGCTAGCCACTCGGCCTCATAAAAAATACAAGGGTCAAGTCAGGAACATTCATATCGAGATCCGAAAGGAGACCAATCCTGACACTACGCACCAGACAAGAATGGCTGACTGTCTGGTGCAACACGCTAAAAAAAATATTTATAAGTGTGAAGTGATTCATTTTGTTAGGTCAAATATGATGGCAGAATATAGTATTAATGGTAAGACTCTTACAGTGTGGAGGATAAGAGAAATCTTGGGGCCCGAGTCCAAAGGACACTCAAAGCAGCTGCGTAGGTTGACTCTGTGGTTAAGAAGGCATACAATGTATTGGCCTTCATCAATCGTGGAATTGAATTTTGGAGCCAAGAGGTAATGTTGCAGCTATATAGGACCCTGGTCAGACCCCACTTGGAATACTGTGCTCAGTTCTGGTCGCCTCACTACAGGAAGGATGTGGAAGCCATAGAAAGGATGTAGAGGAGATTTACAAGGATATTGCCTGGATTGGGGAGCATGCCTTATGAGAATAGGTTGAGTGAACTTGGCCTTTTCTCCTTGGAGCAATGGAGGATGAGGAGTGACCTGATATAGGTGTATAAGATGATGAGAGGCACTGATTATGTGGACAGTCAGAGGCTTTTTCCCAGGGCTGAAATGGTTGCCACAAGAGGACACAGGTCTAAGGTGCTGGGGAGTAGGTACAGAGGAGATATCAGGGGTAAGTTTTTTACTCAGACAGTGGTGAGTGCGTGGAATGGGCTGCCAGTAGCGGTGGTGGAGGTGGATGCGATAGAGTCTTTTAAGAGACTTTTGGATAGGTACATGGAGCTTAAAAAAATAGAGGGCTATAGGTAAGCAGAGTAATTTCTAAGGTTGGGATATGTACGGGACAACTTTGTGAGCCGAAGGGCCTGTATTGTGCTGTAGGTTTTCTATGTCTCATGTCCCCAACTACAACTCTGCATCCAATTGCACAAAGTTTAAAGTTGCAGAAGGGTTGAGTGTCCAAGTGCATTATTTTCACAAGATTGTTGTGTAAATACAGTGACTGATTAGGAAAGTTAACATGATTTTATTATTCATAGGGGAATTAAAATACAAAAATGGGGAGGTACACTTCATTTATATAAGGCGTTGCTGAGACCACAGCCTTGTCATGAAGACAATGTACAGTATTGTGGTCTCCTCTTTAAGGAAGCATTCTAATACGTTAGGGTCAGTTCAGATTAGATTTACTAGACTAGCACGTGGAATGGGTAGTTTCTCTTAGGAGGAAATGTTGGATTAGCTAGGCTTGCATTTATTGGAGTTTGGAAGAGTGCAAGGGGATGACTGAAACGTACAATATCCCAAGGAGTCTTAACAGGGTGGATATGGAGCAGATTTTACTTGAGGATGTAGAACTAGGGGTCATTGCAAAGATAAGAAGTTGACTTTAAGATAGAGATGCAGGACTAAATAAACATTGGATACTTTCATTTTGCTGAATGCCTAGTCAGCCACATGTAACGGCAAATGATGCCTTAATGTGACTTGGAGCATTGCAGCAAGTTAGTGTAACCGAGTGGTTGGAAAGTTCATGATAATGAAGTGCCAGCTGGGTCCACTTCTCATATATTTCACTCATCTGATGAAGATTCCTCTTCATTTTCATCAAATTACAATAATAGATCTAAAGAAAAACTTACAGGTTATGCCATTCTGCATTGTACTTACTGAGTACGATGTAATTAGGCAAGCCCTTAATGCATGGCATCTCTTTGAATGTCAAAGTTTGGCATTTTATTACCCACATACTTCACAAAAGAATTATTTTTTTTAAAAATCACATTTAATTAATATATTTTAGAGCTAAAGGAGATAATAGAGTCTTTGGAGAAAAATTGTAGCACTCTGTTGCATAATACATCAGAAATTCAAGATACTGTCTTACCTTTGGCTGTTTTCGGAGATTTGGAGACAACTTCAACATTGTCACACCACCACGCTCATCTCCGACCATTATGATGGGGTGGGTTGGATTGAATGCAATATGTGTGAGTTTATTTCTCTTCTTGTTCACGATAGCTTGCTCACAAATTGGTTCATATTTGTTAACATTTAAATCATACACGTGAACCTGGATCGAAAAAAAGTTCAAAGTGTTTAGGATGAACTTTAAATTTTGATTAAGAGTAGTGATGTGAAGTATGAAGAATGAAATGAAGAAATAAGCTAAACTCTGAAATGTTGGAGAAGCTTTCATAATATATCCTTGCATGCCTTTGATGCCCTGTGGCTGAATTTACAGAAATATTAGGAAATAACTAACTCTAAAACCAGGAGACAGACACTCTGTCCTTGCCTAAATTGCTACAAAGGGTATACATTTAATTTGATTTCACCTTCCAGTTAAAAAATTTCCTCCACCGTCCCTCTTCTTCTATTCCCCACTCTGTCCCCTTACCTCTTCTCACCTGCCTATCACCTCCCGTGGATCCCATCCTTTACTTCAATGGTCCACTCTCCTCTCCTATCAGATTCTTTCCTCTCCAGCTCTTTACTTTTCCTACACACCTGGCGTCAGCTATCAACTTCGAGCTATCCTCCTCCTCTCCTCACCTTTTTATTCTGACGTCTTCCTCCCTCATTTCCAGCCCAAAATGCTGATTGTTTATTCATTTCCATGTATGTTGCTGGACCTGCTGAGTTCCTCCAGCATTTTGTATGTGTTACAATAGGATGTTATTTAAATGGACACACCATCAAAGAGAAGACTGTATAATCCAAACTACTCAAATGAGTAAGCCTTCTAAAGAAATTTAATATGTACAATGTGCCATGGGATGTTCCATTTCACTGTAAATAGTAGATTTCCTGTCAGAATGCTTGAAGAATTAAATATAAATGTAGTAGGGGATAATTCAGGACAATGATTTTTGTGATTCCAGTAGCTCACAATCTTAGCAAAAACGTTCAGGGTTTTTCAGTGATACTTTTATGAATACAAAACACTGTAAATCATGGCCTTTATTTTATATTTTCTTTAAAGTTAATATTGAAATATTATTCAGTGGTTATGAAGTAGTGTTAATGGACCAGCAGCCAAAATTCTGGATCTATTTATCCAGAGATCTAAGATCAAGTTTCATCATGACAATTTAATTTCAGTTCCTGAAGTAAAAAAAAACTACACAAATTACTAGATTAGCAATGGATTCAGGAGAGGACATATGGCATCCTTGCCCACTTTGTTATTATGGGACCCCAGATCTTTAGTGCGGTCCGCACTCATGTGCTTTACCATACCACTCAGACCAATATGAGTTAGAGATGGGCAATAAATGCTGGCCTTGACAGCAATGTCCAGATGCTGAGAATAAAGTGAGGGAAGAAGCAACAGCAAGTCAGAGATGACTCACCTTCTGACATCCCAACACACATATTCCACAGAAATGGCAGATGATTCCATGTTCTTTGTTGAAAGCAATGTCAATGTCACACCAGATATACCCAACAATATCCAGGACAACGTAATCTCCTTATGTGAAAAGTCCACTTTCATTTGCCGGCTTCCTATCTTACAGGAGTGACAGTAATGTATTTCACTCAATTAAGGAGATTGCAGTCTCTCCTCCTGGTGAATACAATGCTGCATTATCCTTGTCAGTGCACACAGCAGGCCATGTAACCAGGCCTCAAATAGTTATTTGCATTAAAGTCACATCTTACAAAAACCTGTTTATCATCTTGACAGGCAACGCCTGACACTTACATTTTATTTCTTATTAAGGAATGCAAAAATAAAAAGAAATACCTCCTGCAAGTGTTATAGATGAATAATTATTGATTCAGAATAAAATGTTTTATTATATATTTTGAGTCTTTTTTTTTCTTATACTGCAGCAACTGCCACCACTGGGTTATAAACTGGGTTATGGATGAGAGGTGTTTGGAGGGATATGGTTCAGGTGCAGGTCAGTGGGACTAGGCAGAAAAATGGTTTGGCACAGCCAAGAAGGGCCAAAAGAACTGCTTCTGTGCTGTAATGTTCTATGGCTCTATGATAAACGTGCAGGAGCAGTAAGTGCCTTGCTCAAGGACACACACACTGCCTTGGCTGAGGCTTGAACTAGCAACCTTCAAATTGCTAGCCCAAAGCCTTAACCACTTGGCCATGCACTGAATAATTGATGCTAGGCAGAGAGAACAGATCTTTTTGACAAATTAAACCAAATGTATTAGTTGGGTAGGTTTACTTAGTTCAATATGTCTCTACTTGGTATGAGTGATGAGTGTTGTTCAGGGATGGTTTAGCAGCAGATCAGACAGCATCTACGGAGGGAAATCAACAGTCAATATTTTGGGTTGAAACTCTTCTTTGTGACTGGAAAGGGGGCAGAAGACAGATTAAGAAGGTGGGGGAGGGGAAAGAGTACAAGTCAGCAGTTTACTCTCCCTTTCTAGTCCAGATGAAGGATTTCAGCCCTAAAGAGGTGCTACAGTAGCGTAGTGGTTAGCGCAACACTACTAAAGTTCAGGGTGTTGGAGTTCAATCCCTGCAACCTCTCTTAAGGAGTCTGAACCCTATGGAATGAATGGGTTTTCTCTGGGTCCTTTGGTTTTCTTCCCACAGTCCAAAGATATACAAGTTAATTGGGCATTGTAAATTGTCCTGTGATCAGGCGAGGGTTAAATCAAGGATTGCTGGACAGTGTGGCTCCAAGAGCCAGAAGGGCTATTTGTGCTGAATCTCTAAAACATTGACTGTGTATTTCCCTCCATAGATGCTGCCTGACCTGCTGAGTTCCTCCAGCATTTTGTGTGTGTTTCTCTGGATTTCCAGCATCTGCAAAAGCTCTAACTGGCAGCAGGGATAGAGAGGGCAGACACAAAGATCAGCACCTTTTCAATCACTTAATTTATATTCATTGTCTCACTAATTCACAGATTTATAACCATAATGTATTACTTGGAACCACTTTATGGATGATGAAGAAGGCAGCCTTGCTCATTTTGAGATATTTTGCATCAATCTCTATTTTTGTAAATAAACAACAGCCTTCCCAAAATTAAGTGGCTTCCATTCTTTCATTTATCAAGTCCATGCCACTCTAATGTGCCCACACACTGGTCCCCCATAATTTGTCTGACTTTTGTCCCTAATGATCTGATTGACATCCATCCTGCTCTTTGACTTGTACCTAACCAACTCTATTAATTGTCTCTCAGAACTCACTTTTTTTGTCATTCCACCCTCTCCCTCTGTCTCACAGAGAATAAAATATACATTTTCTTGCAAGGTAGGAAACTACTGAGATAATGTTCATGTTATTGTACAGACAATAATATAACAAAATACCATATTGCTATATTTTTATATGAGAATTCCTGAGAGAATGCATTTAATCATAGCATTTAGTATTTTTCTCCATTTGAAGAGAAAGAAATTCAGTTATCTTATTACAACTGAACTGTGCCTGGCTGCTTGTTCATTTCATGTATATGGTGAAACGGCAGCCTGTTACTAAAATGAATCTGTGTTTGAAGTAGCCAGTCCATTAATTGGATCCAAAATGAAATCTGATTTTCTATGTGTCTATCTTTGCTTTGGAGAGATGGTATACTTAGCCATGTATTGAAGTCCCTTAGAGGCTGATTGTTTTTGTTGGAACCAGCACAAAAATAATCACCTCTATTGTTGGACGTGATTGAATTTTGAAAGTCAGAAAGAAGCAACAGGAAATACTTATTATTTTCCTTTCTATTTGCTTTGACATGTTATATCAAATCCCTATTTATATGTTTTGACAGATTTCTGACTTATATTTTGAATTTATACATCTTTAAGATGTTGAGAGTGGAATGACAGAGGTACAACTTACCATAATGAAGCCGGCTATTTGTTGTATTGATACAAGTGAAAATAACTTCCTTTCAGAATGAGATGTTAAAAAGAGTAAAATTTTGAAACAGTAGGGTTTAAACTGAGCATTTCTGGATGGAGTCAACCTTGCTCTCTTGGTGTAGTTTCCATTTCAGTAATGTGGAGGATACCATCTTTCCCTGTGCTTGCTCCTTGTCAAAACATTGTAAATATAGTACTAATCAAACACTTATGGGTCAACTTGGTCTTCACAACACAGCAGGGGATTGAATCATCATAGTTCAAAATTCTATTCTTCACCTTTCATCCTTTACCCCAAAATACACAGTACAAAAGATTCTGCAGATGCTGGAAATCAAAAGTAACACACACACAAAATGATGGAGGAACTCAGCAGGTCAGGCAACATCTATAGGGAGGAATAAAGAGTCGATGTTTTGGGTCAAGGTACTTCATCAGGACTTCATTAGGATTAGTGCTAACCATCCTATCCCTGACCTCACTCCAACTCATCCTTCTCCCTTCTTTAACACCTCCATCTTGGCTCCCATCATTGGATCTTGCTCCTGAGTCTCCAATTGCAAATCAGACATATTCAATTTGTGATTCTCTGTTCATCTTCTCCATCCAATTCAAATTGATTGCTTCCAATTCTTCCACCTCCATTATTGCCAAAATCAAAACAGTGCAAATGGAGACCTCACAGATCAGATTAAATTGGTACCAAGGTTAAATGACTGAAATGTGCACTGGCCCCCATGAAGGTGGCTAATTAGTGTCTCTTTACTAGGGCTCCAGACAATGACAACATGTATTTTAGGGTGCAATTTTTTAAAGAAATTATCTACCAAGAACCCTATCATGGGGAATTACATTTTAACTTTTAAAAAAAGGATTAGAATTCTGTACTTTTAAACACTATTCAATTGGTATCACTGAATAAATTGTGTATCATACTTCTACATTTATTATGATTTCCACTCAAAAGAGCAAGAGAAATATAGCATGATTTCTGTCACAGTGCAGAAAGACATTTTAATTGTTTATGATTGAAATCAAATGACCTTGCTTAAAATGGGACTTATTTACAAAAACACTTGGACATTAAACTACCCCATTTAGCATTATTCTTGGCCAGTGCCAAAATGTTAAATGACTTTACTTCCACTCAGCAGAATCTGCCATTCACAAACCACCACTTTAAATGCAAAAACTTATAATTACTAGCCATAATCTTTCAAACAATATTATTATAGCCTTTGGTCATAGAGTCTAAGAACATGGAAACAGGCCCTTTGTCCCTACTCGTCCATGCTGAACTGTGTTACCCAATGAGCTGGTCCCATCTGCCTGCATTTCACTTCTAACCCCTTCACATCCTTCTTAGCTGCTGGTAGAACAATCTAAGAATCACAATATGGTGCATAATGACAAAAATAAAAGATACGATTTTTAAAATAAATGTTTGTGTTATGATTTCACAAGATTTCTGAATACTTCACAGCTAATAAAGTGTTTTCAAGGTGTAGGTGGTGTGGCAGTCTTGAAAAAAATTGGCAGCTTACTCATGCAAAGTAAACATTAAGCTGTGTGCATACATCTACTGATGCTTCTGGACACATCATCAGTGATGTTCCTGGAATCATCGGTGTTTTGGGTCTTTCAACATCATACACCCTTTTCCAGGTGACCCAGCCTGGGCTGATCAGACCCCAGCTTGTGTCCAGTGTTACGTACCCCGTAACTGGGTCACTTACCAGCAAAGATAGAGAGGTCCGTTGAAGTCTGATGGTACTATTTCTAACAGTATTTATTGATTAAAATACACAAAAAAATAATATCAATGCAAACGTACAGATAATATACATCATCAATACTAAATCTAAAAGCGAGGGTATAATAATAATCAATAAGGAATAGCTCTATCGTTGTCTAGGATATAATGTATTGTCCGATGGAAATATAAAAGTCACTTTAGTTCATTCAAGCTGCAGCTTTCTGGTTGGAGAGAAAGACGGGTTAAAACTTGCCCATTCCTTTTATGATGTCAATCCTTCGAGAGTCGTTGGGAGTTGATTTCCCCGTTGTCAGCAAAAAACCGTTCTTCCATGGTAAAGGACCACCGATTCCGAGGCAAATGGAAACAGACGCGCGTGGCCTTCCCACCGGCTTTCGCTATTACAGGATCGCTAGCGTTTCTTCTGGTGCATCTGAGGGGCTGTTCCCACAGACCCTCTTTTTATCCTGACTCACAGGGTCTCAGATGTCAATCAGGTTGGGATGATGCAATCCCTCCACCAACCTCCCCCTTGGTTCATTGCCTGGGGCTTCAATGCTTCGTATAGGATTCAATACACAATCCCGTCTCCAAGAGACAATAGCCGGTATCAATGGCTCCACTTTTCGGAGGCCAGGACACATTCCAACTCTTTGTGGATTCTGCATGTCTTTCTCTCATTTCCTGGGTCTCCTGAACTGACTTAATAGTGATCTTGCGATTCTCACAAAGGAGGGGGCTACCCCGCACCCTTCGGCCCCTCAGAGCGGTGGCACATTCGTAGCACCAGATGGCTAGCTACTTATGACTCCATGGCTCCCCTCTCTTGAACCACAGCCATCTTGAGGCCCTCTCTGCCGCATCAGTGGCATTGCAGATGGCTCTCCTTTTCCTCCCTCTCTCGATGCCCAAATTGCTGAAGGCTCTGGCTAAGGAACGGGCTGCAAATCCCCTACAACCAACTTCTACTAAGTCAAATAAATTCATAATGTGAGTATCTTGGGCAGTCAATCTATCCCCCATTTCCACTTGAGAAAGTAAATAGGGACATTATTACAATACTCTGTCAAGTTGCTTTTACTGATACTTGGTTATAGCAAATTTCAGTCAAAATCTTTATGTACCTCTTTAATTTCAACATATATTAGAAGATAAAATGAGCCTTGACATGTCCATAAACAATGTTAGCATTCATTTTAAGAGGACAAGAATATGAAAATAATGATGTAATGCTGAGGCCTTTATAAAGCACTAGTAAAACCTCACTTGGAGTATTGTGAGCAGTTCTGGGCCACTTATCTAAGAAAGGATGTGCTGATATTGGAGATAGTTCAAAGGAGGTTCATAAAAATGATTCTGGGAATGAAAGTTCTTTTATATGAGGGATGTTTGATGGCTCTGGTCCTGTACTTATTGGAACTTAGAAGAATGAAGGGGGGATATCACTGAAAACTATCAAATGTTGAAAGGCCCAGATAGATGCGAATAGTATGTTTCCTACAGTAGGGGAGTCTAGGAGCAAAAGGGCACAACCTCAGAATAGAGGGACGCCCATTTAGAATGGAAATGAAGAGGAATTTGTTGCCTTTGGCAGCTGTGAAGGCCAGATCACTGGGTGTTTTTAAAGCAGAGATTGATAGGTTCTTGAGGGTCTCATAATGAGAGTATCTTGGGCAGTCAATCTAACCCCCATTTCTACTTGAGAAAACAAATTGGTACATCATTACAATGCTCTATCAAGTTGTGAAAATTTATGTGGAGAAGGCAAGAGAATGGAGTTGAGAAGGAAATGGATCAGCCATGATCAAATGGTGGAACAGACTAAATGGGCTGAATAGAAACATAGAAAATAGGTGCAGGAGTAGGCCCTTCGGCCCTTTGAGCTTGCACCGCCATTCAGTATGATCATGGCTGATCATCCAACTCAGAACCCTGTACCTGCTTTCTCACCATACCCCCTGATCCCTTTAGCCACAAGGGCCATATCTAACTTCCTCTTAAATATAGCCATTGAACCGGCCTCAACTATTTCCTGTGGCAGAGAATTCCACAGATTCACCACTCTCTCTGTGAAGAAGTTTTTCCTCATCTCGGTCCTAAAAGGCTTCCCCTTTATCCTTAAACTGTGACCCCTCGTTCTGGACTTCCCCAACATCGGAAACAATCTTCCTGCATCTAGCCCGTCCAATCCCTTTAGAATTTTATACGTTTCAATAAGATCCCCCCTCAATCTTCTAAATTCCAGTGAGTATAAGCCTAGTTGATCCAGTCTTTCTTCATATGAAAGTCCTGCCATCCCAGGAATCAATCTGGTGAACATTCTCTGTACTCCCTCTATGGCAAGAATGTCTTTCCTCAGATTAGGGGACCAAAACTGCGCACAATATTCTAGGTGCGGTCTCACCAAGGCCTTGTACAACTGCAGTAGAACCTCCCCGCTCCTGTACTCAAATCCTTTTGCTATGAATGCCAACATACCATTTGCCTTTTTCACTGCCTGCTGTACCTGCATGCCCACCTTCAATGACTGGTGTACAATGACACCCAGGTCTTGTTGCATCTCCCCTTTCCTAATCGACCACCGTTCAGATAATAATCTGTTTTCCTGTTCTTGCAACGAAAGTGGATAACCTCACACTTATCCACATTAAATTGCATCTGCCATGATTGGCCTAATTCTGCTACTATGTCTTATAGTGTTATAAGATATCACATTCATGAATCCCAAACTTAATGCATTAAAAGTTTCAAAATGTTAAGTCTTTTTATTTAGGTTTGAACACGATGTGCTGACTCAGGGATGTTGCCTTTGAGTTATGATTGGTACCTTGCTTCAGTAGTAGGGAATAAAGTACTGTTATATAATCCCTAACTGTTGAACTGTTGTTCACAGCACATTAATGTACAAACATCCTTATCAACGGTCAAACTCGCTGCAGTATTATGCAAGAATTAAATCTAAAGGAATACGTAAGATCTGACTTCAAGAGTAGGAAAATCTGATTGCCTTGTTTGCTAACTGCAATCTTAAAAAGTAAGACAACTGTGATTGTACTTGCATCAGCAAAGTTTTCAATGGGATAAAGAATATAGTTAAGCCTAAAGCAGGCAATGATAAGTAGATGGAGGGAATATGGAGTCTATAACTCATTTATCAAACTTGTTAACAGTGTGATTAAGATCAAGTGGTGCTTAAGAAGGGGATGAAACTAGTGGTGATAAAATGAAGTTTTTCGCAATGGTTGAGGTTACTGTTTCTCTTAACAGAATTATTTGTTGGAATTATTACCAACGTAGACTAGATCTTCTGATATGGAGTTTTATTGTACAAAAGGCAATTGAGAATCCGAGCAATTGGAGACAGATCTCACATTTCCTTTTTAACCTTTTCTTATATTATTTAAATACAATTTATTGAATCAATATATTTAGAATATAAAAACCTATTCATTAAATTAATGTCTTTATTGTTTTTTACCGTATAAAAAATCTGATATGCTTTTCTGCTGTACCTCCCTCTGCAACTGGATTCTCGTCTTCTTTATTGGGGATCACAGTCAGTGTGGATCAGTAATAACAGCTCCCTTTACTAACTATCAACACAGGTGCATTTCAAGGATGCGTGCTTAACCCGCTGTCTACAGTCATGACTCTGTGGCTAAGTACATCTCAAATACCATCTATAAATTTGCTGATGATACCAATGTTATTATTGGTAGAATCTCAGATGCTAATGAGGAAGCCAATAAAGGAGGCTGGTTGGGCAGTGTCGCAATAACATCCTTGTACTCAACATCAGCAAGACAACAAAACTGGTTGTAGATTTCAGGATGGGGAAGTCGGGAGAACATACACCAGTCCTCACTGGGAGGCCAACAGTGGAAAGGGTGCACTAAGTTCCTAGGCAATCAATAAGTATACTATTGGCTTAACTTTGTCAGCAGTCTGAGGAGATTTGATATATCACCAAGGCTCTTACAAATTTCTATAGATGCATAGTGGAGAGCATTCTGACTGGAAATTAGTGCCTGGTATAGAGCCTTCAATGTACAGGATTGCAAGAAGCTGCAGTGGGTTCCAGATTCAGCCGGCTTCATCGCGGGCACAAACCTCCACATCATCAAGGACATCTTCAACAGGCAGTGCCTCAAGAAGGCGGCAGCTATCAGGACCCTCACCATCCAGGACACACCCTCTTTTCATTACTGCCATCACAGAGGAGGTACAGAAGCCTGAAGATTCGCACTCAATGGTTTAGGAACAGCTTCTTCCCCTTCACCATCAGATTTCTGAATGGTCCATTTACCAATGAACACTATCTTGATATTCCTCTTTTTTGCGCTATTTATTCATTTTTGCAATTCATCAATTTTTATGTCTACTACTGAACTACTTCAGCAAAACAACAAAGTGCACATCATATAAGTCAGTGACAATAAACCTGATTCTGATAGTTGTTATTTCCTTGGTTTCATAGTGCTTTCCACATTTTTAACTTGGTTACATTTGTGAACTAGTTACAATGTAACAATTCAAAATCTACTTCATCGGCTGTAAATTGTTTTCAGATGTCCTGAAATACCACTGTACAAATATAAGCCTTGCATTTTTGTTTATACTGTATGTGATTTTACGAACTTTGTATTTGTACCAAAATGCTTAAGTATAAAAATGTCAGCAATTCACACTATTAATTATTTTAAAACATATCTGTAAGCACTAGACTTGGAAGAGAAAATCATAGAGTTACAAAGGACTATATCGCAAAAATAGGTCCTTTAGCCCATCTAGTCTGTATCAGTTTGGCATTCTGCCTAGACCCATTTACCTGCACCTGGACTATAACCCTCCATTCGTCTCTCATTCATGTATCTATCCAAATTTTTCCTAATTTTGCAACTGAACCCTCATCTATAACTTCTACTGGCAGCGCGTTCCACACTGACACCACCCACTGAGTGAAAAGGTTCACCCTCAGATTTCCCTTAAATAGTCCACTTTCACCTAAACCCATGACCTCTAGGTCTAGTCTCACCCAACCTGAGGGGAAAATCCTCATACATGCCCTCAGGAGTTTGTATATCCTTAAAAGATCTCCTTCATTTTCCTGAGCTACTTTGAATAAAGTCCTAAACTATTCAGATATTCCCTATTAATCAAATCCCGGCAACGCCCTTGTACATTTTCTCTGCACTCTTGCCAGCTTATACATTACAACTTTATAATTCCTTAGACTAGTAGGCAGTCTAAAGGCCATTTAGGTTCCTGTCACTGGGGCACCAAATGCAAGGCACCTTGATATTATGAAAGCACTTAGTTTCACGTTGGAAATAAAGCAAGATCTAATACCGTAGCTGTATACAAATTCATCAGGGGCGGAGATGAAGTGAATGTATGCAGGCTTTTCCCTCTCAGGCTGGGTAAGACTAGAACTAGAGGTTTCATATGCCAAAACACAATACAACATGTTACATTTTCTTTCAAAGTTTTGTAAATTTCCTTAACAATCTCAGCCAGTCCTTAGAAAATGCCAAACACAGAGTTGACGTTTCTTAGGAATATTTAGGGTGAAACAGGATGAACATGAAAAAAGAAAAATACAATAACACTTGAAACCTGTAACAACCAAGTTCAATATAAAATCTGTCATAACACAGATTTCCCAAGGAACGATTCTGTACAGTTATATCATGCCTCGATGTCAAATTAATCATTAGTCACTTCCATCTGTTTGATTTTGCATTTGTGTGTGTGTTATGGAAGAACTCCACAATATCAATCCTCATCCATGGTTTCTTCTTTCAAGCTACCACTTAACTCTGATAATTTGCTATGTCATTATCAGAACCATTGGTGGTGAGGTGGTGAGGATCACAAATGGTGTCCTTTCTGCCATTTCACCAGAGTGCCAGTTCCCATGCTCATCTCCATTTGCAAGTTCTTGGTTCCTATATTCCCTTCTAAATTATTGGGGCCCAAGTTGTGCAACGAGGTTGAAATCTGTTCAATTTAGTTAAAAATAATTGTTTTTAAAATAGTTAAAATAATTTATTAAATGTGAGTATCATTTCATGTTGAGAAAAGTGATATGACTTGAAAAACAAGTAAATGTGCTTAGTTGAAAATTCTGAGAATCTGTGTGCAAGGTATTCTTGTATAGTATTGAGCACTGAATCTGCCATCAACTTGGAATGGTTTACATTTAATTCTCAGCACGCAGTTGATTGCTCATGCCTGCCAGAATGCCTGGGGATGGGCAGTACAAGTTGTATTCCTTCTCCATAAAGTGACCGATGCATGAACATTACAGTCTTTATGTTTCATTTGTCTCACTTTTTCAGGGATATTAAGTTGATCCACTTCATTGTGAGATTTGTTGTTTTGGGGCAGCAGTACATTGCAATAAAAATTAATCAAAGCTATTAATTACAACAATCTGAAAGACCTTGGCACAGCACTGTTGTAAGTTTATGTATTGGACTGTACTTCTGCTGAAAAATATTCATGAATTATGTGAATGATGATAAACCTGATTCTGATATGGGTCTCTATTATGGACAGAGTGGGAAGGGGTTAGGGAGAGTGGAATCATGTTTGGGAAAAGGGGAAAGGAGGGGGAATGAATGGAAAGCACCAGGGAGATATTCTGTCTATCATCATCATCATGTACCATACTCTGCCAGAGTCTCGGCGACCACTTTCTTCCACTGCGATCTGTTGGCAGTCAAACCTCTTGTGTCTCTGGCGGTGAGGCTAGTCCACTTCTTGATGTTGTCGATCCAGGTTGTCCTCTGTCTGCCTCGGGAGCGGCTTCCTTCTACTCTGCCTTCAAGCACAGCGCGTTCCAATGTGTCATCAGTTCTTGAGATGTGTCCAAAATAACAAAGTTTCCTTTGGATAATGGTTTCCAGAAGTATTGGTTTTGTGCCAACTTTTTCTAAGATTAAATTGTTGGATCTCCTTTCAATGTACGATACCTTGAGGATCCATCTGTATGTCCACATCTCAAATGCTGTCAACTTATTTTCATCAGCTGCTTTTAGGGTCCATGTTTCACAGCCATATAGGGTTACAGGCCAGACGAGACTCTTGAGGAGGCGTATCTTGGTGTAGTGCTCACAGATCTATCTTTCCAGATGTTCCAGAGTTTGGTAGTGCTTGTGCGTGCCATTGCTAGCCTTCGCCTTATTTCCTTGCTGCATTCGTTTGTGTCATTTAGTTCTGCACCGAGGTATATAAAGAAGGACACTTGTTCGATCTTGTCGTCTCTGATGTAGATGTCGGCTTGAATTGCAGTTTTGCTTATCACCATAACTTTGGTCTTTTTGTCATTTATAAGTAATCCAAATTCAGCAGAGACTTTTGCAACATTATTGAGTAGTGCGTGCAGGTCTTCTGTTGCAGCTAGCAGGGCTGTGTCATCTGCGTATCTTAAGTTACTGATGGTTCTTCCTCCTATTTTAATGCCAGTGTTGTCTGGAATTGCCAGTCTCATGATCATCTCAGTGTAGATGCATGGAACAGCCTTTGTTTCAGCCCCATTCAAGCCCACTCTTTCAACTCTTACTGGTATTCTGATGACTGCATTGGTGCTGCTTCAAGCAACCATACCGAAATTGTAAATTTCATCACATTTTCTGCTAATTTCTATCTTACTCCCACCTTCATATGGTTCACCTCTGAGTTTTTCCTTCTCTAACCAGATTCTCCATCAACATTTCAGAAAATAGACTTGTCACAAATATTCATTACAAACCCACAGACTCCCACAGCTATTTTGATTACATTTCTCTCCAGCTTGCTTCCTGTAAGGATTCCATTAAAATATCTGAAGGGCTCCATACAGGAAATGTTTCTACTTCTTCACATACTCCCTGACCTATTGAAAGTTTCCAGTATTTACTGTTTGTATTTCAGTAGCAAACAATTGAAAACCAAAAAACACAAGGATTCCTAATCAACTATCTATGGTTTTGCAAATTTCTGTACTGATGTACTTTGTAGGATGTCCTGTCACGGAGAAGTAAAACATTTTAGTAATAAATATAAAACAGACTCACACAGTGGACAAGTTCTTCTGCCATTTGCCACCTGTCTCTTTCCATTGCACCAATGCCCTGCTCATGCTCACGATTCTCTCACCCATGCACCTAAACCCCCACCCCCTCCACCACCACCACCACATACCATATTAAACACTATTCTCCAACCTTCCCTCTCCCATCTTGTGTCAACAATCTCAAAGGATCAATCTATTCCAGCTGCTACCACCCGGGAAATGATACTGCAGCATAAAAACCAGGACCAACAGGCTCTGGGACAGCTTCTTCCACCAGGCCATTAACTCACTCTGATTTGAGTGTACTCTTTATTACGTTGACTGTTCTATTTATTATAAATTATTACAAATTACTGTGATTACTAGATGGAGATGTAACATAAAGATTTTTACTCCTCATGTATGTGAAGGATGTAAGAAATAAAGTCAATTCAATTCAATATAAAAGGAATCAAGTGATATGGAAATAGTTTTGGAAAACACAGCTGAAGCAGAAGACTAGTCATGATCTTGGTGTATGGCAGAACAGGTTACGAAGATCAGATAGACAATAGACAATAGGTGGAGAAGTAGACCATTCGGCCCTTCGAGCTTGCACCACCATTTTGAGATCATGGCTGATCATCTACTATCAATACCCGGTTCCTGCCTTGTCCCCATATCCCTTGATTCCCCTATCAATAAGATACCTACCTAGCTCCTTCTTGAAAGCATCCAGAGAATTGGCCTCCACTACCTTCCGAGGCAGTGCATTCCAGACCCCCACAACTCTCTGGGAGAAGAAGTTTTTCCTTAACTCTATCCTAAATGACCTACCCCTTATTCTCAAACCATGCCCTCTGGTACTGGACTCTCCCAGCATCTGGAACATATTTCCTGCTTCTATCTTGTCCAATCCCTTAATAATCTTATATGTTTCAATCAGATCCCCTCTCAATCTCCTTAATTCCAGCGTGTACAAGCCCAGTCTCTCTAACCTCTCTGCGTAAGACAGTCCAGATATCCCAGGAATTAACCTCGTGAATCTACGCTGCACTTCCTCTACAGCCAGGATGTCCTTCCTTAACCCTGGAGACCAAAACTGTACACAATACTCCAGGTGTGGTCTCACCAGGGCTCTGTACAAATGCAAGAGGATTTCCTTGCTCTTGTACTCAATTCCCTTTGTAATAAAGGCCAACAATCCATTAGCCTTGTTCACTGCCTGCTGCACTTGCTCATTCACCTTCAGTGACTGATGAACAAGGACTCCTAGATCTCTTTGTATTTCTCCCTTACTCAACTCTACACCGTTCAGATAATAATCTGCCTTCCTGTTCTTACTCCCAAAGTGGATAACCTCACACTTATTCACATTAAACACCATCTGCCAAGTATCTGCCCAGTCACCCAGCCTATCCAAGTCACCCTGAATTCTCCTAACATCCTCATCACATGTCACACTGCCACCCAGCTTAGTATCATCAGCAAATTTGCTAATGTTATTTTCAATGCCTTCATCTAAATCATTGACGTTGATGATGTGGATGGCCACATCCTTTTAATAATTCACGTGTACATATGGATCATTGATGGTATGGAGTTAATTCAGATGAGTCACAGAAAAATCAAAATTTGTGTCATTAAATTAATAAGTCTAAGAGTGATAACAATTTGTAAGAGAGATTGTATGAAATTGGCTTAATAACACAAAATACATTATGCAGCGCACACAGGTCTAGAAGGTATTTTCTGCAGATTAATCAAATTAATTGCAAGGGGGGATAAAAAGGATGATTAGACTATAAGCAGTACTTAAAAATGGCCTTGTCTCTGATCAGAATTGCCTTCCTCGTGGATTGTAGGATTCAGGAGAATGCAATTTAACAATTAAAGAATTTAGAATTGATCAAGATTTTCTATTACCCTTAATATTGATTATTTTATATAGCATGTTTAATTAGTTAAATGTAATAATTTACAAAGTTGACAGTTTTGGAAATAATTTACATAATAAAATAATACCTTTCCAGATGTTGTTACTGCTGCAAACACAGTTGAAGAGTATGGTGACCAAGCAACATCTCCAACTGGTGAATTTAGATCATAGGTGAACAGTGGATTCCTGGAAGAGAACATACAATATTTAAACTAGAAATTATTTACTTCTTGGATAAACTCAATTCTTGTACTAGATTAATTCTAATGCTTATCTTAAATGGAATCATACCTATCAGTGTACATTAATAAACTGATGTCTTACATAAGCACAGACTTTTCAAAGGGCATTTATGTTTTCTGTTTTGTTTAAGTTGAGTGTTACATTGCCACTGGTAAAATGTAGTCCAATTTAAACTGTTTCCCAATTAATTTGCTGGTGACTAAATAGAAAACATTTATGGTTTGTCAAATGAAAAGAAGTGCATATAGACACAATAGCATTGAAAACAAAACTTGTCAAAGATTGGATAAGCTCCACAAGAGTTCCTAGCATCCATATGGAAGATAAAAAACAAGTATAATCAAATTCTGGCTGCTGCAAGAATTATTGGTGTTACATAATTTCTACTGTTTACAAACAGTGGCAGAATTGCCCCAGATCACTGGCACAGTAATAGCATTATGCTAACGATGACTCTACCTACCCTTTGGTATCACATCCTTTCTGTAGTCTGATGACCAGGTGTGGCTTAACCAATGCCTTAGACGTTGAAATATGTTGTCCTGAATTGTATAAATAATACGTTTGCCTTTGAAGACAAGCAAGCTAAATTTTTGTCATAGCTTTATTCATCTGAATCCCCATTTTAAGGGAGCTATGTACTTGCACCCCAAGAATCTTCTTTAAGATTCCTTCTGTTTACTCTGTGTCCTGCCAGTATTAGATGACCCAAAATATATTACCTTACACTTATCTGTGTCATAGTCCTAATCATTAAGTTCCTATCTTGCTCCTAATTTTGATTATGCCATGGTCCCGATCATTAATTTCCCAAATTGCTTCCAATTCTCTTTAATGATGGCACACCTGGTTTCCATCAAAGATTCAGTTTAAGAACCCCTATGTCACAATCACTAATCGCCAGTTCATTGGTCCTTTTTCCCTGTGAGTAAACTATGTTTCCCAACCACTTAGAACTGTTTGTTCAAAGTTTAGTTCCAGTTTCAAGGGTTACCTATGAGACTCTGTTTCTTTGAGTCAAGGCTCTGTGTCAAGGTTCCATATTTTATGTAGTTCAGTCTAGTTTTTGTACTGTGTCATGTAACACCATGGTCCTAAAAAATGTTGTCTCATTTTTACTATGTACTGTACCAGCAGTTATGGTTGAAATGACAATAAAGTGACTTGACTTGACTTATCCACTGTATGGAAGGGCTGTGTTCTTAGCAATCCCTATACGTATGAATTGTCCACGTAACGTGCTGTAAGGTTTCATTGCTAATGTAATGGTTTCTCTATAGTAGCAATGTTTGGACTATGACTAGAGATAACAGGGCTTTGGAATGTGGGGCTATCCAATGACAGGGATGTCATTCTTTCTTGTGGGTCTGGGAGCAGGGATTTTGCGGTCTTTTCCTGAGGAGAGATGAGGAGAGAAAACGTGAATGGAGAGAGTTGGTAGACCACCAGATGGAGTGGACTTGGAGTGAAGGTCCAAGGGTTGGCTATGCTCGGAGGTTGACGGGGAACCAGTGGACTGAACCGTGAGCTTCAATGTTGTGCATTAGACTGTTTCATGAGAATGGGCCCTTTTCTTTTTTGTTTCTTTACTAACCATATAGTCAAGTTAAGAATGATAAAGCTCAATTGTTTAATCACATTGTGTACTCTTTGTTATTTTGTAGTACTGATTTGTAACGGAGACACATCGTACAGCATCCACCAGACAAGATCTCTTAAGTTTGGTCTGGCTGAGGGCTTTTTTCTCCTAGGTTGAGCTGCTAGCCGAACCGAGAGTTATATACATAATGCAAACCTTTTTTCGCCATTAAATCTCATATTATAAGTGGAAGTTCTTTCCTACAGAATGTTTTTTTTTCAACAGTAAGTCCACCTTCCTAGCTTCACAGTCTCTAGACAAGGGAATTGTGATTGTACTGTGGGCAGAAAAGGGTTTTTGTTTTAAGTAATTAGAAATGTTATATTGTTTGATAAAGTATCACTACAATTACCAATAGAAGAGATTGCCTTGTCAGTTTCCAAAGCAAATCTCTTAAGTGATCTTTCATTGTGAACTGACAGCCTGTGATTGTTTCCTTGGTAAACAAATTCATTTAATTATATATGGATATATTCATACATCTGTCCCACATAAATTCTGGAAGTGAATTTTTACTCCATCTCTCAAATTTTTGGGTAATGATTTGTGAATAGTGTAAAGGTTAAAGTCTGTTACCTAAACTGTTGTAGTGTAGGTATGCACTATTTAACAAAAATCAATGATCTTAGCACCAGTTAGTGTGGTACCCCACTGATTTACACACTTCTAATGAGAAAAAAAAATCCTCCAATACTATCTTTGCCTCCTATCACCAAAGCAATTTTAGATTCAGTTTGCCACAACACCTTGAATCCCATGTATTGTAACATTCTGGATCAACCTACCATGTAGAACCTTGTCAAAGCCTCACTAAAGTCCATGTTTATCATGACTTTTGCCTTGCATTAATCAAGTATCTGTGCAACTTTCCTGGCAAAAAGTACTCAGATTTGTGAGGCAGCATTTCCCATGTATAAAATCACAATGGTTCCCTCCAGTCATTTCCAAACTACCGACTTCAGGGTCACTAGCCTATAGGTCCTTGGCTTATCTCTATCATCCTTCTTGAATTGCATTGAAATCTTGAACAGAAATATAGAAACATAGAAAATAGGTGCAGGAGTAGGCTATTCAGCCCTTCGATATAGAACACTATTTCAACTTCAAAATCAAATGCAAAGCATCTGCAGACTATTAAATAGAACAATAGACTTTATATAAACTTTTATCATGGTGAGGCATTTTATCTGACTGATGGTCTTCTCTCACAATGTTTAGTTAATCATATCTGTAATAAATTGTGTCATCTACCTTACAGCATTTCACTGAAATACTGTCAGCAGGAAGGTGAGAAACTAACAATTATTTTAGGTAACAATATATATTTAATAGGTGGAACAGCAGAACAAATGGAATAATAGGAAAGGTCTATAAGACCACAAAGATATGAAAATAAATATGATAAAAGATAAAGCAAAGATAACATTTTCCAGTAATAAGGACATATCAATAACAATTGGCATGAGAACCAGAAAAAACTTTAAATGCCCTGCAGCGATTATTATTGATGATCCCGCATCAGGAAAAGTAAAAACATGAATGACTATCATTAACTGCATGATTGGCAAAGTCGAAAATAAAATCTAAATCAGTAGCAATAACAGAAGGGAATTGAATGTCCATCACTGTCACTCTCACACCTCTCTGCAGTTGTGTAATTGGACACTCAGTAGAGATTGAAAGACAGAGTCAAAATCTTTAAGATATGGTGCTTCAATTCAACATGTATCCAACTGTTCACAGAACAAATTGATTAGTAGAAGAGCAAACCAGGTCAATAGTCAACAAATATGAAATCCCAATTAGAAGTTTTTAAAAATGTTACGGTTTTCACACATAATCATTACCAGTATGTCTTTCCGGTTTCTTCAACATAAAAGCTAAGACTTTAAACAAGCTTGGTCACTAATATTCAACATTACCTAGGATTAAAACTGACATTAAAAAGCTGGGAAAAAACAGATTAGAATGAGTGGAGAAAGTGGCATCAAATGTGTCCTAAGGATCTAACCAACCTTTGGATTTAGTTGACTTTTTCTTCGTATTAGAACAGCAAAATAGTGACATACAGTCACAAATATAGCTTGTTGACTTAGTGATAATTGGATTGATTCCACTTTGTTGATAAGAAATACAGTGGAAACAAAAATGTTTAAAGCAAGGGTTCCCAACATTTTCTATGCCATGGACTCCTACCATTAACTGAGGGGTCTGTGGACCCCAGGTCCCAACCTTGGGTTTAAAGCATACTTAGCCATGTTTTCTAGAATTTTTTTTCTTATAACAGAAAACACTCACAGTAATATATTTGACATAATATCTCTACTAGATTAGGTTTCATTAACTTTGCGATGTACTTACATTCTCAATGATATATTCTCATTGTTGTGAAGGGGTATAATACATTAATATTGCTGTATTTTAGATTATTTTAGCAGGGGCTTCTCTGTTTGGAGCAAACAAGGGTAAGAGGTGACTTGAAGTGATTGGAGGAAAGCATAGAGGGGATGTCACAGTTAAGTATTTACACAAAGGTTGTTAGGTACATGGAATGTACTGGCAGGGGTCATAGTAGAGACAAGTACATTGAGATTATTTAAGAGACTCTTACATGGACAAAAGAAAAATGGAGATTTATGTGCCGGGGCAGGGAGTGGAAATTTAGATTGAACTTACAGTACGTTAAAAGGTTGATACAACATTTTGTACCGTAGGGTCTGTACTATGCTGTACTGTTCTATGTTCCATTTCAGCTACGTAGCATCTCAGCAGATGAGAATGAAGAACATATTTGAGACTAATTCTTTCTCTCATGGACATGAACGTTCCCTCCCTCTCCTTGAGCACACACTTGGAATCGATGATGACTTCACCCCACTTTTGGGGTTCTTCCTGCAATTACTGAATCCTGTGGAGGATTTGCAGATAGAAGGCAATTGATGGGGTAATTGAATGGGTAGTTTGGGATACATGTTCCTTCTTCTGCATGATGTCTATCTTACTCTGTAGATTCATAGAGCGCTACATCACAGAAATGCATCCTTTAGTCCAATTGGTCTATGCTGACCAATATTGCCATCTAAGCTCATCCCATTTTTCCACATTTGACTCATACCCTTCCAAACCTTTCCCATCTATATACCTGTCCAAGTACATTTTACATTTTAGTGGTGGCCATAAAAGCTCAGCAACTTCAGACTTTGAGAACATTCTTCAAGCATAAGCTGTGTTCTAGAAATCTCTTATCTAATGAAACTCAAAATAGAGCATATTTGGAGCTGGCTGAAACAGAAGCCTTGCTATGAGGGGGGGGGGGGGAGAGTTGGAAGAGGATAGTGACATTGTCTATTCTGCAATAGATTTATATGATCTTGTAGCACCAGGTTTGGTAGTATTTCTCTATGCTTGGCAGAATGTTCATAACACTAGATTGGGGTTCAGGGAAAGATCACTGCCACGAAGAAAACCATTAACCTGGTGTGAAAATGAATGCCAAGTGATCACATGTTTTAAAATGGAGATATAATTGGAAGTTTTCTTGTCATCAGTTTTAGAAGCAGCCCCAATTTCCTACTCCCTCCTCTGTCAACCCCCTCCTTTTCTGCTTCCTTCTACCCATTCTACCTCTACCCACATCTTTATCCTCACCTCCACACAAGATGCCATGGCAAGAGTCCTTTAACAGTAGATATCCGCTTTGCAGAGAGCCGGACAAAAAATGAGATTATAGCAGCAAGCACAGCAAATAGTTATTAATTATAAATACCAAGTTGATTTTAGTGGTTTAAATGGGAGAAAACCATAACATATTCTAAAAGTAAGGATATTCTAATTCAGTTCTTTTTTTGGTGATGTCCTATTTGGCGTTATTTTATTTTATTTAGAGAATCAGCATGATACTATACACTTCTGAATTAATGAGCCCATGTTACCCAATTACACCCATGTGACTAATTAACCCGCAAGTGTCTGGGATGTGGGAGGAAACCTGAGACATCATGGGGAGAATGTACTGTGCAGCCCAAAAAATGTAATACCCTTTCATGCATGAAAACTGGGTGAAATCCAGTTTTTAACAAGAGCACAATGAAGTATCTCTTAATTTCTCCAATTAAATTGTTGTTACTAGTACAACCATAAAGATTTCTAGTCAAACAACAGTTACAATATAAGATCTAAGTTAACATGTCTTTATTGTGATGTTATAAGGGAACTGCAAAAGCACGAGTTTACACTCTCAAACTTCTTTGCAGAATGTAAGACTATAAGTCTTGCAAATTTGTCAATTGTCTCATTACCTCCTGAACATTTCCAGTATTATCCACTTGAAAACGGTTAATTCAACAAAAAAAAACCACACTGAAACTGTGGAACACAGATTACCTGTTTTACTTATTACTCTAGTATTATCATTTGCATTAAAGCAGAATAAATATTATATATATTATAAATATCATATATATTATTATAAATATTACATATATGAAATTTATGATGATATGCAGCAAAATAAAATATAAATCCAACACACAAGTGGATTTATTTTTGCTTTCAAAACTCATTTTGGATTCACTACTGCAAGACTTGATAAATCCAGTGTGTGATATTAAATCGATCTCCCTCTTCTACAGGATATATGTGGAACAATTCAAGACATCCTTCTCAGCTTTCACTTACTTTATATTGTGATCCCAAATCTTCACAGTCCAATCTGAACTGCAGGAAATGAAGACATCTTGATGAAAGGTATTCCAGTGTAATGCATCCACTGCCATATGATGAGCATCATATGTTGCCAGAAATTCACTTGAATATGCCTTAGAGCACTAAAAATTAAAACAATACTAAGCTTACCTTCTGCAGAATACCCAAAACAATATTGTCATCTTGTTCTATTCACACTATTTAAAATAGTAAAGTGGAAAAATAATTACAAATTAATTTCAAGGATAGCTTGATAGGATATTTGTTTTGTGCATGCTAGTCACAAAAAAGTGCAGTAATTATAGTGTATTATGCTTTTATGCAATTCACAATGTTATACTTACAGATGCTCATATTATTAATCAAAACTAATCTATTGCAGGCTTTATCGTCCCATTGTTTGTGCCCGACTCTGTATAAGGTGGAAAAACATTAAAATTATATTCCCCAATTGACTGGGTTGGAGGTGTGTTTGTGTGTGTGAGAGGGTGAATGGGTGAATGGGAGAGTGGGAAAGGGACTTGCTTTGTTGTTGTTGTTGCTGCTGCTTTGTGTTGTTCTGCTGAACACAGTTGGCATGCTATGTTGGCACTGGAATCTGAATTGGTATCTGATTCTGACAATTGCCTGCACATTTTCAATTTGTACTCTGGTCCCCAAGACCAAATCAGTTAGTACATGCAGCATGCAGTGAGCAGTAATCTCTTTACCAATTCTTTCTTGCCTTTTGTTAGATTAAATAGGAATCTGCAATAAAGTGTTGAAAATCAGAAATAAGAACAAAATGTTGGAAACACTGACAAAAAGTTATTGACCTGATATATTAACCCTGCTTCTCTTTCTACAGATGCTGTTTCACCTGCTGAATATTTTCATTATTTTCTATCTTTATTCCAAATTCTGTTTTCAGTCTTCTAAATAACTTGCCAATCATTTTCCAGCTGTTTACTCATCTTAGCTATGAATCTCACTTGTGGAACTTTTCATAGTTATGCATATACATCACATCATTTTCAATACAGCCACACCATTCAGTTAACATTTACTCAATCATGCAGTCTTTTTGTTTTGGTCTTTATTAACCTTTTAAAATACCACATCTGATTCACAAGTTACACATTGTTATGTACTGAATTCCAATATGCAGCTTGCCATTTTGACAGTCTTTGCTGATTTTACCTTGTGTATTTTTCCTTCCTCTGTGCCAACCAGAAACACATTTGTTTTCTGTCTATGGAAGTCAAAGGATGTTCCACAACCTAGTTTGAATACACAAAATATGAAGAATTATTGTTTTCAACTTGTAAGATTATTTCCACACTGATTCTTATACTGTAAAAAATATTTTCATTGACTTACATAAAGGAAGTTTACATGGATAGTTCCCCAGCAGATACATATGACTTTAAGATTCATTTTTATATTGCATTATATTTGTGCTGCGAAGTTCTGAAAATGAAGACCTGTTAAATGCAATGAGATCAAGAATGCATTAAGGCCTTCCTGGATGGCATGGCCAATAATATTCCATGTTGCAAGGTAGACAATGAGGAGGCAAGAAACTGGCCTGGGCATGGTGGGATGTAAGAGCTGTTTCCATATCGTATCACTGTGACTTTAAAACATTAGGAATATAAATTTGGATCCCTTCTTAATGAAATAATGCTGAGGCAAGAATGCTGGTCTTCAGGATATAAGATGTTAGCAGAACGGAGAGAGTTGGACAAGGAGATGAGAGTCACATCATTTATGTAGATGTAGTTTTTGAAAGACGACCATATGTTCTTCCACCCTTCCACAACATGGAGAAGGTAGGCATTCTCCACATTTCAATTTAGAGTTCAGATTTCTTACAAGATTTTGTAATTGATACAGAAATGTTTGCTGTTTTTTGAAAGAATGCCTTTAACTGGAGATGTTGTCTTGTTACAAAGCTTTTTCACATTTTCGAGAAAGTGTATGTGTCTGGAAATACAATCACATAATAAGAAGTACAAACAAGCTGGATGAACTCAGCAGGTCGGGCAGCATTGTTGAAATGAGCAGTCAACGTTTCGGGCTGAGACCCTTCGTCAGGACTGAAGAAGGAGGGGGCAGAGGCCCCATAAAGAAGGTGGGGGGAGGGTGGAAAACCAATCAGAGGAAAGATCAAGGGGTGGGGGAGGAGAAGCAGGGAGGTGATAGGCAGAAGAGGTGAAGAAGGAATCTAAAGGGAAAGCACTATGGGTAGTTGAAGAAGGCAGAATCATGAGAGGGGTGATAGGTAGCTAGAAGAGGAGACAGAATGAAAGTGGGATTGGGGAAGGAAGAGGGAGGGAATTTCCGGAAGTTGGAGAATTTGATGTTCATACCAAGGGGCTGGAGACTACCCAGACAGTATATGAGGTGTTGCTCCTCCATCCTGAGTTTGGTCTCATCAAGGCAGTAGAGGAGGCCATGTATGGACATATCCTCATATACCATCTAGGTAGTCTCTAGTCCCTTGGTATGAACATCGAATTCTCCAACTTCCAGTAATTCCCTCCGTCTCCCTTCCCCAATCCCACTTTCACTCTGTCTCCTCTTCTAGCTGCCTATCACCTCTCTTATGATTCTGCCTTCTTCAACTACCCATAGTGCTTTCCCTTTACATTCCTTCTTCACCTCTTCTGCCTATCACCTCCCTGCTTCCCCTCCCCTACCCCTAGATCGTTCCTCTGATTGGTTTTCCACCTCCCCCCGCCCTCTTTATGGGGCCCCTGCCCCCTCCTTCTTTAGTCCTGAAGAAGGGTCTCAGCCCGAAACGTTGACTGCTTCTTTCAACGGATACTGCCCGACCTGCTGAGTTCATCCAGCTTGTTTGTATGTCTTGATCTGACCACAGCATCTGCAGTATACTTTGTGTTTACCAATCACATAATACTTTTGCTCTCATTGTTCTATGATTGAAAAATGATATTTTCTTAGAGCGAGCCATGGTAACAACTGTTTCCTGATTATGTAGTGTAACCCTGGAAATTCAACCAAACATTTAGGTGAGATTCACTCTTGTATGACAGATACAATTTCATTTGAGTTTCACGGAAGATGATGCTAATCCCCATTCAGCATTGCTTTAGAACACTGCAGAAGAAATCAGTCCAAGTTATTTTGTCACTCTTATGAATATCTTCAAAACGCTCTGCAGGATTAGGATTTCACACTGCAAGGTAATTTCTCACAACTTTTATCCTTTGGCCTCTA